>NW_010972436.1:4153369-4187169 GCF_000737465.1 Haliaeetus leucocephalus
GGGGGCGGGGGCGGGTATTTGAAGTAACATAAAAGGCAGAGTACCAAACTAGGTCTTAGTCAAATAACACCATGAAGCCTCATACATTTTTTATCTTCAATAGAATAAATGAGAAAAGTGGGTAGATTTTTTTGTTCCATATCTTCATTGATTGAATCACACTCAAAATAAGGAACTATCTTGGATATAGAAAAAAATTATTATAAATGTTAAAAGTATCCATTGGCTATAAAATTAGAATGAGAATTTAGAGTATGAATTCTTTTCAAAAATGTCAGCTAAAGCTTCTTGACATGATATTTTGAAAGGCACGAACCTCAGAGCTCAGAAGTCATTACCCTTCCATTCTGCTTGAAGACTAAAATACCTATTCAGTATTATGGCAACAAAAGTCTTTCACTACTTCTTATGACCAATCTCTCACGTGGCCTAGGCTGAAACAGATATATCTATTACCTCTTGCCGTTGTCTCTTTATAAAATGTGCATGGTAATGTATGCAGTGGAACAAAGAAAGGGGAGACAAAATGGAAGAGGGAAATCCTATCACAAAGAACCCAAGAAAAATACTTGTTGACCTGAGGCTAGGCTATCAAACAAATCTTTCAAGGTAAAAGAATCCCATGGTCTAACGATGTAGTGCATTCAGCCTGCCCAGGATGCTTGAACAATTGTGAAAAAAAAGCTCTCTGACTTCTAGAGGCAGCAAGAACTTCAGCACCTTCCAGTCATGAGATGGATAGAAAAGACTTCAGTCCAGGCCCTTCATTTCCTACACAAGAAATGCAATGGCACTTGCAGGTTAGGATATACAGGGCTGGGCTGTATCACTTCCAAAGGGCATTTAGCCGAGAAGTGAAAGGCTGTGCACGATGAGGGAGAAGGACACTGATAAAGAGCTCCCTCTTCATAGAACGAGCCAGGTGGATGGACGTTTATGTAAGATATTGGGCCCACATTCAAACTGTCCAACTTTTGACACATAACTGAAACAACTGAACTACAAGCTTAATTACTCTTGTTTAATCTTGGTTCTTACCTCTAGATGCAGTTCCATTCATTTAAGGTCTAAATTGCCCTCTAGAGATTTCTAGGTCTTTCTGGGACAGGGATCAAGAGTCTGATCTCTTGGCTTAAGTCTAAGATTAGGTCCAAAAAGTCCAGTCCAGAACCCACAGACATTCACTTTGGCCCATGGAAAATGATCCAGAAATTGCAGGTCATTTGCTATTTTACTCTATATTAAGAGCTATAGAAACAATGTGTGTTCTCCTTTTCCTCTCCTTTTGTTTCTCTCCTTCTAAATGTAGTTATAAAATGTGACCCCTTTTTCTTTTCTTTTTTTTTAAAAAAAGGTTGCTAAATGAGTTATTCTATTGATATTCATCACAAAGAGCCTTAGGGAGAATCCACACAGCCTTTCTTCAGAAGTGAAGAGTTTGAGGCACTGTATCAAATTGACATGTCAGCAGAAGAGGTTTCAAACAAATCTATCCAATAAACAGGAACAAATCACCAGAACCAGATGTTCTAAAGGAACTCAGATTTGAAGCTGCTGAACTATGAGATGTGCTATTTAGCTATATGTCATCACTTAAGTTCAACCAATACCAAACTAAATTAAAGGAACTAAAGCTGGTGAATATACTTCAGTTTTTCAAGGGGTTTTAGTAGACAATTGAACTGTTCCTTCTGTACCAGAAAAATGGTATTAAAATATAAAAATATTTAATTAAAGCTATTAGAAGAGATTAGAAGAGGCTTTAACACACCTTTTGCGGGAAAATCACCTCTTTAGGCCATGGAAGATTTTTGCAGGACTCCATTTTAGAAAAGCACTTGTGGTTTATACAGCTGCAATGGATTTCCAAAAAGTCTTTGACAATGCTCTTCAACAGAAATTATTATAAATGCCATTGGAGGAAGGTCATTCCATGAATAAAAAAGTAGTTAGCAATCAGGGGATAAAGGTATGATTAAACAGTTGGTCTTCACTACCTGCAGAGTCTCTAGGGCATTGTGCTACAAAGACAAAAAAAGAAGGCTGTCATGATACCACTCGATAAAGTAACTGTGTGCTAAAAATGGCACTGAAAAGAAAAATCTTGGGCCCATTTTGGTTAATTCCCTGAAGACGTCAGTTCCATGCCTAAGATTGCTCAAATAAAGAAAATACATGTTGGGAAAGAAAGCAAGAATAAAGTGGGAAAACAACATTGTGCTACTATATTACCATTTTGTGCCAAAAAAATTGAGTATTGTTTACTGTTCTGGGAAGCCTTTTCTAAACATTTATGAAAGAACTGGAAGAGGCACAGGGATACAATATTAATAATCAGAGGCACAGAAAGATTTCTATACATGGAGAGATTGCACAGGTTAGGACTTTTAGACCTAGAAAAGAACAATTTATGGAGGACAGAGTAGAAATTCAGAGGGTGGTGAAAGGAGGGGATGACTAGAAACAGTAACTTGCTCATGTACACCTATCTCAAGAATAAGGAATCACCAGACAAAATTCCCGGACAGCAGATTTAAAACAATCAAGAGGAATATAAATCACGCAATTTCATCACACAGCTCATTGTCCAAGGACACTTTAAGTACCAAAAGTCTAAATGGCTTCAAAAACCATTTACAGAAGGTCTATGATGAAAAGACATCATGTGGCTCAGGAATTCCCCAAAGCACAGACTTCCAAAAGCAATACTCCCATGAACAGTATCTTCCCATATTCACCCATTGTTCTATTATTTTCCACAGTTATTTACTTTTGCCCATGGGTTAGTGAGGCCACTGATTAATCCAATGTCCTTATGCTTTTTCTGAGGGATCTCCACACACCAGAGCTGAGGTACATATTCTTCACTGCCTTATGTCTTTCAGGTGACACTTTCTCACTAGTGATATTCTATGCAGCCTATAAATCCACAAGTGGGCTTATATGTTATCTTGGTGCAAGACAAAAAAAGGTCTCCAAAGTTCCTGGCTGCATTTTCAAAATGGAAATTTATGCTTCCATTATAGGTTTGTCATAAATTCTTTGGAGCAATGGTTGCCTTCTGTTGCTTTCTGCTTCTTTCATGTAGGGGGCCTAATACTGGGAAACAAGAAGGCACCAACATAATTCCTCAAGGTTCAGAGAAGAGATGTCTCTGCTGTTCCTGGCTCCCAAATAGCTATGCAGTTAGGAGTACAGATCTCCAGGCCTTAGGTCAGAACTGTCTTCCTGTACTGTGGCCATACTGCTCGGTGCCTCCAGATGTTGCCGGAGATCTAAAATCTAAAATCAGACACTGTTAAGCATTAGGTTTTATAAATCTAACATGAGCTTTTCTTCTTTTAACCAATCTAATCTGCCTCCGAGGGAGTATATTATTCTGTTTTACTTTTGGCCTTCTTTTGCTGGCTGACCTCCCCCTAATTAAGCCAACTCATTGGAGGGCCAGTATCTTACGGCTTCTAAGACATGCACGGCCAGAAAGTCATGTGTCTTTTCTGCTTGATCTGACCTTAAAATGAGAAGAAAAGGATTAAAAACAAGCAAATGACTCTCCTAAGAGAGAAGGGAGAAAATCCAGCTGCTGGCAGGCACACTACGGCAGGAGAGCAGGAGCGCACTCCCCCTCGCCTTCATCCTGGGCCCCAGAGTGAACACTCAGGGTGGTCCCTGGGGAGCTTGCATGGACACCACAGTTCAACCAGCACGAGCTCACTGTCACTTCCACAGGACTGACTGCAGACATACAGCAATGGCGTTGTGATGTTACGTGAATAACTGTTATGTTACATGATGGTGATTTTTATGACTGTGTCAAGAAATACCGGAGAGAAACTGTTCAAATAATTTAATTAAGCCATGCAGCACTGAGAACAGCTGAAATTACAGGACACCAGGTATCATATTGGCACTTCTGCCAACATGTATTAGAGAGAAAGTACTTCCAGTTACCTCCTTACGAAGAAAAAGTCCAAATATAGACACAGTAATTTTGATTTAAATGTGACTTCTTTGATTGACTTGTTTAAGTTGAGGAAGTGATATTAAATCTACAAGCCAAAGTACCAATTTTACTGGAAGATTTTGACAGTACCATGGGCTGGGTATATCCATATTTGAGTGTGGATCCAGCCTAAATTTTTTCTGTCAAATAGACCTTTGGTACTGTACTTTTAATCAGTTCTTCCAGAAAAGACAGACACGGAAAAAACCCTCATTTCATGTAGATGCACCTGCTTCAATGAATGATGACTTTGTTCCATTATTTTATCTCTACACTTATCTTTATTGCAACAATGAAATAATTCTCACAGAACAAAGTAAATTCTTGAATTGACTATGTATTTAGAGTGCATAAGACAACTGAGAAATTTACCTACTGATTATCCCAAGCATATACTTCAATGCTTCTCTAAATACAACAGGCAAAGACAGAATATAGCTTTTACTTGAAATAAGACATCCAATGTTTCAGACTGTTTCAAAACTATATTTCTTCTCCAGCAACAACGTGCTTTTGTGCCAACTCCTAAATAACCATAAATTTCTTTTTTATAAACCTTAATGAATACTTGGCCAACGTGCTGTAACTATTGGCTTCTACCTTTGAGCAGAAATGGAAAAAAAGTGTACATTGAGTAAAATGGAAAAAAGATCACAGCAAGCCCAATGTTGCATTTTGCATTTAATGTGAAGGAAGCCTTGTTTTCGTGGTGTTGCAGTTTGCAGTGTTTTTAATCTTAAAGTGGCTGATCAATTTAAGGTAAGTGGCAGGCATTTGGCCTAGTTCCCAGGCTCTGCTTTCCTCCAAGAAAAGAAAGGGTTCAGTCAGACACACAGACAAGGGGCATCATCAGTGGCTCTCACATTCCAAGCATTTTAGCACAGATTAAGTTGGAATGGTTTTACTGTTTACTGACATCTCCTAGGTGTTGCATTTTATCCCCCTCTGGCTGTGGTTATCCAGGTTGAGCTTCTCAGGTCAGGACCTCCATAAGAAAAATGGCTTGTAGAGCCTTGAAGGGAAATACACAGCACAGGTCAAGACTCCTTATTAAAATGCAATTTCAGCAGCTTATTGCAAAATGTAAGTTCCCAGACAACAGGTAATTTAGTGGTGAACTTTTTTCCTAAAGCTTGCAGCAAGGCAAGAGCTGTTTTACATGCATTCCAGAGGAAAAAGCGAAGATAATCTTCTTAACAAGGACAAAACCTCAGCACTTTGTGTGTCTGGAAATAACCAGCTGATAATTAAGTGTTATTTTTAGCCTTTTTTTTTTCCATTTAGGCACAATAAAGTATAGATTTCAGTGTCTAATAGCAAATTCAATTTTGGCTTTATTATGTAATTGTGAAATTTAATAGGTCCTTTTAAGAGCTTGTGTCTTCAAACAATAACTTTTTATAAATATTAGTGATATGTTTTAATATATTCACCCATTTTGCAGACACTCAGGGCCAGATTTTTGGAGATATGAGGGTGACAAATTAGCTCAGGCTTCCTGGAATTGCACATGCACAAAGGGCACTGTGTGGGGGAGTTCGCACTATTCACGTTCATAGGAGTTATCAGATGTGTGACTGTTTGCAGTATCGGGATCAGAGGTATGAGTATGAGGATATGACAGTTGTTGGCTGTTAGCTTTATAGTTTAAAAAAAAAAAAAATCCTTGCCTACTCCTCTTTTTTTTCAGTTGGTTATGCCTTTGAAGATAAATTGATCACCAGATTGAAATACCCAGTATTTTCTGCCCAAAAGTGAACTGGTGGTTTTGGAAATTTAAGCAGAATCAGCATGAAAAAATAGGGGGGTACAGTGTTTTTTTACAAGTGAAGACATTTCTCAGATATATACTCTAGCCAATTTATAAACAGTTTCCCTTGAAAATGTCAGTCTTTCCACACTTGGGTTTTAATGACCCCTAATAACACATTTGAAGATACTCTGTTCCTTGAACAATATATTGAAGAATAATGTTCCAGATGTATACATGAGCATGCATATGCATGTCAGTGATTTGACTGAACTGAGCTGACCCTGCCGGGTGCCTCTGGAGTCCCAGCCTCACAGAAACAGTCTGGGAGGTATCAACACATTGCAGCCAGGTGCCAGCGCCTTTCTGGAAAGCATCATTACATAGTCAAAGACTCCGTCATTAATGCCTTTTTTCCCCAGTTCAGTCTTTAAAAAGCAAGGAGTAAATTCAATGGGAAATGTTGCTTGTTTAATCAAGCAAGTTAAATTACAAGGGGATACGCTTGTAGTCTTTAGCTAGGAGATAACGAAGTGGTGGTGCAGTGAGCGTTTGTGAAGGCTCAGGTAGCCATCGAGAGCAGGGTGGTGCTGAGGATAATGAAGAGCTGTGTACAGCCCATGCACACCGAGAGGCAGAGGAGGGGTTAACTGCAGCCCCTAGGAGGGGCAGGAAGCCAACCAGCTGTATGCAATTGCAGCTGCTGCTATAAAAAGGCTTTGCCTTAGAGGATAGGGAGTCACACTAGAAGGGAAGGAAATTCTTCTTGTGAACTTAGTTCAGTTTTGAAGGGAAGGAAGTGGATTCCTAATGGTTGGGTCTGGGGTCTCTGAAATTCAGAAGGTCTTGCAAGTATCTGGCGGGTAGAGTGAATTTGACTGTTTGGCCAATGGCTCTTCCTTGCTGTTAAGGCTGCCTAGCCAATGTGTGTCTTAAGCTTTCCTCTATGTTCCTGTTCAGCAGAAAATTGTTGAATACTGTAAAACGTAACACTGTATCCCATACTGATTCTTCTGTTTACTGCTGTGCAGAAGCCCAGTGCTGACCCTTCTGCAAGGGGAGATTGTTTTCTTATGGGACTGTTCTCAGGAGGTCTGTGAAAGACAACTAGGACTAGGTAGGTCAGGAAGGGGTGTAAGATACTAACTGCGTAAATTTTTAGCAACACTCTCCCAGAACAAGGCTACCCTTGATAGAGGGTTCAGCTGTAAAGGGAAGGAAGCATCTTCCTGACAATCCCTGAGGAAATGACTTAACCCTTAAGGGGAAGAGAGCATAGGAAAAGGGCTGCTTTATATAGCCCAGTAAATACTCTCATGCATACAGAGATGTTTAAAAAACAGTTTTTTGACTTGACATTGATTTATTCCACATGTTGCTGTCCTCCTCCTCCTCCCAGCATTTGTATAAATTTTTCTGCGAGGGATAACCTCAGTTGAACACGTCTTACTAGTACAAGTAGATTCTCTTTTTGCCCCAATAAAATATATTAGCATGTTATCAAAAACTACAGGTGAGATTCTTCCATCTTTGGTTTTAAGGTGAAGGCATACATGCGGGTCAAGCAAAAAGAACAGCCGTAGGTAAATAAAAATTGTTTCTAACCGTGGTGCCACAGTTAGTTGCTGGAAGACTGCAGGTATAGCACATGGCACACAAACCCCCTTAGCTGTTCTTGGACACCAGCTTTCCTCTGCTGGCTCTACAGGCTGGCTCGGTCTTACTTTCCTTTGGCTAGTCTGTGGAAAACAGAGAGGGTTTTATTAACCAAGATTGCACTGCTCGGGAATGGTTTGTAGCCTGCCAAACTAATCACAGCAAAGTGTCGCAAGATTAGATTTGTCCTGGCTGACTAATCCAGACTCCTGTGAGACAGCAGGAAAAAAGTAGCAGAAAAGGAGTAGGACAAAAAAGATCTAAATAGGAACTAGGGCTAGTTGTGCTGCAGGGTCCAAAAGAAATAGCAAGTCTGATTCCCATCTGTATTTGAGATCTTCTGATACCAGTATAATAGAGTTCAGCACAAATGAGATGCTGATATTTGCCTCTCAAATTGCTTGGGTTGTAAGTGGTTGTGTTAGACACAGCTTTTCCAGAGAGAGCTAAAGAAGTCTGAGCTCCTTTCTCTTCTGCCACATATGATTGATCAGCAGGTAATTGCACCTCTAGTGTCATATGAAATAGCCATGGCTGAATTTGCTTGTACCAAGGCACAGTATAATGGTAAAACCAACTCCAGCCTTATGGTGTGCAGGGGAAGTCCCAATTTTACAGGCACCACAAACACGTGGCATGGTGGCCATTATTTAAGGAGGTGGAAGTCAGTAGCTGACTGGCAGTTTTGGTTCCTTCCTTCTTCTAGCCCAGATCTTCAGATAGGGCCCATTCAAAAGAGGTTTTTGAAGAAGGCTTCTCTGTTTGTTTGCTCAAGGTTTGTCTACACAGAGCTCTGCTATGCCTAAATGACTCTGTGATGACCTTTGTGTAGTACAAGCATGTAACTAAGACATCATGGATAGGAAGACATTGCTAATCAATGAACCTGCTACACATTCCACATGAATGCCCTTTATCAACTCTGTAAATAAAGTAAATATGATAATATATTCTCTTAATTTAATTGTGTTCAATCATTAATTTAATTCTGGGCATACAAAGAGTTGTTCTAGTTAAACTTCTTCCTGTCCTAATGGCAAGAATATGAGGAAAAATAATTTTGCCCTTAATTCACATCCTACTTGCATCCAAATTAGTATTCAACTGTGGACACCCTTGAGAACCTCTGCCTAATATTGCTATATTACAGAATAATTGCACTTAATAAATGAGGTAGGAGGGGAGGCCTAAACTCTCTTAAAATGGTTTATTTATGTTGTTGGGGTTGGTTTTATTTACCCAAACAGGCTATGCTGAAGCATCAGGCTGTCTCTTGCAGACTGCATCTGAAGTTACAGGCTTGGTGAATGATATCAACAAAACAAACATTAGGTCAGGCAGATGCTTTAATGGTTTGGTTGAGAGAACAGCAGAAGAATAGCAGCCAAAAGACCTTCATTTAATCCCCAGTTAGGTAATTTATTATTATTTATTTCTTACAAGAACATCATGATTAAAGAGGAGACTCATCATTCGGATTATACAGTTCAGTCACTCATTTGAAGAAAGCCAAAAAATGAGATTGTTGATTGCTAATAACTGAGCTAATCTCCCAAACTGTTGGCATGACAGGCATTATTCTTTTGACTTCAGCCAAAATTTTCAACAGGGAAATCCTATGAAAGTTCTCTTTCTTCTGAGAGCTTGGTAGGAGCAATGTTCTGTGGACATCTGGATTGCAATCATTAAATCAGAAGGTCACTTACTTACATCTTTACCAAGCTCCTGTATTATTTCAGATTAGTGTGTGGCATCCCCCTCAAAGGTAAACTGGAATATAATATACTGTGTTTGAAATCTATGCCTATGTACTTGTTTAATAACCTAAAACAACATTTTAACAATTGCATTCATTCTCACAAAGTCTCTGTGATTGGTCACAAATAATTATATCCATATTTAAACCTACATTTTGGAACATAGGTGCCTCTTACAGGCAGTTTTCCATTAAATTTGTTTTAAGGCTATAAAGCCTGACATTTCTCATGCTCCAAGTCACAATGCACACTTTCATAGGAATCTATAAAATGTATGAATAAGATTGCTTTTAGAAACATATGTTGATTTTGTGAGTGTATAATGATTAACTTTAAAAAAAAAAAAAAAACACGTATTCTATTAGAAGGAGCTTTGGGTGAATAGCAGGAAGTGCTTGAAATGCTCAGATGTTTGAAAGTAAATCAAATAGGCCAGGATATTTGTTCATTAACTTCCCCACCAAAAAGCTGGGAGAGTAACTGTGGAATTCAGATGTTAGCTGTGCTTTACTGTAACCATACCACACATTGCATCAACTTTTCCAGACAAAATTTAGAAGCCAATTTTTAAGAATCATGCACTTACTTAATTCATTCAGTGGAGAATTTCAAGTAAATTTTTAATCTATTCAAAAAATGATAATAAATTTCCCTAGAGTATTCATAAAATCTTCTGTAGATCCCACTTCTGTTTGTAGGTCCTGTATTCTTTTTTTCTTTTTCTTTCTTCTTTTTTTTTCATTGGTTACTTATGGATGCATTTTTACAGTTTTCAGGCCTCTAGTTTAATACAAAATTAGGACGGGGGGGGGAAGAGAGAGAAGGAGAGACTTTGAAAAAGAGAAAAATAAAGGAAGGAAAGAAAGAGAAAAAGAAAAAAGGAAATGAAGGTACTGTGACATGAAATTGTTAAGGTATCTGATAAATGAGCCCCACTTTTTCAACAATTTTATTTAATGAGTCCAGTTCATCCTTTATCTAGTTCAATTGACATTAGCTAGGAAATTCACAAAGGAATAAGTTACTGCTGAGTGCCATAAAAATGACCTTGCTAAAGTTCTTTTACAGACCAGTTTAATAATATTTCCTTGCTGTTTATGCAGCAAAGTGAATGTTATCTTTATGTTCACAGTTCTTGGAAGAAGGCAGCTAGCTTCTCATTTGTTCCCACATTTATCTGCAATAAATTACAGATGCAGCTGATGGCATCTGTGTAACTGAGTCAATGGTAGATGCTTGAATCTAGAAATTAGATAGTTCTTTCTTTCTTTTCTTTTTCCTTCATTTTGGCCTTCCTCTAATAATAGCAAAATTCGCAAAACTTTGGCAAATATTTTTCATTTTTTAAGCGTCAGTTAATTTATAAAAAAATTTAAAATATGTTCTTCATAGTTTTTCCTACCCTAACATTGCAGATTTGTACAATGTGCTCAATAGCCTGCTGGTGAACAAACTGAATCATAAATGAAAATTTCAGAATTGCCATGTGCTGTTTTTCCTGTAAGTGGCATTTTACTGATTTTTTGAAAACGGATCATCTGTTGTGCAGTGTTTGGATTTATCTAGCTGGTTGGTCTTGGTCAGACAGTCTTGAAAGGAAATGGAGAAAAAAAATCAAAACCAAGAAGTGATGGGTAGCATAGATGAACAAAATCTTCAGTTCACAAATGCAGGTAGAAAGCTTTAGGACAGCCTTTAGGATAGTTAGTTTAAAGACCCCATGACACTGTCCATGAGAGCATGGGTTAATCTGGTGCAAAAGAAATAATTGATTCTCCATCTCTTGATGTATCTAAATAAAGAGTAGAAATTTTAGTGAAAAGTACAGTATAGTCAAACACAAGGTATTACGTTCAGCACAGGCTGAGTGACATTTAATAGACTGTGGTGCGGGTAGTGAGAGTAAAAAGATATGACTTGTGCTATGTCAGAGATCAAACAAAATCCCTGTGCCCCCTTCAGTCCTTAAAATCTGTAATTAAGATGTATTAAAGCCCAGTTTTGCACTAATGGAAACAGAGAACAATCAGAATATAGGACAGCTGTCCCAATCAGAGCTTGGCTAAAAAAATTAGGTTGTTGTAACCTTATTTTTGCAAGATGTCATAGGATTAATGGTCAAGGTATCTACTTACCTCTTATTCAAAAGCTACAGCATGTCTCCCTTAGTATTGTCCTAGAGAAGCCCCCACTGAAATATCTGTCCTTCAGCACCATAGTTTGCAGTCTCACATTCCAGAGTTATCCTAGCTTAACTTCAGACCTAGAATGTGTCAGCTGGTATAAATTAACCAAAATGAGAAGTCAGGTCAAGTATTTTATATGAGTATCAGAGCAGAAAATTCTAGAATAGTACTATTGCAAAAGCACATGGACTAATAATCTGAGTACATTTCATCCTGGAAGATGTTCTGGAGCAACCTAAACAATTTAGGTGATATTAGTCACTGGGGTGGGTAAGAATGGGAAGTCTTAAGAAATTAAGTTGTGAAAAAGCTGAGATTTTAACAGCATAAACAATATATTCTTCAGAGTAGAAGTCATATCTAGACTCTTAAAAACTGCTGCATTACTGTTATTTTATTAGTATGCATGTTAAAAAAAATGACCTAAGAAGGGTTCTGGAACAACATGACTACCCAGCCTCCTCACAGTCCTATGGAAACTGCAAAGTGCAAGTAAACATAAATACAACCTGACAGGATTTAGGTAGGTTATAGATCTGTAGATAAAAACAACCAAGGAGATGTCATTTACATGGATTTCAATAAGTTTTGATAAGAAATTGATAAGGAAGTCAAATAATCATGGATCATTGGGCAAATGGCTTGTCTGGATTAAAAATTTGTTAAATGATAAAGTAATAAGGAACAGGTGCTCTTCAGAGTGATAAAAAAAAATAGTAGCATATGCCAGTTGCTGCTATGGGCAATGGTGTTATGTGGTACACTTAGAACTCATGTCATGAAAGAGGAAGTAAATTTTTGTTTTGAAAAGGTGTTATATTCAAAGTTAAACACCAACTGGAGGAAGAGGGGATGTAATTGGCTTTCAGAAGGGTTTGATAATACCTGAAAAAAAAAAATAAAATAATCTTGGTTTTCCAAGCCATTTTCTTCATTAGAACAAGATAAAATTGGATAAGTGTTATGGGGAGTGGAAGTTCCAGCTGCAATTTCTCATTGAATTCTTGTACCATGGCTGAAGGTGATTGAATACCAGAGATGAAAACTATTTTGGGATAAACATATGAGAAGTCATACTTTAAAAACCTCTTTTGTCTGCTGATAAACTCTGATTCTTTGCAAAGGAGGACATAGAATTACAATAAAATGTATTTCTATTTCTTGTCAGCAACTAATGTTAGCAATGGTCATTTGGGTGCATAGGCGGATTATATGCAATACTGTTTTACCTCATTGTTACAAGTTGTAACAGAACTTGCCCATTGCCCAAAACACAGAGCAAAAAACTAGCAAAGATATGCTCAGTTCTGGTAAGGTGTTCTTTGTCTATCAACTTACATTTACAGTCCTCTAGTACAGAGTGAAAAGATGGATAACAGAGGATAAATGGTCTTAGGTACATGCAGAGCTTATAAGGATGAATATGATTTTAATCCTAAAGAAAACAAAAAGTTGAAAGGCACCTGACTGAAATATTGAGAATTCTCAGGGATTCCACAGAAACTCACAGCCCATCTACTGTCCCCAGCTGTGCAGCATTTAAAAAAAAAATGAAAAATGCAAAAGCAGTGCATTTCTGACAAAGGAAATATTTCCTTCAGCAGTGTGAAGTCAGACTGGAATTCAACACTGCAGGAGGTAGCTGCAAGACTGCTACAGATGGATTTTACAAAAGGATTGTTCATGAGTTATTTGTTCCTTAACACTTGCAGCTATACAAGCCAACTCTGTGATAAGACTGCATAAAGTTCCTACCTCAGGGTGTAGGAAATCAAAACTACACCTCCCTGCAATCATAGTTTTCAACAATTGCAAGCAATGCCTAGTTGGGAAGATTCTTAAACTACTAAATTTAGCAATAGCTTGCAAATCTGATACTTTTCTGCCTTTAAACCTGCTCTTGAGGCCAGACCACCTGTGTGAATTGTTGCAGCAGCTGTTCTCAGGGTTCCCCAAGCTGGACTCACTGTGAGTGTGACCTGAGCCATGGACACAGTCAGCTTAAAGTTCAGTTCTCAGAGCAACACCAAAGAAAAGGGAATATCTCTGTGAATGGATATTACAGAGTATGGAGGTGGGAGAGGAAGATCTAACAATCATCAAAGTGTGGTGTCTGCTTAATTTGCTATCATCTGCTTTAATGTTCAAAGGCTCTAAAATCATCATAATATATTTTTCTCCCTTTTCTCTCTTTCAGTTGTCCAGTCTGAGCTGTTCTTCCAGGTGCTAACAGTTATCCTCATTCCCATGGCAAAACACATCTCCTCTTTCCAACTTCTAAACCTTCCACCTGTGCCTATGATGCACAAATCCAGTACCCCTTTTTATCAGTTATCATCTCCCTGTTTCCTGTGCTTTGTTTTCCTTTCACATCCTCTTCATTCCCTGTGCAAGCTCTCTTTAGGCTATTTTCTTCGTAATCTTAAACATCACCATCAAAGGACTTTTCTCACTTTCTCTGTTCAGCATGCCTCATCCCTGGGCAAGAAAAAAGTGTATACCTGGTGTCAAAATTACACCTAAGACCTAGTTATCTAGAGGACTTCTTACACTCCATCATCTTGAAGTGACTCAGAAAAAGATAGGCCACTTGGTTTATTTCCTGGATAGGAAAATGTCCAGGTATCTTTTTGCCTTTTCATCAGTTCTACATCTGTAGGCTTACACTTTCTACCATGAATTTAATTGCATTTGTTTTGATACTGTGCCTATTGGGAGTAATTCAAGGAGTGGTGCTCAAGATCAGTATTCACCTGTTATATTCTTCTAGCTCCTCTTCATTTCCAGCCTTTAAATCATGTTAAAACACATGAAAGACATAATTATTTTTTTTTCATATAAACAGTTCTGAGTGTTGAGCACAGGCCAAAGCATCCGTATGTAACCCCTCACTTTAAAGATGCCCATACTAAAAAAGCCAACACCTTCATGCAGAAAAAATGGTTTGTGGCACAGAAAAAACAGTTTGTCAGGCAGAAAAGCAGCTGAGAAGAACCAAGTGAAAGTGGATCACACTGGGCAGCCCCAGCCACTTCCAAATCTCTGAGGGGTTCAAGGCTAGACAAGTCACAAAGTATTGATATCCGTTTAGAGCCTTCTCTGTAATAACCAAACCGCTTTGCAATTGTTCTGCACAATAATGTACTCCTTTGTTCCTTGCACATTTTAAGCTTTTCATAGCAGGATCTGTGTTAACTTACGGCACTCCATAAATGACTATGTCCCTGATAACATCCAGAGATGTAAATGAACAGAGATTTACTAGGGACCAAGCTGCAGACCGGAGTAGCTCATTCCCAGATAAAAGTTGTTTGTAGAATCTGTATTCATTAAAGGCTTTAGAGCTCTCATGAAACTCCAAGTTTGAGGAAGAGAATTTGTGGCAGAGCTGGATGTAAACAAAGCAAGTATTGCTAATGGTTTGTGTTCCATGTGATTCCACAAGTCTGCACGTCTGTAATACCACAGTTGCACCAAAAAAATGTGAAAACACTACATTGCACACACATTCTGCCTGCATCCAAGTGAAGATACAACAAATAATAGCAGAACCAAGTAAAAAAAAATTTTCTTACTCCTGCTCAGTGGATATCCTTTATTTGTCAAATGAATTTACTATAATGCTATATTCACAGAAATTTCTATGCATTGCTCTGGGACACATTGTGCAGTTTGGGTGAGTAGCTCAGATACAACCTTACAGAATAAACCCTGCTGTTGAACACAGTTGTACTGAATCATCCTGGAGGTGTCTCCGACAACAGCAGCATGCTGTGGGCTGCACCACAACTTTAAGAGAAAAAAAAGTAATCACGATATTCTCAATTTAAACAACAAAGTGCAGTAAAACATAGCGCTGACATGTTTTAGCAAGGTGATTGTTAACTGAGAGGAGGTCTGTCCCTTACACAAACAACAGCAGGCTTTATCTGCAGGAGCAGCCCCTTTCACTAGGTATGCCAATACGTTTCTCAGATTTGTTGAGAGTCAGCAGCAAAGCCTCAAGATGGTATTGACCATCCAAAGAACTGAGAATCTTTTTGCAGGTTCTGCAGTCCTAGGTTAACAAGCTATCAGCGTGACAGTACAGTGAGAATTCATTCACCACAGTGAGAAAAGATCCAGAATGAATGGCCTCTTGGATCCCTGTGAAAATGATGGCAGAAGGATAAGGAGAAGGATCTGTTTAGCATGTCTCGTCTTGAGTATTTGTTCCGGGTACTGACAGCAAGGCTAAGAGGTTGGCCAAGTGCACATTCAGCATTAGCAGATCTCAGGAAACTCTGGTACAGAGCCAAAACCAAGCTGTGCCATCTGAAAGACAGAAAAGGTCAGGATTCTGACATCTTATAATTTGGCTAGTTTTGAACAGATCTACATAGTTCCCACAAAAAGCATTTTCTTGACTCTAAGACTATACCGCTGCCAAATTTCAAAGCCTATTTGAAAACCATGGAGATATGGAAATTTTTCAAACAAAATTAATGATATTTTAACATGGTCAAAAGCATTAGGCATCCCGGAGATAAGGGGAACACATACTGCCCCTGTGTTGTAGTTCAACTGTTTATAAAACAACATAGCAGAGATTCTTAGAGAGTAAAGTTAGACTTCCTCTTCATAGGCATTCTATATCTTTTTTTCAGAGCTGCTGTAATCCAGAATTAAACAATTTATTATAACAGCCCTGCTATATGTTGTGATAGACATATTCACGTATAGCTGTGTGCAGCAGTGGAAAATACAGGTTGAAGGGGTAGGTAAAAGGACAGATACTTGTACTGTTTAAAGCTCGGGGATGAAACTCATTTAAGTCAGGAACACTTTGCTCTCAGATAGTTAATAGCAAGCAAATCAGGCAACGCAGAGGGAATTTGCAGTGAAAAGGATCCCTTTCAGTCTATATTTCATGGTTCTCTTTAAGGAGGAGTCCCCTCTTTTCTTTTATTTTTAAATCAATGTCTTTTATAGCAGTCATTGTGCTCCCTGTCCCCCCCCACTGAAACGACAGGATGGGTTTCAGTTTATCCCAGTGGGAGCCCAGCAGCCTGGAAGCCAAGTGGTGGGATATCTTTGTAACTGCTTGGCAATTCCAATCAGGACAAAAGTTCTCCAGCAGGTTAGAAAGACGGATTCAACGACTACGGGGCCAAAACAAACCAACAAACATTGGCCAAATTAATCCCTCGGTATAAACTATTTATTGTGCTTTAGTATGATAAAAACAGGAATGAATCTGGTACCTGAGATCTGGCAGTTCTGTCTCAAAAGAATTCTGACCCGATTTTTAGACATACCCACAGCTCCTGCCAACTCTTGTGGGAGAGGTAATCACCCAGCACTCCCAAAAACCTGGCCAGTGATTAACTGTAAATTTTCCCACAGTATAAGATGCCTTTTAAAATGCTTTCTAAGGCACTTTTTGGAATCCTTTAAGATTTATCAAATCTGGAAAGAACTTTTTTGGGGAAAAAAACTGCAAGCTTGATCATTTAGCTGCTGTGTTAAGTGGAAAAAATGAACAGAAAACCAAAATGGTATATTATTACTGAAGTCTCTAGCTCTCTTTCCATACACATATCAAGTACTTGGGGTGGGGGGGCGGAGGTGCCACACCCCAAACTTCATTTTTCCTCAAGCAACTGCCTGTTTTCTGGTTTTTATGGACAGAGAAAAAAGTGTATTTTCATGCCCTGAGCCAAATAGGCACCTGTGCTCTGCTGCATCTCTGTGCCTTTCCCTTGTTGATATGACTAGGTCTTCAGTTGTGATTATGTTTGTCAATGAAAATACATTTATTTCTGAATTCAGAGACCAGAATTACATCGTCCAGGCTTCAAGATAGTTTGTTATGGTCTACTGAAGCCACTGTGGAAAAAGCAGTATTTAAGCTACAGAAATATTTCAGTCCCGGTACAACTGTTATTGACAAATGAGTCACAGAAGCTGTAGAGGGATATTGATTTATTCATTTACTGGATCTAATGCATTACAACTAAAACATTCTTCATGTCTAACATACAGCATATTGTACATTTACTAATAACTAGCAGAGTACTTCCGTGCTTTTTAGATTGCTTTTGCCATCACACCTTAAAAATGCTAAACTTTTCTTGGGATACCGATTCAGTTCTTCCCTTGGGAAAGAATGGACTTTCTCCTGTTTCCCCAATATTTCCTCTTTATTTCTTTGTGCACTGAGGTTATCATTCAGTTAACAGAAATGAATATGATTCCAGGAACAGTATGCATTAGAAAACTACTAGTCCAGAGCCAGAAGAGGGAGCCTAGAGAGCAAAATATTGTTATTATTTTTTTGCCACCAACTTCAAGGCTGGGTTGGGGGTTTTTTTGTTGTTATATTGGTTTGGGTTTTTTAATAACTGTTCCATAATGGATCTGCATAGGGGCATAGAAATGGGGATAATAAGAATTGTCCTTCTCAAGTTTCACTGTTATGCATAATACCATCAAAGACTAGCATGCATTGACCTTTGATCATCAGATTTGGAGAAGACACACAGATGCCATAGTGCAAAGCTCAGCCTTTTATTGTGGATCTCAACCACTCCACTCACCATACTCCCACCTTCTTTTGTAGATGTTGGCAGGGAATAAAACACATTTCTCCTCATAATCTTCATTTTCCCCAGTCTCACCTCCAAACCCTTATTACGGTGTGGGGTTTTTTCTCTCCTTCATCTTTTTTCTTACTTTGGCCACTTAAAGAAATGGGGAAAAGTCCTCCCTGGTGCCATGTTTGCTCAGCTGTCCCTGTCCTGTTTTATATGGGTCACAGAGATCACTTTTGTAACAAGGATGGTTCCCCTGCAGTCCCCAACCACAGAGAGGAATTCCCTCAGCTGCTCTGGATTCCATCAGAGCCACACATGATGCCCTGAAGCTGTATTTGTGGCTCCAGAGCCACAGACTCAGTATTACTTTGTGTGGTGGGAGCCAATGTTCCCTCTTAAGAAACAAGTATCTTTAGACTAGATGTGAAGTCCACTAAAATCAGTTTTCCCTGTGTCTCAAGACCATTAGGTCATCAATATCAATCAAGTGTGAAGAAGGAGAGGGAAAGAAGTAGCTGAGGAAATCCATCCTGAATCCTTGATTCACAGAAGTGAGATGTACTTTTGTTAAGTCCTGGCAGGAACCAAGAGCAAAGTCTTTCTTTTCATTCATTTCTTTTCATGAACAAATGCTACAGGTTGCCTGGAGAGGTTTTGGAGTTTCCACCCTTGGAGATATTCAGAAGCCAGCTGGACATGATCCTGGGCAACTAGCTCTAGGTGACCCTGCTTGAGCAGGGGGTTGGAACACATGACCGCCAAAGGTACCTTCCAACCTCAACCATTCTGTGATTCTGTACATATGATAAGAACCAACTTCAGTTTGTAGACATAATTTAAACTTAATTGAAACTGGAAGCTAATTATTGCTTTTCTCAACTTATGTTGGTTTATGGTTTTTACTATCTTGAAAAATATATTCAGCCTTCTCTTGCTTTTTGTTTAGTTTTGGCTTCTCTGCTTCTCAGTTTCCTTAGATACCAGCTCTCAAAATGCCACAAGAACAATTCTCTGATGGTATTTCTGACCCAACTGAAAATGTAGAACATCTAGAGATCTCTTTTTTTTTCTGCATTGCAGGGGGATTTCTAGATAAAAGGGGCTGAGAAGGAGTCTGTCCCAACTACATAGCAAGACTCACCTGGAAAATAGCTTCTTTCCCAAGCTGATACAGAATGTGATACCAACTTCAACAGTAATTCAGATGCTCAAAGAAACTGATCTCATAGTTTAATACAAAAATTTTCTGTTTTCTAAGCTGTGTGTTTTAAATTACTACAATACTTTGCAATATCATCAAATTTTGCAAGACTGTCTCTCATCACCAACCGTTACCCTGTAAATTTCAGTGAAAAAAGCCTGACTGAAGGAATCACTTTTACGAAAGTCTGGTCTCTACACCACCGACAAAAGGCTTGAACTGTGAGGCCCTGTTGTTTAAAGGCTCTATTTAGATAGATAAAGCCTGTTCCAATCAAAAATATCAAGAAAAAAGCAAATTATGCTAAACCTAATTGACATAGGTTATTGTAATTCACACATTTTATGGAAATATGTACAAATCAAAAGAGGTTCCCTTCTTATATTAAATGGAGCCAACTTTTGAGTTGTACTCATTCCAACTCTTACTGCAGTCAGTGGATCTGCCTAAAATGTAGTTAGTACAGATTTTTGCCCAGAGTGCTAGTGTTCAGCTATCTTTTTTGGCACACTTTGAGGCAAAGTATTTTTTCCTGTTTTCTAACATTAACCTCCCACCCCTGGATAAAACGAACAAACTCAAAAAGAATGGAGAGTCTTGGCATCCATTTCAAAAGGTAGTTAGTGGAACTAGGAGCTAAAAGCAAGCCTTTGATAAGAAACAAACCATGCTGCTCTAAAAGAATCTTTAATATAATAGTATATTTCCTGTAATTCATAATCCCTACTTCCTTGAGTCTAAAGTATTCCTTTACCTTTTATAATTCTCATTCTCCCTTCTGGGGTTCATGAAAGAAGATACCTTGTATCATTATTTCCCTTTAATTAAAATCAGAAACAGTCCAGAATTGAGAGATGCCTGAAAGGGCAAGTGAACAGAACACTGTGGAAGGCGTCAGGCACGGGATCCCAGAGATTACTCTGAATAACCCAATCTTAGGCATTTAAAAAAATCTATTTGGTTTTTAGAGTTATGATTATGCATCATTTTTTCAAGCTCTGTATTGTCAGCTCTGAAAGGTTTTCAGACTGAAGCCTTTAGTAACATTTTGTTTGCGTGGGGATAACGATAAGCCTCCTTAATTTTTTGATCTTTAACAATTTCCAATGGTCCAACTTACTCTTAAAGCTCCTAAGCACAGTCTTATTACTGATACCTCAGGTATCAGGGTCTTAGGGACCAGCATCTGATGATAAGGTTCCAAAGCTAAACTGCTCAGGTTGGATTCCTGTTTTAAATCATACAGTTTACCTATTCCCTAAAAAAGGACTAGTTGCTTTTCACCGCCACCCCTCCGACTTGAAGGGCACAAAGCATTCATGGTGGGTTTTGGTTAGGTGCAGCTCCCTTAAAGAAAGGCACATTTCCCTGCACCAAATAGGGCATCCATCTCACCTACATCTGGTGATCTAAAAGATAGGTGTTTAGAAAGAGATAGATGCTCACAGCATGAGTCATCTTGCCTTAAAACAGATACTGAAGAGCAGTAGTATGATTAATTCTCTGGAAGTGCCTAGCCTCTAGTAACTATGGAGGGAAACTAGCTAGTTTGTTTAGAGTAGCTGCCTAAATTTTAGATAGCTAGAATTCAGGAAGGTGGACATCTCCATAGTATCTGACTATTGCATGTCTTTCAGAATATCTACCTAAGCAGACAACTCAGACAATAACCTGCAACTATAGCAATAATATTTTGAAGGTGCCTCTGCCTGATGAAAATAGTTTTTGCTAGCATGGCAGGGAATGACCAGCTCCTGAGTGTGGAGCTGGCACATTTGTGGAACCATGGCAAATTTCTTGTTAACTTGTGTTTCTGCTGTGCTAGAATATATCTTAGAGATCTATTCTTACTCCTTTACATATCAAAATGCTTCCTTATTTCATAATAATATTTATTTATATTGCTTTTTCAGTCCAGGGACCTTAAAACACAAAAGGGGAACTGAGGTTTGAAGAAGATAAGCACATTTTTCTTCCATTTTAGTTGTTTTTATGCACTTCAAAAGCCTATTTCAATTAATTAGGACTGCCATATGTTTCTGAAGCAACAAGAAAGGTCTAGCCTTTGACTTCAGTGGACTTCAACAGACCTGTTTACCTCGTGGGAGCCTGGCTATCCAGGACCACTTTTTTCTCATGTGTTTACCCATGGATTCAGCTTTTGCAGTTACAGGCTTTTAAATACTGTGATACACATCTCCAGTGACATTGTTTCCAACTGGAAGATGGATAGCAATTTCCTCAACTTCTATATTCCAAATGCCTGAACTGGTAAAGACACACTGCGGGAGTCTTTTTTAGGCTTCTTTTGCTGCCAGGTAAAATGCTGAATTCACAGTAATCTTGTTCATTTACTTTAAAAGTATAATTTAACAGAGTCATTGCAATGGGTAAACTTAGCAACAACTCACATAAAATCCATCTTTTTCAAGAACAATATGTGTTTTCCTTTCTGCTAAAGGATTGAACTACTTAAAAATAAGTTTCCAAATACCCAAAGTCCAGTGCATGCAAAGACAAAGGCACTTCACATCAGTAACTTTTGTTGATCTTTTAGTACCATAATGGGCATTCAGAATAACCACTTTGTAGTTTCATTTTAAGTTTGTACATTGGTTATTACCCTGCAGCTAAAGGCAGTTGTGTGCTTAATCTGATGTGTGCGGCACTGACAGCTTACTTTGCTGAGTCAAATTTCTTGTTGTGTAGCTGATAAGCAATAACCACAGTTACTGGTTTCATTCCTATGTTTTTTCTGTGCTGAATCATTAAGAGTTGATATAACATTACTGAACAGTGAGTCTGTTGCAGCACTCTTAAATTTCCATCTTTTTTTATTTGTTCTTTTGGATGATGCGCACCAAAAATTTCGTTGATGGATAATAAGTGAAATTAGTCCGTAATCTTTACCCTCATATCTCTTTCTTTTGGTGCATGAATAAGTCCCCAACCCATTATGGAGATATAAAACGTGACTTTGGAAGCAGGAGCCTCAAGTTAGACATCTAAATAATAGACCTGTTTTTTAAAATCTTTAGAGTCCTTGAAAGCCTCTGAGTTCCCAGCAGCTCCCCTGGAAGTTCATGCAAGCTGCTGGATGGACGTTTGAAAACCAGGCATCCCATTTGCATGCTTTTCTCCCTCAAACCTTAAATAGTTTTTTAGAGGAGCTGTCACATCCCATACAAAAAAGCTGTCGCTTTTGATGCATCCCAGTGTCTGTAGATTTCCACCCAGCTCTCTGCCTTCTTTCTTTATTATGGTAGTTTCTGCTTAAAAAAAAGATAAACATTTTAAACTTCATAACTATAAATGCAAATAGCCCTATTAATTAACTGTTGGTTCAGTCCTAAAAGGTACTGAGCCTCTTTTGGTGGTGCAAGAGCCTTGAACTTTCTTTGCCTTCAGTGAATGGGAGTTCAGCTCCTCCTTGCAGTCTGAGACTCCCCTGAGCACAATTTTGTGGCAGGCTGAACCCAAACTGTGCTAGAATGATTCCTTTTACTCTAGTGCATCATTGCTGGGCCCTGTATCAAATGAAAGAATCTTAGACATCATTCAGAAAGTGGCTTTACTTTTACTTTACTTTTTGTCATTTTACTGTACTTACTGATAGTTAGGGACAATTTGTGTTTGGGCAATGAGAACATACTCCATGTCCCAGAAGGCATGTAAATATGCTAAAGAAATGTTAAGACAGCAGCAAGAGATCACTAAGACAATAAGAGAGGAGGGAATGGCTTTATCAATAAATACTTGTATTCAACAAGCCTAGTTAGTATACAGCAAAATGGCAAAATGGCAAAATGGCAAAATGGCGGGGGGTGAGGGGAGGAAGGGTGCAGCAAAATGTCTGTGGCCTCACTGTCTGCTTTGCCTGCGCCAGAAGACGGGGACAACTGCTGGCAGGAAGGATGGCACTGCTGGTAGCCATGCTGGGCAAGCTGGGCCCCAAGTGTCGTAGGTCTCCGGTGCCTCTGTCTCTCCCTCCCCTTCCTCCTTGCGGTGGCAGCTGGATCCAGCTCGGCTCTGCAGAGTCCTGTCCTAGCTCATCCTTTAGCCCTGCTGCTCCCTTTCCTGTGGCAGGAACAGCCTGCTCACAGATCAAGGTGGCAAAATTCAGTTTTTCCTCCATTGTCTCTGCCTTGCACTAGTCTTTTTGTCTCCATTTTCCTATCCATAAATTTAATGCAGTGTCTTTACTGAGTTTAGCAGTTTTGCAGGGCTTCATATTGTCTTTATAGAGTACACTGAGGTTAGGTATGAACGATCATTACCTGGCCCTCAAAACTCACTGCATCTCTACCTAAAACCCCAAATCTAATAGTTTTCAGGCATTTCCTAGTTTCTCCTAATGCAGGGATCTGTCTCAATTTTTTTTATTAACAACACTGGAGGGGAACATTGACCTTCTACTGCTTTCTCAGCTGAAGTATGGCCAAGAGAAGAGGTCAGGGGATGCATTCTTTGGTGATGCAAAGCATGGTAAGAAAAACATTTGTCATGTGATCCCAACCTTTTACACTGTTTTTAGAACAGCGAAGAAAAGGATTCACATTTTCCTAAAGCGACTGAAGCTGATAGAAGGAATCTTGACAGAAGCAATATTTTCTGTGGTGCCGCATGACTTATTTTTTTTCCTTTAGGCATGGTTTCAAGAGAAAAGGCAGTCCTGTGCAGTGGGTGTGTATTTTAGCCACTGCATGCTCATGCAATAAAAGAGTGAAAATTGCAATATGATTCTTATCTTGCAATAAAATCCTTTGGATAATTAGTCTCTGATAAACAGTGGTTTAAGTATAGGAAGTACTCTAACTATACAATAAATATAAGAACACCTTTAGTTTTTAACTGCAACAATCTGTTTTTCTCTGAATGGCAGGTGTTACAGCAAAGCTGTTACTCATAACCGTTAAGAGCTTTCAAGGACTGGGGAAACAATATGTAAACATATACTTAGAAAGGAACCAGTCTTCTGCCTTCAGATAGACTTATGAGAAGCCTATTGTTCTTTGTAGATTTTTAAAATTACTGTCTTAATGACTTTTGTACTACCTTACTCTTGGACATTTCTGGAAATAGCTGTATCCCCAAATGCAGAAACCTGAATTACTGAATTTGGTGTACTTCAGTTTAGGCAGTAGGAGGGTAGGAGTTTTCGGGACTGTGGTTATAAATCTGGACATCCAAATTCCTTGCAAGTTTTTTGATGCATTAGTCTTTCCTGGAATCGAGCCATATATAAGAATAAACTGAAACATTCAGTCATAGAACTAGTATGGAGAGGTTCACTTCTGAACTGTGCCAAAGGGTAGATCTGGTCGATGTTTTCAGCTGTGACATAAAAACAGATCAGGGAAGTTTAATCAGTGAAGCAGAGAGACTTAAAAAGATTTAAATAAGAGCTGCTCTTACACCAATAGTGGACAGGCTGGATGAAGCAGGCTGTATACACCTATCTCCTTTATTGGTTTCTGTTCTTGCTTCTGGTTCGTTTTTTCCCTAAGTACTTAGAAAATATGTGCAGTAAATTTTGACATGGCAAAGCTTTTAGGAAACGAAAAAAAAAAATAAAATAGCTATGTTTGTTAGTCAGGTGTTAGAAAACTCAGAAGTACATCTAAGCCGATCTGCAGTGAGGAACCCCACTAAGTCACCGGGTTCTGTCTCTCTGTCCTGGTGGGAAGGTGCTGCAGGTTCTGTCCAGCCCAGAAACCTGGGTTTACTTTCTGCAGAAAGTGGGGCATAGAGAATAGGGAAAGGAGGAGGAAGAGGGAGTTGTACACACCCTGGTCTTGCCCTGACATGGAGTACTGCAGCACTCCCAGGTCTCTCACCTTAGAAGGAGCCCAAGTATTTGGTACAATTTTGTTCATAACTTTGCAATTTATTAAATCTGATTTCAATATATTTACATTATCACAAAATACATAATTATATAGTTTAACCCTCAGATAATTATTTTGACTTTTAATGTCATCTCTTTTTAATACCTGGTGAGGTTTTGTCAGTGATGTTAGATCTTGTTCAGAGCAAAATATTTGAGCTGTGTGTGTACACGCATGTGCGCCTATGTACACCCACGCTTGAAAGGTGATGCAATTTCCCATTAAAGTTCAGGATATTCTTAGCTAGGAAGAGATAAATGATTTTACTTCACTGTCATAAATAATGACAGTGCTCCCTTGTGTACGACCCTTCACTGTCTTCACCCTGTGAAAGAGGGGTAAGGAAATCATTTTAGCAATGGCTGGACTGGTGCACACACTGTTTCTTATGTGCTCACCTTAATGTACTAATAGCAGAGGCAAGGCTAGGAACTTGAGCTTTGGGGTTTTAATCCCTAGTTCTAGGCATCAGACAATTTCCTTTATCTTGAAAAAGTAATAATAGACCAGGGAACCAATAGTACTATGCCTAAACTCTTCTCCTAGGCGTACATTATTTACCACTGTCAGACTGCGCTATAGAGATCTTTGTTCTGACCCAGTGTAGCTGTTCCTATTTTTTTTTTTTTTAATTGGCTGTTGCTATTATCTGGTACCTGAAATCCCATGTTTACCTCCTCTGCTTGATATAGAAATTAGAAATGTCACATTCTGACATCTGTGTTGGCTTTTAATAACTACTGCACATTGCTTGCACCAGGCATGAAACCAAAAAATTCATTTTCTAAAGCAGCTTAAGGAAAGTATCTCTTTATGAAGGCCAGACTGCATACTCAGAACTGACCATCCAATAATAGTGGTCATACAAGTAGGAAATATTGTCAGGCATCCATTGTACATAATCTATTGCATAATGATATTTGATAGAAGCTTTCTGGTATGTGTAGATAATAAACAGCTCGTGTATTTATGAACCTGGAATGTTCCTGAAATGAGTTAGTGCATGCTCAACATTAGTTTCCCAAGTCTTTTTCATACTGTAGTATTACATTGCATTTACTAAACAAATTAAACTGTATTGCAGCCTTAAGGGATACATTATTCCTGTGGACAAGCAAGGGCATTTATGCAAGTAACATTGATTGATTTTAATACAAGTTATGCATGTAAATCTATGTGCAATGAGATCATACTATACTCTACAGAATACTGTCAGAAGTGCTTTTATCCTGAAAACACACCTGCCCACTATTTGCAAAGTCTAATTTTCCTTTAACACGGTGGACAGCAACATTTTATAGCCATTGTTATCTACATGACTTCAGCATACATTGCATTTTGTGCCTGCTATAGAAATACTGAGGTCTACACAAATGTGCAGTATAATAAAATCAATAACAGAGACAATTTGGATTCAACAGCACTGTATTTCTAAGCCTGTGTCATGGGCAACATTAAAGTATTGTTTACCAGAAGCCATCAGTCCTTACCCTATGGCACTAGCGTGAGATGAAGAATCCACAACAACCTCCATACCACTTGACAATGCAACTATTCCTTCAACATTACACAGATATAACTTCATAGAAATAAGAATAATACAGTCAGTTTTGTAGGCAGTGTAATATATATAATTTATAAATATGTATCTTTATCTAATAAAGTTTCTAATTTAAACTGGATGGGCATTTTAGATGATATGATAGGTAAGTATATTGACATCACTTACCAACATTAGCAGCATTGTGCTTGTCATTTATGACAGTTTACACATAAGTGGCATCACTGGATGCCAAATACAGGTAAATTACACTGGCTGGTATAATTTGTTGTCATTCCTACTAATTTTGGTTGCTCTTAAAGTTTTGCCTTCCTTCTTATCCCAGTTTATTAATCCATGGAATTGTGTAAGGCAGACTAAGTTTTCCCCTTTTCAAATCATTGCTATGTATTTACCAGCTAACTGGGAAGAAACAGAGGTGGGTGCACTGATGTGACACTGTAGGCAGCATGATCAGTATTAGACACTTGCTACTATATGTTAGAGAGCAGTTAGCTACAGGGTTTCCATGTTCCCAGTGCTTTTCCAGAATATGTGAAATGACTTTCTTATATCCAAAATATTATGCATTCTGTGACAGCTGTTGTTGGTGCTTATATACTATTACTGTCTTTGTACTCAGGAACAGTAAGTAATCAGAAACGCATACAGCTAGATGGGAGATGATCTCAGAATGACCTAGTCCATCCCAGTTGTCTGCAGCAGGATTAGATCATTCTCAAAAGATGTTTGCCTCTTACAGTTGCCTGACCCTATGTTAGAATAATTGTACTTAACTATATGCTTGGCTTTAGAAAGTGTCTTTTTATGCCTAACATAGATCTGTGCTGTAAACTAAGCTAGTTGTTTCTTGATATAGATCAATAAACAGCACAGATGTGATAGACTCGTATAAATCAATCAATGATACAACGTAACTCTCAGTTATTTCTATATAATAAAACACAGCTCCCTATTACAGCTGCTGAACTGCAGCCATTCCTTATCCCCTCCATGGCTTGACTGATATGACACGATGCTTCTTTGGTGCTTTAGGGCAGCAGTTTCTTACCAGCTCCCACCGGTTTTACACCATTTTTTCTGCAGTCAAATGCTACATAATTTCAGCTTAATTTTCATTACATTTATTTTTACTGACTGACACCAGAGATTGTATGTGGTCCTATTTCTATTTGATTTATTGGCTAAATGTTCATTAACTTACGGTGATATCATACTTTGGGCATGTTCCTATCTTATACACCAGTTTTTCTAGCATGCTGTGACAAACGTTACTGCATTTTTCATTAAGCAGGAACAAATATGCCATTTCTCTCTGAAATGTGACTGTACAGATGGCATGCTGGAGTTCTGGATGAACTGGCATTTCCAGATCAAATTTACTTAATTCCCAAGTGCAGCACAAAAAAGGCTTACTGGCCACCCACTGGATAAACGCCGTGTGGGTTTTGGGATAAGGAAGGTTCTTTCTGCATGACAGAAGGAAACCCACAACTGGAACATGCTTAAGACCCTGGTTCATGCATTATCTACATTCAAAGTCTGTTCCCTTTCTGTGAAACACTAACAGAAGAAAAATTTATAAAATCTTGTATTAGTCACTGTTACCAACAGATAAGACTATGTTTACTTGGGACCAGATCAGCTGAGTGAAGTCCTATTTTCTGTGGCCAACTTTCCTGATCACAGCTGCATGCTAAAATAAGTCATATTGTGAGTCATTTTTTAAGACCTGAATGACAGAAAAAGTTTGGGATTATGGTGTACAAATCAAACAGGGTTTTCTTTGAAAGCTTCCACGGGCATCAGTTTTCACAGCTAAAGATCTGTCTCCACTTCTCTCCTACACTGAATGGAAAACAGAGATTAAGAATAAGTGTTCTACAAAAGGCATGAAGAAAAAAAGATTCAGCCATGCACTGAATATATATGCACAGATGTAAATACACTTATCTGAAGCAGATGTAAAAGCCACTAAAACAAATAAAGAGAGCAGAAAGGAAGAGGGAAGAATCTTACCCATGCCAAATATTGCTATAAAGAAGCGTAGAATATAATGCCAATGAGCAATGGCTGCAAATCACGAAAAACACTTGGAAGAAGGTCCCTTCTCTACTGTGTCCCTCAATTGTTGGCTATTGCCAACTTCAGGGTGGCCGATATTTCTGCCCCTGTTAGCCCTATTCCAAAAAAATCTTAATCCTGAGGCCAAGACAGAAACTCCTCGGCTCAGCACTCTGAGCTGAAAGGAAGAGTGCCAGCAAGAGACCACAGATGGGAGATGGCACCAGCTCCTTGGGAGTCCCACCTCGTGCTGCATGCCATGGGGTCCCGGGATGAGCTGGCAGTGCCCGTCTCAGCAGACCCCGCTGGCTTGCTTCCCCATTGTCACTCCTGTTAGGGATTTGGATTACCTAGCAACTTCCACAGTGGCACAGCCCGGCTGCCAGTCCCATGGAGTAAAACGTGCCACCAGGATCCCACCACCTCGGACACTGTCTGCAGCAGGCATGCCACAGTTTATCTACCCCTGTGCTAGATTATAGGATCAGGGCTCCACAGAACTCCATCTTCTTGCTTTATTTTTTCCCTACTGATCTGCAGTGTGATTTTCAGCAAATCTTTTTCCTCCTCTATCCTTCCATTTCCCTGGCTCTGACTGCAAGCAGTTTGGTGCAAAGACTGCCTTTCAGTATGATGCTGCACAGCGTGGAGTGCAAAAGGGGACCCAGCTCCTAGCGAAAGCTTTGAGGGTACGATGCAAATAAAAATATTGAGCAGGGTTTTTAACATTAGGTATACATTTTGCCCTTGATCTTCCCCTGTGTAATAATCCCCAAAGTCAGCTTTCTGAAGAAAGCCAATGAAGTTCACTGGCTCTTGCCTTAAGAGCTGGATAAAAATATGGCTGGTGGATTCACTCAGGTGCATTCCTTGGAATATTCAGAGACTATTGAGAGGCTATTGGAGCAAACAGGCTTGTGTTAGTTGTAGGCATGCTTTTCACATGGCACGTTTCTTGGCCACTCCTGTGACTGGTAATTACTAAAGCATACACAAACAAATATGAGGAAATATGTGTATGCTTAAATGCCTAACATGTTATGGTTCTTTGTACTGAGAAACAATAGCCCCACAGTATAGTTTATTACTGTAATGACGGAAGGATACAATTTGTAAAACATAAAATTATCTGCTATGAACAAAGGCTCTGACTGAAAGAGAAATAAACTGAACAATCATACTGTAACTGGCTTAGATGCCCTAATCACTGCCAATTATGCAGTGACTGTATACATTTTACATGGATTAGACTATTTTCTCTCACTTTAATTAGTTAAAACATTATGTGAATGTTAATGAATTTTTTTCTGTAAATATGAATTAATTTTTTTGTGTGCGTTCTTGTTCAACTACCTAAGAAGGTACATATGGAAAATATTTTAATATTTCACACTGTAATTGATTCTTAGTGTTCAGTTATATCACATTTCTCATTATGCCTATGCTTCATTAAAAGCAGCTTCAAAATATTTAGTACGTATTTATAGTCCATTTTCACACACGTATAACACAGCTAATGATAGGTGAAAATAATTATTTCCCAAGTTTGGTATGAGATTTGGTATATGAAATATCTTTTCAGGAATAATTTTCTATGCAGTATAAATACTAATTGTTTGGTTTTTAAAACCTCTTTTGACTTGCTAAAGGGAACTTCTAAAAAGCTATAATTTATGCTACCATTTTAAAACAGATTCTGGCTACTGCAGGTTCTAAATATTCATATTCACAACAGTTGACTGATGTCTCTCTACTACAACAATCGTTGGTCTCTCATCAGTTCAGGTGTTTTCTTGAGGATAAAAGCCCAGAAAAAATTAGTTAAAAATCGTATTAACTGAGACTGCACATGCAAGTCAACAAACAAAACCCAGCAATAACACCATAATCAAAGCAAATTATTTTCCAAAAGCTTTATGAAAATCTGTACTTTGAAAAGGAAGTTTCATGCTGTTTTGTAGAACACTTCTTGTAAGATCAAACTGTGAATCCCCAGCAGAACCTCAGCTGTTCCTGAAACACAGATAAAATACACAAAGCAAAACAATACACTGTGTCTCATCCTTTCTGAAAGTCTTAGTCTATTCATCACACTTCTTGGTATTGCCCACCACTACCAGCTTATTTTAATCAACTGCTTTATACTCATTCTGGTAATTGCCTGTTATCCATTTCCACACCACTGGCTTATTCATTGTTTCCAGCAAAACATTACAGACCTCATTTTATGAAAATTATTTATACACAACATATAACATAATTTCTTTTTAGTTTTCATGGAGTTTGATTGCAATTTAATACCAATTCAAATAATACATTAGAATTTTCCTTTTTAAATGCATTTCAGTATAAGTTGTTTCTCTTTTTCGCTGTGATTTTAAAAAAATACTAGAATTAAAAATACTGGAATTGAAAAATATTGAAAAACATGTTTTCACAAAGAAAAAGTTGATGGAAAATCGGAAAACAGTGATGTAGAAAGAAATGTCTTTTCTTCCTCTTTCAATACACATTCCCATATTTTTGTTATTCCAGAACAAAAAATACTTTAGAATTAAGGAAGTTTAGAATTAGCAACAAACGGTATTCAGAATTAATTTCATAATAATATTTAATAAACTTCTTAAAACATTAATTTCTCCAAATAGCTGTAAATTTCAAAAAATTAAGGTTTTTTAAATTATAAAAGAAATAAAGGGTTTATTAATTTCTCTATGGGGAAAACCTCCGTTGTTGATAAAAAATAAATGTATACTTACCTGTTCTAAATCAGAAATGTTAAAAGTACAATGTTGTTTTCATGAAAACAAAAGATTAAACATTTTAAAGGTTGTTATGAAAAGAAAAACCCCACCTTTATTTACAGTGTATGTTTTGATTACTTATAACTATTCTAAAATGTATGTTATTTGAAACATCTTCTTGACTTTGAACTTTAAAACAAATGTAGTAGGTTTTATATTTTCAAAGAATTTCAACAATTCAGGTAAGTAATTTCAGCCTCTACAACAAATTATTGGTAATATCATCCATTTTAGCTGATGTTTATATCTAATCATGTTTGGAAATTTCTTCCTGAAATCGCTTAACTTGTATATAAAGAAAATTGAGAAAATTGGTTTAGGTAATTTTAGAGGTTTTTATAGCTTCTTTGAATTCTGTACTTTGGGAGATGAAGTGGTTTGTTTACCTGATCTTCAGGTGGAGAGAAGGAAAAAAAATAGTGTCAGCATTTTTTTAAAAAGTCCCTGAAAAAAATCTGAGGATCATATAAAGCCACATTAACTATGTGGCATTTTTATGTTTTAAATTAATTCAGTTTGATAGCACGAGCATTATAATCTCCCATGGCAATCTCTACTGGCATCACCACACAGAAAGGCAGATAAAACACTTCTAAAGGACAGAACCATTACATACACTCCCTAAAAATATTGGGACAATATGGGATGAAAGGGTGAGTTTGTGTTTGAACACTGTTTATTAGGAGAATGATAAATCAGCATGTTTCAGCACAGAGGTAAATGTCAGGGGACTGCAGAAATCTCCCTTCCACATTCTTCCTGAACATGAAGCTGCACAGGCACCTGGCCAAAGGACCCGATGCCCCCCTCAGTCCCTCCTTGGGAACAGAGCCCGACTGGAGTGTAAAGATCCAGAGATCTTCAGGGGGAGACAGAAACCAAGACTTCACTTCTTCTTCCCCAAAAGTGAAGCCTTTTGCATGTAAAGCGAGACAGCTAATGTCTCTGGAACCTGAGGAGGGTTTTCTGTACAAAGCTTGTTACAGCTGACTAAATATTAGGTTAAGAAAAAGAGAGAAAGAAAGAGAAAGAGAGAAATAGAAAGAGAGAAAGAAAGAAATAGAAAGAAAGAAAAGAAAAGAAGGAAGGAAAGGGAAAAGAAAAAGAAAAAGAAAGAGAAAGAGAAAAAGAAAGAAAGAAGATACATTTAAGAAAACCATAAATGTTACAAAACAGAAACAGAGGGAGGTAGTGTATCTGCATATGAACCTTCCAATGTAATGTGATTTTTCACATCTTTAAAAAAAATATAAAATTTGATCTGTGTATTTGAATCTTTGACACTTTCATATTTAAAGGTTATGGAGTTTGCCATTAATTTCAGCATCTTTTTCTGGTAAATCATGGACTGCAGAAGTTGTTGAGGAATTTATGTGATTTAAACTAAAATATATTATGAGCATAAATTAAGCTCTTGCAAAATATGCATGGTCTTCTGCAAACACTCACATGCTGCTGGCCTTTCCCTTGGAAGGCATGAGTGGTACCAGCTCCCTCTTTTCTCCAGGGGAAATCAGAGGTCTCCCCTCTGCTTTCAGCCAGTTTCCCCTCACCAGCCCTCCAGGTGCTGCTTCTAAACCTCTCAAAAACGGGAAGGGCATGTGGAGTCGCTGGGGTCAGTTTTGAAGCCAGGAAAACAAATTTTATTTAAGCTATAGGATTTCATATAGGCTTGGTAGCACTGTGAGTTCAGATAGAGTAACTGTATTATATGCTGCTTTCTGATATTAATTTTTTTTCATTTGTACAGTATTAGACCTATTTTTTACTTATTCTAAATAAGTGTATGATGGCAAGTCCTCGACATACACTTTTTCAGTTACAAACCCACTTAGTTAAATTACGCTTCCCATTGTAAGAGGGGATCTGGGTCCACTCCCTCCCAGTTAAACCACCATAAGAACTGGTTCTGGAGCTGGACCATAATCATCCTCGAGGTCCTGAAAAGCATGTGCTGGAGGGTACCAGCTGGGAGAACTGGGAATTAGGCAGTCCAGATGTGTGTTTTCCCCCATGGAGACAGTGTAGATTAGCATCTCTTCTGTGATTTTTTTTTTCTGCGGCGAGTTTCAATATTTGTAGGAATCGGCTCTGTACAAAATGTTCTCTGCATCAGAGAACGGGCTCACTACGTGCCCAGCTCCTTCGCACACCCTGCCCTCCTCGCCCCCCTGCCCCCTGCATCTCCAGCCGCAATCCTGTCGGGGCAAAGACTTTGCTGGAGGGTGGGGGTTCTTCAGCAACGAAGTTTCTTGATGCTTCCCGAAAGCATTCATGGGCGCTTCCTGCCGGGGCTCTGCGCTCTCTGTGGATGGAAAGGAGCAAAAGAGCACGGAAGAATCCGCGTTTTTCTGG
>NW_010972436.1:4187340-4187703 GCF_000737465.1 Haliaeetus leucocephalus
CGGGGCCGGGGCGGGCAACCCCGCCAAGAAGAAGCGGAAACGCTGCGGGGTGTGCGTGCCCTGCAAGCGGCTCATCAACTGTGGAGTCTGCAGCAGTTGCAGGAACCGCAAAACGGGACACCAGATCTGCAAATTTAGGAAATGTGAAGAGCTTAAGAAAAAACCGGGCACTTCGCTAGAGGTCAGAGGAGATGATTTCTTTTTCCCCAGCCTCCCGCCGTCCCTCCTCAACCCCCTGCCCCCCCCCCTCCAGTGCTTCTTGTCTAGCTTCAAGATGCAGCATCCCTTTTCCGAGGCCTCCTTCAGGCTCTGAGGGTGCCCCCCGCCGCGGGCGCGGCCCCCCGCGGCGCTGCCCCGCCGCCC
>NW_010972436.1:4189011-4331055 GCF_000737465.1 Haliaeetus leucocephalus
GGGCGGCCCCGGCCGGGGGGCTACGGGACAGGTGTCCCCCCGCGGCGGCGAGGGCAAGGCGCGGCGGTCCGCGCTCGGTGCCGCCCGGAGATGCTGCGGGCGCGGAGGTGCGGGGTCCGCGGGGTTGCCCGGTGGACGGGTGGTGCGGCGGCAGCCGTGGTGGTGGCAGCTGGAGTCGGTGGGGCAGGGAGGTGCCTCTGGCTGCAGCCGGGGAAGAGCGATGAGCAGCGGGCACAGGTTTCCTTTAGATTGCTCTTATTTTCATCTGCAACTAAGGTGTAAGATCAGCGTATATGTGCAAAATACCTCCGGCTTTATGCGTGGGTTCGAGTTAGGGGATCCCCGACTGAACGATCTGGGGCTCTTTAATCCTAGCACGGTAAAAATGCAGTGTAGGAGAGGGTTACAGCCCCAGAGGTCGCGATATCATTATATTAAAAAGGGGCAGGGGGAAGAGGGAGCGTTGATGTGGAGCTTTGTGAGGGGAGAGGATTTGCCCACCATCCCGCAGAAAGTGTGGATGAAACTGGATGCAGAAGGAAGCGCTTCTGCTCTCCAGCCTCATGCACTAGACAGCAGAGCGTGCTGCTCCTGAAGACCATCTTTCTTCATGCTGCTCTGCAAGGAACTGCTGGCCACACACCCAGCAGTAGCAATATCCACAGCTAAAACCCTTACATGTTAATAAGTTTGCTAAAGTGAGCATTTCTGAATCTATCTCAGCACACAATGCTCGGTAGCATACTATTACCGTCATTTAAATACGTACATATTTCTCCTCCCCACAGGCGCTTTGAGGCAGGAACTTGTCTCTTGCGATATGTTCATGCAGGGCTCAGCACAGGGGAGAGCAGATCAAGGCTGAAACCTCCAAAGGCTATTATTTACAAATAAGTAACCGTAATATTTTCAAGACTCCACCATGTGCACTGAAGAAACATTTGAGTCCTGCAATCCTGGCATAAGTTCCTGGACATAACTTCCTCTCACACATGCATAGTTAGCTCTGCCGTCCCCATCACTCCTGTCTCAGGGTCATCCTATTCAGCCCATTGCTCAGTAAAATCCCACAGCACGCGGTTGCTCTGTAGCTGTGTATTGTAGCCTTCTGTGCAGACCATGATAACTTTGGAGTGTTGTATCAGCCATGCAGGGACGTTGAGACGTGTCACCCTGGTGGTTCATGTCTTCCTTTGCACCACGTTTTTGCTTTGCATGTAGCTGCCTACTATATTAGTTTAATTGTCTCAGTTTTTGAACAATGCAAAGTAATGAAGTAAACTGAACTCACTTTTCTTGCTTGGTTTGTCCTCTAGATCTAATTGGCTTTACACAGACAATGCTCTCAAAGACTGTATGATAATTCCTAGTGGCTGAAAGAGGAGGCACATTGTGTCCGGTACAGAAGAGGAACAAGAACAGGAGGGCGAGAACTTCCTACTGTCCCTCTGGCAGAGGTACCAAGTGCGTGGCCTATCTGCAACGTGAGCAAAGTACTAATTTTCAGAAAGCAAGTGAGACTGAGAGCCATCCCGAGGCACGTGGATCACGGGAGGAAGAGGACCGGCGCCAGCATGGATAAGGACAGCACAAACGTGGCAGACCAGCAGTATGAATGTGTGGCTGAGATTGGAGAAGGAGCCTACGGGAAGGTGTTCAAAGCCCGAGACTTGAAGAACGGAGGTCGCTTTGTTGCGCTGAAGAGGGTGCGGGTGCAGACCAGCGAGGAGGGGATGCCGCTGTCCACCATCCGAGAGGTGGCAGTTTTGAGGCACCTGGAGACGTTCGAGCACCCCAACGTGGTCAGGTGAGGAAGTGGGGCAGGCGTCCCGATCAGCGGGGTCCTGGTTTTAGTACATGAATTGGGCAAGCAAGAGCTTGGATACATAAATGGACTGGATGCTAGTTTGGGTTTGTGGATGAAGTGAGCACTAAACTGTGTACATGAAGTGTGGTTTGAGGTTTCAGCAGCCCATGGTGCTGCCTGCCAGACCTCGCCTCATCCCTGTGCATTGCCTCCCACACACACAAACACCCATCTCCAGAGGCATAGGTGTGTGACTTAAGTGTTTGAGTGGATGGGCAAGGAGCCATATATACACTATTTCCTCAGGCATAAGAGAAAATGTAAAAAACCCAACGTCTCCCTGCTTTTGTCTCAAGTATTAGTTCTGCCAGCTGCAGCTGATTTTTAGCAGCTCTATTCATTATCGAAATGGCAAAGATTCTGAGAGCGGTAGTGGAATGTGCGTTCCACCTTTTAGATGCTTTTATAGAGAGTTGTAGATTATCGTGTTAAAGAGAACTAACAGCTTAAGACTTCAAGCTTTGCAGGCGGCCTTACAGTTGAATACTGTTTGACTGGTACTAATTTCACCATGTGCTGATGATTGTGCTACCAGAGTGCAACAGTACAGACGTCAGGCCCAGCTTGCAAAATGGTGGCAATGTCCCCAGGATGTCCATTCTGTTGTGTCGGTAGCATAAACCCTGGATAAATGACCTGTGTTTTTTAACAGATTCTCTCAATGGTAAGGCTGGCCCTACTGTAACCTCTTGCATTTTTCTATAGCTGGAAACCTCCAGCAGCCTGTCAGCATCTTTTATTAATATTATGAACTTTAAGAAATAAGCTTCACTTTGCAGATAGCCAGGTATGCAATGATTTGAAACTGGTCAGCATCTTGCTGATGGTGCTGTATTAGCAAGAATATTTCCTGTTACCTGCATTATTGTACGCACATACGGCATAGCAAAAGGAAAACATTTTATACTTAAGTAACACCAAGACTCTCTCAGTCCTAGAGAAATAGATACTCTGAAGTTGGAGGTGACCTTCAAAATGGCTTGTAGCTGTGATTCTCCTGGTTTAGGGTCTGAGATGAGGGGGCTTACAGTAGGTGCAAGAGGAAAGGTGAGACAGAGAATAATATTTAAAATACTAAAGTGAATAGCTAGAGATAAATTAATTTTTGTTCATCTCACGGCAGTGTAATCCAACAGTCTCATTTCTGTCTGAACTGAATAGGTGAAGCATGTGTATTCTGAAATACTGATAATGGAGTGCGCGTCATTGGTCTCACTGCAGTGAGCAATGGGATATAGGCTGCCACCGACACTTTTCCATTGCTAATCAAGCAAATCCACAATTTGGTTAATAACCATTATTTTGACTTGCACCTAGTAATGCCAGAGGCTTCATCAGTAAATTTCAAAAGTGGGGGCATCTATGTGTGGACAACATGTTGTATTTGATCACCACAGCAAGTGCCTCGGTTTACAGAGAAGTGCACACAACGTTCTTCCTTGGCAGTAGAGAGATAACTGAGAGTTCTCAAAATCTCTGAAATCCAGCCCAGTAATTTATGAGAGTAAATGAGGATTTAGTTGTCCAGGCTTAGGCGTTTACATATTTGAAAATTGTAAACTTTGTTTGGGAATAATCCAATACAATACTCCTGAATTTTTCTGGCATTGAGATCTTTCCATATGAAGTAAAAGATTTTTTTTAAGAGCTTTCTAATCCTGAATTCAGCACAATCATGAAAATAAAATTCTTGTTTTCCAAAAAGCTAGTTGATGAACTGACTATGCAGCTGCAGGCTTGTTTTGCTTGGGTTTAAGTGCAGCACAATCTCGACATAGCGTTGCATAAATACATTGAAGCTGAAAATATTTTTACAGGTCTGAATGAAAATTCATTCTCTGCAAGCAGTAAGTATTTCAACCAGCAATATGAGAATGTAGTTTCAATATAAAAATCTCTGCAAGTGTGTTCCAGGTCCTCATAGCAGTGCTGTGAAGCCTGTACCTTTTGCCATAAGCAGCATTTCAGATACAAGGGTTTGGTCTGTGATGTCTCAGGATGCTTAGGACCTCGGCTGAACACCTTTTTCCACAAACAGGCAGGGGAGTATAAGAAGCAATTTCAAACATTATCTCTTCTAAAATGTGAGGAATTCTATTAAAAAACTTGCCTCTGTTGTGCATGTTTTTAATCTGTAGAGCAGATGAAGCTGTAAGTAGCACTTTGAAGTGACTGAAATCGTATCCTTAAAAAGAAAGATTATCTGAAAATATTTAAATGCCCCAGTTCTGTTAAAAAATACGGTAGAAGAGTTTGTAATTTATTGAAATTAAAGGTCTATTTTGTATTATGTAAATATACTCAGAAAAGGAAATACTGTAAAAGAAGATCTGCAATTTTAAGCAGCTGACCTAGCTGTACTTAGTTATTGGACATATTATGCTCACAAAAATGTTCATTGTTTGGGCATGCATTCTGGAAACTGGTATCATGGCCAGGCTATTAAATAAAAATTATGTCTGGATTAAAATGTACATCATTTTCAGAGCACTGGGATAACAACACAAACATATGAAATCAAATTTTTTTTATTTTGAGGGGGTGTCTAGCTTTTTTCTGAATATTACAGGGAACTAGCTTGAGTGAAATAAGTGAGACCTGCAAATATAATGTTGAATCTGTTACCTCTGAGTAATGGCATGTGTGATCCATGAGTCGCTCAATGCAAACCGACAGTCATTCTGTGAGTCAAAATTTAGACAGACTTCAAACAGATGAGCCACATACGCCCTGTGCTCGGCTGTCGTACTCTGGCATCAGCTGACAGCAACAGCAGAAATCACAGGCCATGTGAACTTATGCTGAATGTCATGCTGAACTCAAATGGTAGGTCTGGGCTTCTCCAAAGAGTACAGTAAGGAGCTCGGCACTCCAGGGCTTCTCAGTGGTGCTGAACGTGAAGAACAGTTTGGTAAGGAAAAGACCCAGTACTTGCTAGGCAGAGGTAGAGCTCCATGGTTTTGTTGCTCATGGAGCCAGGGTGCAGGACCAGCATTGCTACTGCAGCCCAGGTTTGTCATAGTAGTCGCAGATTCCCTTCGTCTAAAATCCTGAGAAATGCTTAGAGCCAAAACTGGTTTCCAGTGCTTGGCATTGGGGATGGAAGAGAATTTTCTTCGTAAAGTAGAAATGTCTAAATAGCATAGAATAATTTTAAACAATCGTATTTTTCCGTGCTACTGCTTGCTAATCACAAGAGCTTCGTTTCATGTTCCTTCTCTCCGAGTCTGTCGTTTCCATATTCGGACAATGAAGAGATGCATTTTTCGCAGCACAGTTGCTTTTACAATGATAGATAATGAAGTTATCTAATGAAGGTAAGACTTCACTGCAGAACAAAGCAAAACAAGGTGCAAGATAAGAAGTGAAAGGAAGTCTAATTTTCATCAGGACTGTGATGGTAGTGGAAGTGTCTGGACTATTGACTATAATGGAAATAAGGCCTGGAAAACTGGTCTAAAAATTTGCAGGGCTGTCAAAAATAGTATACAGAGAGTCATGGGAAAAATACAGTTAAAAGGATGATTGCTATGTGCTTAAAGTCCTCTTCTGTTCACATTTGCCTTTGTATAGAGTTCCCCTCTGTCAGGACACCTTACTCTATGCTGTTTATCTTCACAAAACAAAGTAAAAAAAAGAATCTTCAAGAGTACATCTTACTGTGAATTGTTCTAAAATGAGGTACGTTGTAGGCTTTGAAATGTCCTTTGTAACTGGTAGGATGATTAAGGTGCTCCTCTAGGTCACCTTTCAGATAATAAGATGTAATGCTTTACTAAAGCTTTACTATATACAGTAGTTAAATCTGGCAGAAGTTGGTCCAGCACTTATGTAGCTTAGTGCTGTTCTGTTTAGGAAAAATGAAATATATGTAGACAAAGGACAGACTTTGCCAGGAATAAATGACATATTAGATTCAGGAAATTCCTGTGTGTAAAACTGGGAGTATTCCCTGCTGCAATATATCTGTAAAAATTCTTCTTGTGATTATAGTGCTAAATTCAGCAATATATTGTGTTCACTTTATCTCTCTCCTGCTGGTAATCAGAGGAATAATTTTCCCTTAATGTTAATCATTCATCCACTGTGAATTTGCACTCTGGGAAGGTGATACACAATACAGAATACTGTAATTCTTGCTGTGCCTGTTTTGTAACATATATATATATTTAACAGTTTTAATGGTGTTAAACCTTAAGCAAATAGAGCAAACCTGCAAAGTTGTATATTTTTTCTTTCTGGCTCATAGTCTTTTTGATAAATGCAACTTTTTTAGTGTTTTCATGGGTAGTAAGTCCTCAGTTTTAAAATAACCAAAATTATATTGAATATAATCTATTACAATATAATCTAATCTGAGTTATTATTTCAAAGATAAGTGTCAGAAATCTTGCCATTCAAGGTCGTCATTACCGTATAATAAGGAATTAAAAAATTTTACTTCTGTCCTTCCTGTTAACTTGTAGAACACAGGTAATTGACTTAGGTTCAGCAGAACGATCCACTTAGCTGGAAGTTTAACTCTATACCTCAGTCTTTTTGATATACAGATCAGTGTGGGGGAAACCTAGTAATTACGAGTATTTGCACAATTATGCCATGTTCAAGGATTTATGTTATTTTATGTCCATTGAAATATAAACGATACTGTGAACTGCCCTCTGTGGTACAGCAATACTGTCACGTTGCTTTTTCACTGCTTTTGCAGTCCAGGGGTCCATGCTGTTATCTCTTGATTTGCACTTGAGTGCTTGATGGAGCCCATCAACTGATTCCCTTGTCAAGGTAACCTGAGCGTGGGGGGAAGAGGCTGGGGCACACGTGACTCCCTCATCCCCATGTGCCCTGACATGAAGACTGGCACTTGACTCTGCTCAAAGGTCCCAGAAGTGTATAATGGCTTGGTACTTAAAATTGTGTTACACTTAGAAGGTGTCATTTTATAAGTGTCTTAAAATTCCCTGTCTAACCTGATAGAGCATTCAGAACATATCTGTAGCAGCTCATCAATACCTAGCTAACCTTTTGCAAGGCAATTTGAACATGTAGTTATCTGCTTTGTTCTGTTTGTTAAACTGAAATGATATGGACACATACAGAGGGAAAAGAATTTCAAAATGCAGTAGCTAATTTTGTTTCTCTTTCCAGTTTGTGGTGACGCTGATATTGGCTACTGGCTTTGTTACTGTGCTGTTAATAAGTTTAAAGGATGATCTTCTTGAAATCATTGAGATGTTCCATTCCGTCAAGTGAAACATTTCTATTTTAGGGGGTGTTCGTCTCCAGTGAATTCTGCTTCCTTCCTTACTTCCCCTTTCTGCCAAGCTAATGTTAAACTTCTAGCATGTGACATCATTCTTACAGATCAGCAGTGTGCTGTATTGTGTGATACAATTTATTTTTGTGTAGCACTGCTCATATAGCATCTGGCAGGCGCCTGTAGAGAAAGAAATGGTTACCTCTGCATTGCTAGGTACAGGGATTGTCTTGCACGCAAAAAGAGTAAAATAAGATGCAGGGATGGAGTGAAACAGAAGAAACTGAACTTGAAACTTGCCAAGGTTAAAGGGATTAATGTGGCAGATGAGTCTCAGCTGAGGTAGAAGAGGTGGATGAGTAATGGGAAGGAAAAACTGAATGAGCTTCAGAGTCAGTTTTAGTCTAACACAAACAGGAGAGCCTTCAAGGCAGATGTGAAGACGGGAAGTGCCTTGGCAGGAGAGAGGCATTTCCAGGCTGGAGAGTGGTGGTGGTCGGAGGGAAAGGGAGATGGTCCTTGCACTGACTGGCCGCTGCAAGGAGGGACACTGCAAAGGTCTTGGGGAGGGAGGAACTGCCCCCTGGAAATATGGCTTCTCTGACGGCAAGAGGGCAAAGGGGAATGACGTGGTTGACACTGAACAGGGTTTGGCAGTAGGTAGGGTTTGGAGGAGTTTATTAAGTTGGCAGAGGACATTGTGAAGGGACTGCACATGAATGCTGCTGGCCCGTCATCATGCTTGCAACCCTCCAATACACAGAATAAGCACATACAGGGAAAATAAGTGATATTCCTCCTGTCCATAAGAATTGTTTATTAGCAATGGATGTGATGATTTAGTTTGAATACGTGATCTGCCAGAAACAGGACAAGATAAGGGCATGTCAGGAAGGAAGAGTTGAATATGGAATAGCCTTCTGAGCCTTAGGAAATTCAGTTTCTGGAGCGAGTACAAGCTTTCTTCAAAAAGTATTTTATCTTATTCTGAATCTAAGCTTTTTACAAAAAACATGTTTCCAGTCTTTGTGTGAGTAAATCTTAGTCATTTTAGATGATGTCCAGTGCTCCCTTCCTTTTTTAAGTCTGTGGATGGTTGTGTCTATGCTGTTCTTGGAGAGATCTAGTCTTGCTGGGTCCTGCCCAGAACGGAAAACCAACTCCACAACCATTGCTGGCGACAGTCTGTGACTGCCAGGCTAAGTGTCAGCATCCCTTTGGCTAATGGAGTGGGGTCTAGGATCCAAAACTGAGCCTTGAAAAGGACAGGAGAGTGGATCGTCCAGCCCAGAAAACAGGGGCCAAAGTAGATTGGTTGGGACTTTCCAGTTTGCTTCATGGTACCTACCGCCGACTGAAGTGTGGAACAGAGCAGGGAGAAGGAAAAGTGCTCACTTTCCAGGTGTTCGAAAGAGAGTAGGCTGGAGGCTGTGACTTAGCAAAGCACTGAGTGAGTGACTTGGGTACCCTCGGTGAGGTTTAAGTCATTGTTTGAAGTTTAGCACAGATGTAAGTGCGTTATCAAATAGAAATAGCTATGATATTAAGTATACACTGAATTTTAAAATGCTTTTCTGAATAGAGTTCAGGGACAATATACATAAGAGTATGAATCACAGATATTGATTCTTATTCATGCATTACATTAACTGAAGCCTTATTTCTAGAGAATTTTTCTATTAAAAGTTAAAATAAATCATGCAGAATAAATAACTAACCTGATATAGCAGTAATGCAAATTTGGCATCGAGAGTGGTTATTTGTCTTTGTAGCAATTCTTAGTTGACTTAATTTAATTCTGAAGTTTTAAAACTATTTTGTAAAGTTTCATAACCCTAAATAAAATAGAAGTTGCTGTTCATTCCAAAACTTTGCAGCAGTATATAGAGCATTTGGTTTTACTCTTTGTATGAAATCCAGTTGTTTTCCAGTTTTGCTGAACAAGTTGATTCTTAATGATCTAACAAATTACCAGAATATAACTGTGTCCATACACATATATAACTAAGCTGTGTTTTTTCATTCAAAAGAGAGGAAATTTCTCCTCCTATATTAGTTCTTCATATATTTTTCTTATATCCTGAAAAATATTTTAAATTACACATGCATGATTATTTAACAGGTATACCTTTAAACTATAAAGTATTTGTATTTAATAAACAAACCACTTCAGAATATTCCAAGGAGTGGGTTTTTTTTTCCATTGTGTACTTTGACATTTTCCATTTGGGAAACCTCCATTTGGGAAGCATTTGATGAGATGATCATCAAAGAGTGGAAATGTGACTGTTGATTTCCAAACTGTTTCAAAATACCTCATTGCATCCAAATTCTTGTATTGATTTTCCTATTTATTTGTTTACCCTTAGCCTTTGAAAATTTGTCCCATCCTTAGAAAATGTTCACAAGGAAATATTCTGCTAAATAATCCTTTTAAAATCAGGCCTTAAAATTCTAACAATACAGTTGTGTTTTTGTTAGGTGGAACAAAGGATGTTTTATATGAGCAATAAAAAACTCTTCCATATGATGCTTTAGATGTCTTTTTAGGGTTTTAGTAGAAGAAGGGTCTGTAGCCTAAGAAGCATCCCACAGAATTTTAGGACCAGGTGATGATTTCAGATCCCTAAATACAAGGTGTTCTGGAATGTGCCAATTTGCTGCTATTGGTAGAGTTGCCCTGGGGTAGATATCCCATGACATACTTAGCAAACAGTTTACAAATTTAGCAAAAAGTTCCATAATGTTTTAAAAGCATTCATACTAACACTGAGTGTTTATCACTCTGGATTATCATTAACAGGTGACTGATCCTTTCTTAGTAAAAGAAAATAAAAAAATAACTTGCCTATGAATTCATCTTTGCAGGAATTTCCCATGTTTAATGATTGAAAACTCAATTCTAGTGCAGATGAATCATACTGAGTTTAAATGAAACCTCTTGAGTTTGGACTTTTGCAACATTAGTCAGTGCAGAATGTTACATATTTTGATAAAAACAGAGAAAGGAAGTGAGAAATAGAATGGAAAAGCCTGTGTGATTTTTTTTTCTCTCTCTTTTATGTGAAGCTTTGGCTAGTCTTTTAATATCTGTTTGAAGTGTGGTCCCTATGATAAATAACTGAAGGTGTCTGTTGCTGTTTAACAATGTCAGAGAATTCCCTTCTCCCTGAAATCAATTAATTATAAACTGGAAATTTCAGTACTTTGTTCACTGTTTCTTAAGTTAGCATATTTCTAGGAGCTTTCTGTGAATGTAATTCCTAGCTGCACTGGTGCTTTTGTTTCTCTTCGTCTGTGGAGCCAGGGCTCTACTGTAAGGATAGAATTCTATCACTTTTTTTTTCTTTTTTTTTTTCACATTTGATGTGGTATTTTGCATACAGCTGCAGAGTAGACAGTTACCTTTGAAAAGAACATTTGGCTGGTTTAATTTGATTAGAGCAAACCACCTCAATCATTTCTGAACTAAGACCGTTTTCATTTTAACTTGGCAGTAGGAGTTGGGAATGTACTGACTGTGCTTAGATGTTTGGGGGAGGACTCGTTTGGATACACAGCTACCGCCGAAGTGAAACAACCTTAGAGGACTTTGCCCACTCTGCTCCTTCCCCTTAAAAAGGGAGGGCTGTGAAGCCATTGAATGTCACGTTTAACTTTCACTCATTATGACAAGGAATTGGACTCCTTGTGAGTGTTTCTACAAAAAATTGGAAACCTTTAATGCAAAGAAATACATAATGATACATTTTAAAAAAACCCCATGATATTAAAAACAGATCCAGGACATGAAAGTCTTTTATTTACAACAAACTTAAACAACCCTAGCAACAGCATTTTGAATAGAGTTATAATAAAATCCAACATATAAATAGAAATATGGTGGGTTTCTCATAGATACATTGTATCAATGTTAAAATTGTATCCCTTTTAGTAAGTCTTAGTAAGATTCCTACATTCTGTGATTCTCCTAGCTTTGACTTTCTACCGCCTTCCTCCTTGTATAAATACATTGTGATTTTTTTATGTTGCATATTAAAGTTGAAATTAGATTCTTTATATTTAAAGTATTATGTATTGTATATAATTTTTGCTTTTCAGTTGCCCTCAGTGGTAATCAAATAATTTTCCTAGAAAAACTCTTGTGGCTGTCTAGAATATAAATGGGTCTCATAATAAATGACAGCCCTTCAATAAATTATAGTCAGATGGTATTCTCCAGAAAAGACAGTTCTGATCTTTAAGTGCTCTGACTTTGCAGTAGTGGATCACCATATATACAATGTTTTAACCGGAAGATTACAGTTGAAGGAAGATCTTCTGGTTATGCTTGTATTATGTTCTGAAAACCAATATGCACAGTTAACTGTTCATCTATGTGACGGGGGAATTGCATCCATGCCTTCCAGCTAATTCAAGAATACAGTTGTAAATTTAAGGCTTGAGTTTCCACTGGTGAAGTTAAAGTCCATAGAGCTACACTGAGTCAAACAGCTCTGGTTCTTCAAATCATAAATTCCTAATGTTAAGATGAACAAAGATGCATTAGGACAGGCAGGCTGTGGAGAGGTGTCCCATCAAACATGCACATTTGAGACCTTACCGTTCAGATTTTAGATGCTGCAACTACTGAGTTCACCAAACTGGGGTATAAAAATAGTTCTTTCATTAAGTTTTTCACTGGTAGGGTCTCAGAGCTTCTATTGACCTGTTTCGCTCCTCCTAAGTACATTCCCTTTTAGCACTGCAAATAATTCCTCTCTACCTTAGTATGTACCCTCTGAAATATTTGAAGTCTATCTCTATGTTGTCACCTAAGCAATTTGTACAATGCTGTGCTTACTCCCGAACTCCAGGTTGCATCACAGACATGGTCATTTTAGTGGTACGTACGTCTCCCTACTTCAAGAGAAAATGCTTCTGTAGCTACAGAGACTTTCTGATTGCTGTACAGCATTGAAAGTTTGTGTCTAACTTGTTATTCACTAGCACAGCACTAGTACCTTTATTATTTATTTCCAGGTTCCTTTGGGACAGTGAAAGTTAATGACCTGTATTATTTTTCTCTACTAGGAAGTAGGTAATGAGGTGAATCTCGTTTTGCTAATTTTATCTAACAGCATACTTTGTTTGTATTTGTGATCTTTATGACATAGAGATTGAGCAGCATCTGCACTTCTAATTAGTGTGTTGTGTATCCTTAGATAACCTTCTAGATTGTTAATGAAGATAGGCCTACCCACTGATGTTTGTGGTTTCCTTGCAGACATCTCTAATCAATTTGTTGCCTCAGTGTTCATCTCTGCTTTTTATAAAATGCTGAGCAACAAGATCTGATCAAAGCAATAATACCCATATCCAGACAGGTTTGAATCAGTGACTATAGTCTGAAAATCAGAATTAAATGTCTCATTAAACTTAAAAGATGTGGCATTCTTGGAAGGGCCCAGACAAGTTAGTACTTCTGCAGAACTGAGCACCTGTATCTCTTCATTGCATGGAATTCCATTCATCACATTGCCTTTTCATTTGTAACATCATTAAAAAAAAACAGAGTTGCCTGGCATTACTTAATTCTATGCTGCTTATTATTCATGTTGTCTCTCTTCTTAAGAAATCAAGGTTTTATTACTTTTTCATTTTATTTGGTCAGATTAAAATATCTTTTAGAGATGTCAGTTATTTCAAAAGCAAATCTTTATGCAGTAGTGAAAAAATACAAACAAAAATGAGACTGGAACAGAAGACCATGTCAGTACAACAGCAAGAATAGTTAGGAATTGCACTGAATAGTCAGGTAACCCAGCTGACTAAAAATGAAAGGTACTTGTGGCTATAGATAAAACCCAGATAGGTGAATTACACTGATGAGGGAGTCTCTTTAGAAGACATTTTAAGTATATTAGAATGTCCCAAATCAATAGGATATTGTGATGTTTGTAAGGAAATACATTTCAAAGACCGCTTGGTTTCCAGTAACCCAGAGTTGAGAGTGGGCAAGACCATTCTCCAGAAACAAAGCTTAAGTCATAAAAAGCAAATTTGAATCTTCTGCCATCCTCTAGATCAGTGAAAGGATATTGAGCCTATAATTCTGGGAGAAGCTGGAAAGTCAACTAAGTTTACTAAAAGAGTAATAAAGGACAATTTCAACCACTGTTCATAATAAAGTGGACAAATCAGAAGGTTTAAAGACAAAATTTACAGACACCATCAGTGAAGCAGCTATTCCTGGAGTGCAAGGAAGAGCGACCACTCTGCATAGCCTGAAGTAACTTGCAATAGCTGGTTTAAGAAATTCTTATAGTCAAGACACACAGTCATAATGGCCGCAATAATTAAATCTTATTTTGGGGGGAAAGGGATGGTTCCCAAACTTGATGTAGTAACAATATGCTTTAGAAAAGAGAGATTAAGAAACAGGAGGTAATAAAAAAATTCAACGGTCAAGAGGAAGCATATGAAAATGCTTAGATTTAACATGGTAGGTACTTAAATAGAGATTTGTAGCAGCCCATTTTGTCACTCGAGTCATACACCTTTCCCTGGTGTGTTGCTTCATCCAGTCACTGGAAATCCGGGCTGCTGCTTTGGAGCTATAGCTTCTTCCTGGGTGCTAGATATAACAGGACAGTTTAAACGTATTGTTTCCTCAAACTCTCCAGAGGGATGAGGGATGTCAAAGGGAGACACCAAACTTTCTCCCTCTTATGGCTCTGCTCCAGTATATCATGATGGATGCACAGAAGGTACACATAGCCATGCATAAAAAAAATAAAACAGGAATGTAAGATAATTGTCAGCAGATCTAACTTTAACCAACTGAATGTTAAAAGTGTACTCCATCCTAGTCATTTAGAGTCTCCCCATAGTGAGTGCAGAGAGAGGATGGGCTTTCTGAGAATAATTCATCCCACACACCATCTGTATCTGCCCTGGAGCAGAATGAATTGCCCTCTGGAAATGCCTGCCTCTCTCTTGTTGACTGCAGAGATAGCACACGTGGCTAATGCAGAGTGGTCACCCAACTGTAGCCTGCTACAGCCAGAGGAGATTAATGTCAGTAAGGTTCAAGTTTTAAGGTGGAAAGTGGAAAGACTAGTAGGGAGTTTGTACAGCACATAAGAGAAGTTACAAAAGCAAATGGGAAATTATTTTGGGTGTGGGGGAACAAAAAGATGGTGTTGGAATCAGAGAGCACTTCAACTATGAGAAATTAGAGGAGGTAATCAAATAAGAAATTAGCATTATAGGGGATTTTTTTTTTTTTTTAACCAAAGTCTGTAGTATATGGATTGTTAGTAAGGGTTTGTACAAGACACTGTTTTTCATCTGGCAAAAAATGATGTACTTTTCCTAATAGTGGAGTGTGGGTTTCTGCAAAACGTACTGACTTTAGACAATCTGCTTCTGGTTTGTGCTTGGCGTTAAAGTACTAAGGGGAGCAGGATGTAGCTGGAATGGGTGGGCATTGCCTGGTTACCCTGTACCCAATTTTAAGCTCAAGCAGAAGCTGTTTTGGTTGAATCTGGTTAATCTTTTACAAGAGGAAGAGTAGCTGAAGATGGGTGTTGGAGATGGCCAGTCATGCAGCCTACAAGTGGTTTAAGGCACCTTTCAAAGCTTTCTCAGATGTAGTTTCTCTTGTGTATTTTTCTCATTTCCCTTCACTCTGCCATACTGGTCTCATACTGGATTTGCCACTAAGTAAGTGGGCTACTTACCTCATTATTGATAAAATTCTGATGCTACGCATAGTTTCATTGCCTCAAATTCCTTTTGAGAAAATTACGTGATAGTACAATTCCAAGTAGCTGGAAAATTCCGGTGTCTAACTTATATTCCACTCTGAATTATGCAAGACCTGACTGCTTGGAAAGCAGTGGTACTATACCTTTATCTCTTGGAATAATTGTTTTGCAACTGAAAGTTTTATTTTTCCATAATGTCAAAACATGTCAGCCCAGATTGCTCGGTAATAACCTGAAAAATTAAAATCAATCAATAATGCTAACAGATTCTGCTCCATTTTTTATGTTGAGTGTCTGTTGGAGCTAGTTCTTTTATAGCTTGATTTACAAAGCTCAAAACCAGCTTTTTTTTATTATGGAACCACTAAGACAATATAATTGTAGTAAAGCAAATAAGTTGCTCTAATAAGCTGTTTGGATATGCATATTACATATGGGGGTGTGTCTATATGTGGAAAAGAAAAACCATGAAAATTTCAAGGTTTGACTGCATTTATACCAGGAAATTCAGAATTATTATTTTGTAACATGGATGAGGATTATTAGACATGTAGGACTGCAATTACTTTAAATTCTGTGCCTTAAAAATGTCTGAACAGTTTTCTTTTTTAAAGTTAAAAGAAAAAATTAAAAGGGAATGAGGGCAAGCCAGGAAAAAAAACATTCCAAAAGCTAATTGTTTTTAAAAAGTTACCTGACATTGAAAATTGGAACTTGGAACTGAAATGCCATCTCACTCCTAAGTATAATAAAAGAGTAATTTTTATTAAATGTATTCTGGAAAGAATAAATGAAAATTATAAAGCCTGATGTGAGTGGCAAAGAGCCCAGGCAATATCCAAAAGAGTAAACATCTAATGGCTTAACCTAACTGGGGCAGAGTCTGCTGCAGCAGGCAATTGAACAGGGGATATCAATATTTAAAAGCAGCAGAACTAATTTTTGAAACAGATGGCTTTTTTTTCCTCCTATGTGCAGTACAAATATATATTTTTAAAGGTTTTAGGGAATATTTAGATGATGGGATTATGTGTCTCCTTTTAATATTGACCCTTTTTTAAATTTTTCAAATCTTGTAAAATTTAAGGTCACTTTGATCTTACTTCTTTCAAGCCTGAAACTGCCATCTTTAAATTGCATTATTTACTCAGTTCCAGAACTCATTCATCTCAGACCACATCCTTTGTACAAAAATATTGCAATTTTGTCAGCTCATCTTGTCAGCTTTTAAATGGAGGCTCTTAAAAAGACTCTTGAGTTCTGAAATAATTTAACTAAAATTTTCTGAATGGACATGATTATCTTGGCATTTCTAATATATTGACCACTGTCATTTTCACAAGCCTGAAAAAGTGTTCTTGTGCTTTGGAAAACCTAAATCCATGTCACTTGTCTGCCTTCTGGAGCGAAATAATGCGGACTGTACTGTGCTTAGATCAATAGTCATATACCATAGGGGCTTGCGTACAGAGGCATTCATGGAAATGAAGACTACTGTGTCTTCCTGGATTTAGCAAAAAAATGGACTTGAGACAGTTATTTCACAGTCAAATATTTTCATAATCCAGACACAGATTCTTATTTCAGAACATATAGATGCCAGTTGTGGTGTTTGAAAACCAAGACATACCTGCATGAAAAGTAGGTAAGGGAAATCACCAGAAAGTTTGACTTTTTTCTTCACAGAAAGTCACTTCAATTCTGTGATAACTCGGAAGGCAGCTGAATGGACCTTTATAAAACATATGAACTAAGTCACTTCTAAGTGGAGACAGCTGGGGTCTATTTAATATCCTGTGTAAAATGGTAGAGGTCAGCTTCCTGGAATAACTTAGGAGTTTTATTTCACGAATATCCTACTGCTGCAGGGACCTGGTGTGACGGTGAGGCTCTCGAACTAAAATGCGCCATGAGGAAAAGCTCCAGGGCTGTAGCTCTTGTTCTACCTCTGCATTTCGTGTGGGGTGGTAGGAAGCATCTTGTGGCCTGTGATATCTGTGCATCCTCATAAATGTCTGTTTTGTGGGTGCTTATTAATGCAGGCAACTAGTCTCTTTTTTTTCTTCCAATCCTATTTTGTTATGATTTAGGCATTGGGATACTAATTGAAAATCATCAAGAAGTGACACTTCGGACAATAAGTGATTCTCAAATGTACTGACGACCCTACATACTTGGGTTATTTTGTAATTTGGGACCTTGGTTCCTAAATCACTTAACGTATCTTGGCAGTTTTATGATGTCTAATTTTCCCCTTGCAATTAATGCTGCCATATCTTTACTATCTAAGATCATATGTTCCCTGTATCTATTCAATTTAATTACTCTTGACTCCTGCTATTCCATTTTATATTGGCCACCTGGGTGAAAAAAATTCTATTTCTCTTTGTAGGCCTGTGCCACTGGTAAGTGTTTGCACACACGCAGAAGTTCCACGATATAGCAATTGATATAATTGGTAGTCCAGTGACACTGTAGTCCAGTGATACCTTAATTAAAAGCCTGTGGTTCAATAAGCATGAAAATTCATATAAAAATTGTACATAAATAATGATGTCCAGTATGATTACATATATTTCACAGTGTGAAAATTTGGCTTTTCCTTGACTACATATCTGAATAGAAGATAAATGGAAGCTCTAAAGAAGAAGTGAGAAAGATAATTGTTTCTGTTAGATGGACAAAAGATGGAAACTGAAAACCAAAATAATAGTAGCGTGTCACTGGAATAGGCAAGCTGATCACAGCCAGAAAAGGCTTTTGTAGACTGTGCTGTTTCTGTGGGCCCTGTATGGTGTGTAGTGTTGCCTGTTCAGTCAACTGTACAAAGGCTCAAGACCATCAGCTGTGCTATAAGTTTCTGTGCTGTTTCTCCGAACAGAGGTAAATAGGATGATTGCAGTGTTTGGGGGTGGATTAGAGAAAATAATGAGGAGCAACTCCTTCAGCCCTCGATGTCTCCTGACTTATTCTTGAAATAAAAATAATTACATTAATAAAACAGTTCATATGTGGCTTAGAAAGGGTTAGAACAATTTCCGTCTCACCCAGTATTTTTCTGAAGTGAGAAAGAGCAGATAGCTTAGGGAATGGTGTAAGAGCCCGACGACCTGAAGTGATAATTCCTGGCAAATTAAGGCTCGACAGTTTTGACACCGACTTGCTCTGTGATCTTAAGTAATCTGCGTCCACTGCTTTGTAAGTCCATGCAGCATTTGCAAGCAGATGTGAGCCAGCCCTGCCTCATTCCCAGGCAGATGCCTACTCGCTCTGCCGGTGCTTTGAGCCAGCTGGAAGCCGCGTAGCCATGTTAGTGCTGCAGAGCCTCAGCCATTACGCTCTGCTGTCCTCAGATCTTCCTCGGCTCACCCTGAGCTGACACTGGCTGCCTGGACGTTGCAGAGCACGCTCTCCTTTGCTCGCAGAGCTTGGGTAGATGTACTTTGTTTTGCAAGATGTATTATAGTTTGCTCATTTTTTTCAGAAATGTGAAAGATGTTGTTGCAAAACAACCAAAGTACGGTCTTGTTGTGTATATACATCTGACATGCAGTATCATTTACCAAATGCTGAATTCATTTCAAAACTATCCATGCATTAAAATGTAAACCCTCATCTCATGCTGCTAGAAGACGCCCCAAAAGAAATAGTTGCCTTTGCCCCGAAGTAATAAAACAGTCGAATAAAATTTATTGCCAGCTCAAAATGCTACTAACACCTCATTTTCATTGCCAAACTCTGCAAATAATCTTTAATTTGTTTTCTTTTACATATGTGTGCAAGAGCTTAAAGGAAATACTTAAAGAGCTGTACAGCCTGTAGAATACTTCACTCCATGTGCATTAATCTTCAAACGGCTGGCTCACAGTGCCGTGTAAACTGGCTGGAAAAGGAGGAAATGTGTATTAGGCTCCTACCTGAAGAACTGGAGGATGAAAGCACCTGAGAATCTTACAGAAATAGACACTTGTAATTTTCTTTACATGTGCTATGAATAATTTAAAATAAAAAAAAAGAAAGCTTAGTAGAAGAAATTACATAACAGCCAAGGAGCTTTTATGGCCATGTGTGAATGACTGTGAATGGGAAAAAGAGCAGCCATGAAGTCCATATTTATAAAAACTTGTAAGATGTAATGTCTTAAATTCTGATGGAAGGTGTAAGGAATTTGCATGCTAATGGAAATGAGGATCCCTTTTTATGTATCAACTGTTTAAGAGTAATTGCCCCCTGGCTAAATTTATTAAGCCAGAAAAATCTTGTAAATTTCTATTGAAGATTTATTAGTCCCATTTGTTTCTGTTCTGTACAACATGAATATTAAACTCAATCCTGCAAGTTTGTCACAGGTGAAACTCCCTTTCAAATTAAAGGAAATTCTGGACCTGAGCCAAAGCCAGTTAAATGCATGTATTTACTTCATGAGGCTTAGGTAAAGGCTCTTGTGTGCAGAGCTTTTTAGGCTTGATCCTGGTCTGTGGGGCTTGAGTGAATAGGGCAGAGGCATTTTCAGTGTCTTTTTTTTTTTCTTTTGACTTCTCCCTCATTTTGTTTTAAGTTGCTCATGAGAAGAAATATTTTTAAATATCTTCAAAAATCAATTGAACATAATCTGGAATCCCACCAAGTAAAATTGCTCAGTTATAGTCTTCCCAGGAAAGAGTCATGTCTCCTAAATTCAGTTAAATTCAAGCATCTTGTCTAAATTAGTCATCTAGGCGTCTTCCATAGCAAGCTGGGACAGACAGTACCCACCCCCTCCCCGAGTGATTCAACCAACCTACTTTTTTCCTTTGAATATACAGAGGCCTACATGATCCATCCAGACTAACCACCAAACCCCTGAGCAACTCCATTACATGAGTTGTATCTCTTCCACAGTAGCTGAGAGGAGAACTCAGCACTCCACGAGCTCTCCCAGGCTGTTGTGTAGATGGATGGCATTTGAACTGTCTGATGATGGGTAGCCAAAGACAGCTGTGTTCAGCGGAGTTGTTTGTTAGTTTTCTTGCAAGCCTTAAATCTGCCTTCTGTATGTGCTGAATTTAAGTGTTACCTTAACTTTGTATTCCCTTAGTTTTGATGCTTTGCTTTTAGAATAAATATCCCCTCACTGTTTTCTTTCACTTATGAAGTTATATTTTACTCTCTGTCACTCAGTTTTTCTTTTAGAAAACAACTTATAAAGAGGAGTGCAATGTTTAGGTGCATAAATCTGGCTGCCTCCCAAAACCTGGCCCAATCCTGTTTGTTTTTCTTACCCATGTGAGCAATTGCCTTTGTCTTTTGATTTTTGGAAATCACCTGAGTGCTATTTACTTTTGGGTAGATGGGATGTGATTCATAGCACATTAAGTGGTGGCAACAGGACACGGTAAAGTGCCGCTGGGAGGTTGGTTGAGTTCACTCTGCTCACTTCAGGTTTTGCTGAAGTGAATGGAGGAATTCCCTTTGTCTGAAGTTAATGGTGCCCCTGGCATCATGGCACATGGTCTTCTTGGGAATACCTCTGGCATCAAAGCCTGATCAAAGTCATTCCCCATATGAAGTGTAGCCAAAAAGCACTGTGAACTGCGTCTCAATTTTTATGTCTTTTAACTTCATGCAGGACAAGCATGTGTGGAAATCAACACACAAAATGTAAGACATCTTTTGGATTTTCACTTGGTCTATTGCTGAATGCGGCAATGGCGTTCGCCACCTAACCACTGTGCTTGCGTTGGAAGTGGGTGGATATATCTGGTCCGTTTTCAGGAAATTTTGAGCAGTTCTAGTGAATCCATAAACAGATTGTTTTAACAGATTTAGACATTTTTAAAAAGTTGTTTTCATGTGGTTTAAATACCTGGTGTTAAATTGCTGTTTCTATTTGTAAGATAACAAGAACTGTTCCTATCAGTTGCTGTTTTCTAGCCCCGTAGGTGAAAACTGGGAAAGCAATGGTTCATAGTTTTGTTCATTTCAGAATTTAAGGAAAAACAAATATTATGATGAACTCCTCAGAACAAATCATGAACATCGTTTTCAGAGATGTATGGCCATATTCAAGAATTAACTTGAGTCCTAAAGGTAATTTAAAAGTTAGGAAGGAGGGAGAGTGGTACACATAAGGACAGTGAGGTGCAAAAGGGCAGCTTACACGCAGGGCCCCAGGTTGTAGAGTTCTCACTGCATGGGTAAGAGAAGCCAGACCAGGAACCACAAACTCCAACTATCATAGCAGATACAGGTTTAAATGGCATACAGGGATTTACATTGCTCTTTCCGGGTAATGACTGGCTGAGAATAAGGAAGAGAAAAATGATTTTTTTGGCCTTTTGTCTTTCATTCCATGTGCACAATGAATTCTCTCTTCTTTTTTTTTTTTCTTTTTTTTTTCTTCTCCTCTGGTTCCATTTCTGAAAGATACCAGGCGTATAAGGGAGATGAAGCTTTAGATGCTGTATACTTCCTTAGAAGTCACTTAGGTTATTTGCATGCTGAAAGTTAAGTGCAGCGTAAGTTCTTTGGTCGTTCAGGCCTAGTGGATTGTGCAAGATCAAGATCTACAACAGGTTTTTTCTGCACACTACTACCCTAACTCCAAAATTGCAGTTTTTTACTGACAGATCTAAAAACATTTCATAAAATACTGCTCAAAGCTTGTGTTATGTCAACTGACCATGCTGTATAGCAATAAACAAACAGACTCTGTAAGAAGTTTGCACCTGATCTCCCAGTGGTGCTTGTTTCATTCTCTTACCAAGGATTTTCTTTGCTGTAATGTCATCTAGAGAGCCAAGAACGTTGTATTTAAGAAATGATACATAATAATAAACCCAAATGTAAACAAAGGGGCATGACAGTGAGCGATGCAATGTTTTACTGTGTTTTACTCCTATGTATACTAATTGCTTTCTGTTTAATACTGGGATATAGAGCTTGTTACATTAAAAAGCCTACATATTTCCTTCATAATTCGTTGAATACATTAGAACAACACAATTCAAAGGACTAAAAAGAATGAACCTGGTTTTCAAATTAACAGCTGTCTTTACTAACATATACGCTATTTATTTACTTTGTGCATATCCGTATTGTCAATTTTAGCCAATTTAGCCTTTTTTTTTCTTTAGGCTTTTTTTTCTTCTGTTTTCCTGCTTTTTTGCTTTTGCAGTGGAGTTCACAGTGGTGTTGAACTGTGGAAGTTATCCCTTTCTAAAAGTCAGCTCCTGATCCTTCTTTGAGAAACACAGTGTTGGTGTCTCTCAAGTCACTACAACAATACTTTTTCTGAGGGTCTTAGTCAAAGCTGTTGTTAATGCCAGTAAAAGAACCACAGCAAGATATTTTGCATCTAGTGGTCTCTCTCCCCTCCTCATCACCATCACCCTACCAGCTTTGGGCTCCTTTCAGCTGCTGCCAGTACTGGCCCTTCTTCCTAGGGAGTGGTAGCAACATCATCAGGGCTCAGGTGTATTTGCACCATTTAGCAAGCCTCCTTACCTTACTTGTTCAATGGCTCTGGCAACTGGATTTGCCCTTCAGAAGTACTGTCAGTCAAGCTGTGGTTGCCTGTATTCCTGAGGGCTTAGTGTATGCTGGAAGGTTAATTCAGACTCAAACAGAACCTGAGTTTTGCATACAGCCACCATCACCCCGTAGAATTGTGGTATAGAATAACCTGGAGGTCATTCAGGAGCAGCAGTCCCTGAATTGAGGGTAAGCATCAAAACAGTAGACCTCTTCTGTCATCTTCTACAGTACTTGCTTGTTTTTTAGGTTTCCCCATACCTCTCTAAAAAGTAAGAGCTTGCAATCAAATTTGCATTGGAATTACTTACCACTTAAAAAATGCTGAATTAAACACCTCAGGAACTGCTGTGGCATTGCAAGGATTTAAAAAACTATATGAGATAGTGAAGAGTATCAAACAGGATGTTTGGTTTTTTGCTGTGAATACTTTGTTATTTTTTATATATTGGCATCACCATTAAGTCTCAAGTGTAAATAGATTAGATTATTAAGCTACTAAAGAATGCATGATAATTTATACTGTTGTAAAATCTTCCTAAGATGATTTGTTGGTTTTATTTAAATCTAGGAAAGAGATGATCAACTCAGGTTTAGATCCTGTAGCTTTGGCACAAGCATGATTTCAAAATGTAAACTGAAAGGTGACATCTGTAACAATCAGTTTGACTTTGAGCTACACATGAATAAAGACTAGATTTTGTTGTATCCCATCTTGCACCAGGTATAGCTGGGAGTCCAGAGTAACTTCTGTGCTCCTTTCATTTAAATTAAACAAAATAAATATTCAAACATAAGTTTTATTTACATGCTGAGAAACTTAAGGAATGTAAAAAGGAATGCAGCTATCCCTGAGGAAAGTATTCTACAGAAAATCAAAAACACTTAATAAAAGATGCACATGCACTGCCAATGAATGGGAGCATCTTTAATTTGTACACTGAACTGGAAGCTTATGGAAGCTTATTGTAAGCTCTGAGTACTGTATAACGGCAGGGTACATGACTCTGAAAGGCAGTGTACATTTGCTTGCTCCAGGATCACATGAGAGCACTATGAATAGGTCAGACAGCTATTGCTGATCCTAAACAATCTGTCAGCGACTATCTTCATAGCAGGCCACATTATTTTTCTGATTTGAGGGTGACTTGGCCTGTCCCTCACAGAGAGAATCTGACAGTCTGTTTGGTATGGCAGTGCACAGGAGTAAGTGTAGGCACCAGCAGGCTGGTATTTTCCCTCAGTAATGGCAATTGCTCAGTGTGTGGCCAGTTTGGATTTAAAATCAATTGCAATGAGATGAAGCTGTTAATGGACTGGTGAGGAGTTAAGTATTTAAAAAACTGGTGAACTGTAGGATGAGTCCTGAAAGTGAAGTTCTACAAGGCAGGATATTGTTTAAATTGCTGAGCCTTACCAGATCCATTTCTGGTCCTTGCCTATTAAAAATAATCTCCCTTCACAAAGAAGGTGAACAAGAAATGGCAGTGTGAGAGATAAAAAAGACAGCATGCTGATATAAACAAAGAGAGGTGCAGAGAATGTTGTCAGGCATATTTTTCCTTGAAGTAAAACTTTTTTAACAAACGCATCTTTTAGTGACTTGGGTGGCACAGCGAGTAAATGTACTTGGCCTTTTCATCTTTTGGGCACAAATCTTGGCTTCTGTTGAAAATGAAAATTAGTTTTGGTGGTTTCATCAGAGCAGACATTTGTCTGCATCACAAACCCATTCAGTCTGGCACCAGGGCTCGTCGTTGCTCGAGTTGGGGCCCAGCACAGGAGAGCAGGGGTGTTGCAGGTCAGGGCTGCAGTCAGTACTGAGTGTTGAAAGCTTGCCCAGTCAGCCCACACTATCGGACTTTAGCCAGTGCTATTTACTTCGCTTTCAAGAGCATCTATTTCTCTGTCACTTTCTCTGTCTCTCTTTCTCACACACACTTAAAGAACAAAAACGTCTTTTATACAGCTAAGCATTTAAAATAATTTTTCCAAGTCAGAAAGGGAGAGAGACTGGAAAAAATTAAAGCACAAAGCTCAGCTTGCAGATGAACGATTGCCTTGTCATCCTAATATCCCCTTCCTTCTCTTAAACCTCACTGGTGAGTGGGCTATAAGCAAGAATATTGGCTGGGCTCTGCTGGAGTAGGTCTCCAGGATAGGACTTTCTGCTGCCTTGCTTTCATCACGCAATTGCTTCTTTGTGGTAGCTCTTTCTGCTCTGTGCGTAGCAGATAATGAATGAGTGGCTGCAGAGTTGAAAACATCTACCTGCATAACATCTGCATGTCCTAGATAATTTATTTTATCTGATGTTATGTTCTGCCCTTTTCTGCTATTTGCCTGAAAGAGGTTTCTTCTGAAGACAAGAAGAGATCCTGCTACTCTTTCCTGGAAGGGTAGCAAAGCAGGAAAATGTTCACAAACTCCAAGAACCCAGTAGGAATGTAGAGAATAAGGATTTGAGATGTAAAGTTGTCATGAGCAGTGTAGAGACACCCAAGCTTATTTTAATTGATTGAGTTTGACTCTAGGCATCCGACTGCTGCTGGATGGAGCTCATGGTGGTTAGTTTACCGTGCTGCAGGCAGTGCTGTGCTGTCACGCTGTACATTTTCAGTACAGAGGTGGGTCAGTTGAGCACAGTCTAAGTGTCTGCATTATGTCGCAGTCTCCTGTGGAGGCACACCCTGAGTATTGATGCACATGGCTGCAGCTGCGGCTGTCATGACAAGCACATTGGGAAGCTCCTGAAGACCCCATATGCTTCTGAAAATCGAACTTGGGTCTTGCATTACTACGTGGTGTTACAAATGTTATCCCAGAAAAAATGCACTTAAAATATGAGATACTTTGAATTTGGTGGCCTGATCATCTGCATGTGCTCTTTCTTCATCTAAAAGTACTTCACTAAAGCTGCTTCGAGCAAGGAGAATCTACGTCTGAAATAGATAGCTTTCAGAGGCATGGAGGAGTAGGTGATTGCTGATTAAGATGAGACAAAGCAGCATGTCCTGAACAAAGGGAAAGAGCTCTGTCATACATTTCAGAGTGTGAAGCTCTATTTCCTGTTTTGCTACGTGGGACATGGTTCTCGTAAGGCACATGTTCCACCCCACTTGCCCAGCTATTGTCTTCTTCATCTGAAATACAACCCCATTGTTACAATACTTTGGGTACATGTGATTCCAAGTAGAGGCTGGATTCTGTTAGCAGAGTCTTTTTCCTCTTCAAAAGCAAGTAAGGAGAAGGTAGCTAATATTAAAAGTATGGGGAGAACTGTTTTTTTCAAGGAGGACATAGTTTAAGAAGTTGGGGTGAATGAAGGGCTTGCTGCTAAGTGGTTTCCAGGGAACAGAATAGTCAAAGGCTGCTGAAATTTGGATTCAAAGGATGCCTGATTCTCATTCTCTGCTGTTAGGTGTGAGAGGCTGAAATTTTCTGTGCCCTTGAAAATTATGGACTCACAGAATTAACCTGAGCCAAAGGCAGTGAAAGCAGAAGCCATTAAGGCTCCCCTCCATATATTTGTCAATAAACCTCAATCATGACCTTGGTATCCCAATCCTGTGGTGCTTGTGTAAACACTGTCAATCATACATAAATTCTGTGCTGGTTTTTTGTCATGTGGATAAATACCTTCCGGAGTTAGGTTGAGACCACCAAACTCTTTCCATCTGAGTCTTTGTCCAGGCTTACGAAACCTTAAAACTGTAGCATCTTACTATGCCACTACTTGCCACACCACAGTCTTCTTAAACATTTCTCCTACTCATAAATCAATAGCTCCAGTTCTCTTTCTGTCATGCATAAGCTAGGAAGTAACTTTTCCTGGGAAGACATTGTTCCCAAGAAAATTAAAGTAAATTCATGTTACTGAAAAACTTTAGAGGGCAAGAACTGTGGTTTTGTTCAGTGCTGTGAGTGACCAGCAAAGTAAAGGGATATGTGTTCATGTTGGATTAGTCCTACTGCAGTAAAAATAACAATAAGCCTTTGGATGCATTGGCAGCAAGTATCTAATTCTTTGGTCTTCCCATTGACTGTGATCTGGCTAATTTTCCAGATGTACTTACTCATCTGTTTGACAATAGCCAAGACAACTGACGTCCTACAGTTTTTCAGTTCTTACAGTCAGATCTGTTGTTTGGTATTTCTTGCAGGTGGCTTGGGCTGATGGGTTTGATCTCCACCACTATTATCTCAGTTTTCTTGGGAAAAAAATATTTATTCCACTTGAAAGTGGGTAACTTTATAGCAGTTTTCAGAGCATCTCAAAAGCAAGTCCAGTAACATTTAAGGACTTTCTAGAAGCAGTTACGAAATTAGTACCAGTCAGTAGATGCAATAGTTTTCAAAGGAATTGGCATAACTGTGGGTTTTCTTATAGAAGCATTAAGCATTCAGACTGTATATTGTTAAATGAGGATGAAATGAAGTTGCATTTGTCAGATTACATGTTTTAAGAAGCTATGGAGACTTCAAGACGCATCATCTAGTTTTCTGTGTTCAAAAAAATGAAAGTATTTTTGTAGGAAGGCAGGTATTCTGCTAGGTTACAGTAAGATGCACTAGACACATAAAATAAAACAGAGACATAGATTTGTAGCTGATAAGGTTTTTTTACTTTAGTACAGTTAACATGAAAAAATGTCTGCATTAGAACACAGGTATTCCCTAACTGTCTATTGAACAATGCTCCAGTTCAGATCAACACGTCAGGCAGTGTATGACTCTCAGCCAAACATCTTGTTAAATACTTGCAGGATTTCCCATAGCGGATCTTACTTTAATCAAATAATTCAAACGTTTCTTTTGTAAGTACAATAGAAGGGCAGGGCTTGTGTTTACAAAGTATTCAGTATGGAAATCCTGTATTAATTGAGGTACATTTACTTCACTTAGGACAGTGTCCACACAGTAACTCTTTACATAAAAGGTGTTTTGCTGTTGCCTATTCTAGAGAGGCAATCACATGCAAAACTAACCCATCACGTACAGAAAATCATGAGGAAATGGCTTGAGAGATGTGCACTGTAGCCAGCAGAGATGTTCCTAGCTAAAGAAGACAGCTTTATGGATGATTTTGTCACAGTGGATGTAAAAAAATATAATTTATAACAAGTAGTTTTATCCCGATGGAAACTACTAAATAAAGAGGCTGTGTTTTTCTCAATCTATTTCCAGAACGATTAGCATGGGCAATGCCGTATGTTGTCTTTTCGTAATATCATGGCTTCATATAAGCTGTGCTTCAAATTATTATCTTTCTAAAGCAGCAGCTGTATTTTCTGTGAGTAAACACAATGTGCTTTCACCCAGCCCAGTGCAGGATCTGGAGATTTTATTATTAACAGTAAAGCATTTAGAGTTACACATAAAGGGTGTATAAAAAAGAAAGATAATATTATTACTCAGTGATAATATTATTACTCAGTAATAGGTGACTAGAATTGCGCTCCTCTCAGTTCCTTATTTTGCTGTGCCAGAAAATGCCAGGATCAAAATAAGCCACATACAGAAGAATTAAACAGAGAATCTGCATTTCCCTCCACACTGAGTTGGAAATTATGTGTTGCTTCTATATTCTATACAGTTGAATCTTTTTTCCTTTTTTTTTCTTGAATTATAATTCTGCTATAGTTGAAAAGATAATTTTGCCAGTGTATTAGATACCTGGCAAAAAAAGGTGTTTTAGAACATTTTTAGGTAAATGTAGGTCAACACAAAGGAATCATACAGTTGGAAATATTTTCCAGTGTTTATGTTCAGATGTTCAGACCTGTCTGGCTCCTCTCTATTTGCATGTGTTGGGGTTATAGGCAGTCCGGCTACATTCCACATTGATTTATATAAATATATTGCAGATTATTAACCTCCAGCCAAATACCAGCCAATTTCACTTTTCAGAAAGGTTTGTGACTTTTCACAAAATTGATTCACTGTGTACAGGACATCTAACTTCTGTGTACACCCCATTAAGGGAATCATAAAGAGAACAGCATTTGTCTTCATGAGAAATGTGTCGAGACATTTGCTGTTACAGTCACTATGTTACCATAATAATTTAATTCATATTTGTTCATATGATGATTACAGATTAAGTACAGATTAGTCTTCTAGTAGAGGTAGGGTGACAGTCTCTCCATATTCTGTAATTCTGGTTCCCAAATTATTACTCACTGAAAATCTTCTTTAAGCTAAAAGGAATGTGCACGCATCCATTTTCAAAACACTGTGGCTAATAAACAACTTTTAAGTGTCTGACCAAAGAGTATTTAGGAAATGCTGTTAAAGTGGGACCACAGCCTTAATATGTTAAATCTGTATCATCTCAAGTGAAACATACTGGTCTCTTAAACCTGGCTTACCGTCTTCGCAGACAGTTGTGCCAATTCTTATCTTCCCTTCTCTTGTGAAATATTTTGAGATTTAAGGTAAGAAGTAAGAGCTCATTACAAAGTGTTCTCCTAGCGTGTTTGTCAGATGTCCTCTTCAAAAAGCAGTGACCCCCAAGGCTTTGTGCGTGATCTGTTGTCTACAGATCCTGCATATTAAGCCTTTAGTCCTAGGACAAAGAACAAAAATACTACTTGATAACATTATCAGAACTCCTGCACTTTGCACAAAGTAAGGAAGCAGTTATTCTAAGTAAGAGGATGAAAGATACACGTAGTAAAACAATGTGACTGCTATGATGACCAAAATAAGCAGTAGTATCAACACTATGGTTTGTTATCTATGATAGGTTCCTCAGTTTAACTGTATAGACTTTTTTCTCAGTAACTGTATTCATACATTTTTCAAATCTACTGTCACCTAATAAAAGTAGCAATTGATTTTCTGCCTCGCTTCAGAGAGAAAGGCAATCTGATCTGTACAATTTAAAACTAAATGAATAAACACATTGGTGAAGTATGTGAGTGGGCAACAAGTGTCCTTCCATCTGTAAGACGGTTTCCTATTGTGATTTTGTACAAGCGGGACTAGAGGAAGTGTAGTGAAAGTCACTGGTATGAGTGTAGGTGTGAAGCATAAAAGGATGGGCAGACGTTAGTGAAAAAGATAAAACAGTGATTAAAGCTGATATGGTAGATGAAGTGGAGAAGATGAGAGAAATCCTAATTAAAAAGAGAAAACAATAGAAAATAGAGTCATCAGATAGGAATGTGACATTATGAAGAGCTTTGCAAATTAGTTTGCATTTGATGTTGTGCAACAAGGTGAAAAGATAAAGAAATTTCAGTAAAAGAATGTCAGAAAGTGATGAGAGAAGAAAGCTTTCTTAGTAGTGGCATCTTGTGCACAAAGCTTTCTTCCAGACTGTATCCTGACTCTGAAGGTATTCCTTGAGTCCAGGAACTTGCAAGAGTATGGGAGTTATGTGGGAAGAAACTGAAGGTGCATGCAAGCACCCTGTATATTTTTTCTCAAAAATGTTTCTCACATTTTTTTTTATATGACTGTAAGTACTGCAACATAGAATGTAGATAAATATCAAGTAATTTTCTGTACTAACTCTAGTTAGTCCAAAAAAATAATTTCTTTTCATGTAATTATTTTACTTTGAACAGCTGGTGAATTCTTAATACTTAATCCTATTTCAGAATCCGCACATGAAAGAGAAATATTATATTATTGATGTATCAGTAGCTATCTGATGAATCAAGACCTCAAAGATTGCTCTACCTTTGGAAAGCTCTTTTTTCCATTCTATACACTGTAAGAAATTTAAATAGACATGTATGAGCTGCAAGCATTGTATGTCTGTATTGGTTCCTGTATACTTTACCTCCTCTTTTCTTTTCCTCCTCTCAGATTGTTCGATGTGTGCACCGTGTCACGAACAGACAGAGAGACCAAGTTAACACTGGTGTTTGAACACGTGGATCAAGATTTGACTACTTACTTGGATAAAGTTCCAGAGCCTGGAGTGCCTACTGAAACTATAAAGGTATTTAAGAAGAAAGATTTTGGATATTATTTCAGAAAATAAGGGATAGGAAGGGCAAAGAGATAAATCACAAAGACAAATTGCATTTTGATTCCATAGGATTTTGTTATATCAAAATTGAGTAATGCCCAGCTTGGGACATGAATTGCAGCACAAAGATCTGTATTCACTAACAGATGTAATCTCTTTGTGGAAGTGTTGCACTTGGTTTTGGGGTTTTTTTCCTCTTTTAGGTTTATAAATCCCCTGAATCTGTACTGTTTTACCAAATGTAGCATTCCAAATCATTAATAATGACCTTATCTTGCAGCTGTAGGCAGATGATTCCATTTTTGTTTAGTCCAAGACTACTTTAACCTTCCCTAGAAGGTGTCTGGTAGAGTGCTGGATATTGTTAGAATGGATAAAATAAATCCTGTGCTCCTATTCCCTTCCCTTTGCCTTTTGTTTCCCCAAGATATTCCTTTCACTTCTTGTCCCTCTTGCCAGGAAATGTTCACTGTGGAACTGTGGTGAACTCTGCAGAGGATGGGCTCAAGGAAGGGGGTAGCCATGACCAGTTGTTCTAGAAGCTGGGAAGGTTCTCAGTAACTGGAAGAGTGATCGTGAAGTTTTCCCATCATGTTATCTCATATTCTGCATCTGTAAGGGAGGACTTCTTCCCAGGACAGGGTGTGCTTGCATTATTGATACTAACATATATATATATCAACTCCTCTCCTGGGAATTTCATAGCGAAGTGTTACATTGAGGATCATAGCTTGAAATGTTTGACAAAATGTTTACGCCTGGGAAGAGAAGCAGAGGGATTGATGTTCCTACATTTTGACTGTGTCTGTTTAACATTTCTTTTGATTTTTCTTTTTTTTCATGAGGAGAAATAATTTATGCTTTCAGAGATGGATTATCTTGCATTTGTATCACTACTTTCTGGAAGTATGTTGTGTCATTTTAGTCTGGCAAAATTCCTGAGGGAGGAAAAGAAAACATGAAACCCATCTGAAATTTAGTTGGTTTAATATTTTTTTTGTTAACAGCTTCAAACTTAGGAGTTGTTTGATCTTTCAGTATAAAATTAGACATAGAAGTGATAAAGATCTTTTCACTTGTATCAAAGTCACAAATACATAACATCAGTCAGTTCCAGCAACCATGTTTTTTAAGCAACCTTAATGGATAAAATAACATTTTAAAAAAATGGATACAGCTTTGATTCAGTACCAACAGAAGACTGGAACGTACCTCTTGCATTTGAAAGACTCTTTTATGATAACGTTTTTAGGGTTCTACTTCCTTCTAGGGCTTTGAAGCTACCTAAGGGAACTGTATTTCAATGTAAACAGCATTGTGAAAATAATGTACAAGGTGACTGACATTATCTAAATAAATATATTGAAATATACATGGTTTACTAGTCCAATCCAGTCGATATATCTGATAATTTGGCACAATAAAAGAGAAAAATTTAGCCACATAGAGACAAGGAGGAGCAATTCTGGTCTTTTATGTACAGTGCAAGTTCCACTGCAGCCAGTGAAATTAGTGAGTGTAGAATTCAGCTTGTGGTACAATCAGCTCTTTTTAAATGGGTGAGGAAAAATGTAAAATTGCTGTTTACTTGGTTGTTGTTGATTTCAACATTTGCACAGTAGCTGATGTGTTATTTCTTGATGCTGTTTGGCATGGGAAAAAAGAGAGATTCATTTAACTTGCAACCTGTTGCTTCACTATTTATGTGAAAACACCCAGTTTATGGAGGTACTTTGGCTGACAGTCAGGGCTGATCACATGAGGAAGGGTCTCAAGACTTATTCCTAATATGTTTCATTACCTTTCTAATGATACAGTCTTTATGGATATTCCTGGTAGAAACTGAAGCAAAAGACCCTCCTGGCTGTAGGGAAATACTGCCATTTTGCAGCAACTGAGCATTTAACCCAGAGCACATACATCGTCAAATGACTAATCTGACTTTTTATAGTTTGGCTTTTGAGGTTAATATGGATTTGTACTTCATTTATTTTCCAGAATTGCAGACAATTTGCATGGAGTATTTCCCCTCACCACTAGCACAGTACAAAACAACTGCCAGTATTGTAAGACCATCTGTTAAAGTTCTGCATGTGTCAGCAACACAGAGGTGCCAAATGAGCCGAGTAAGCTCTGGATAACTTGAAGGATCTAATATACCTCTTTGGCACCATGGTGTAAACTCAACAGTTGTTAGTGGAACTTGAATGACATAAAATTACTATGAGAGAAGTATCAGCCACAAAAGATCTTTTCTGTGTGAATTAACTACCATCATTACATACTATTTTGGGGTGGGAGACTCAGTTTTTGCTAGTTTGGGGCATGCTGGGGTTTTTAGTTACCAACTGGCAAGGAGTATCAGTGACACTGGTACCATTTTAAGAATTTCCTTTATGTTTAGCAGATAATAAAAGCAGATGTCTTTCAAATGTCTAAAGCCCTGCAGCAGGAGTCATCCCAAAGGGTATTTTAGGAACATACCCACAGGTGCCCATAAAATGATAGAATAGAGGCAGTTCCCCTTTGAGGCATTGCCTGGTAGTGGGAATACTGACCCAGGATGTAGGGCAGACATGCTCACTTCCCCTCCCTGTCACCAGGAGCATGAAAGCTGTAGTCTGTTTCTGTGGCTGTAGCTCTGACTACTGAGTTCTAGGTTATTCTGGACAGAGGTATTTTAAATCTTTTCTGCTGAAGCACTTCCATTATTTTTTAATGGAGTATACTTTGGGCTAGAGGGATGGAGAACATCACTCCAAATACTCATGGACATGGCATTCACCTTTGAAAGGGAACTATGTTCAAGCCCTTAATCAAATTAATATGTCTTTGTAACTAATGGATTATAGTCCTGCTCACCCTTGCTGGCTTCCTCTGTCAGACCTGATTAATATTACGGGATGAATCAGAATCAGCAATGACAACATCTTCCTTCTTTCCTCTCTACCCATCGTCTCCTCCCTTCTTTTCTTCCTCGGATACTCTTTAACTTTAGGGCAGTTTATGTGGAAATGGAAGGTATGAGTTCAGTTTCCTTAGGACACAGCTGTTTGTTAGTCATGCACAGGTCTTTGGTAATGTTAATGGAGTTACCAGTTGAGCCTCCAAGAGACTTGGCTTATTAGGAACTTTTGTTAGTTGACATAAGAGTAGTGGAAATGGGAGTGACATGCCTCTGCCACAGAAAGATTTAAAAAAAAAAAAATAGTTAACAGGCTACTAAAGCATTTAGATATGTTAGTCTTTGGCACTGAAGCATGTTTAAGCTGGGTGGTCACATTTTGGTGTGATGCTTGTGAGACAGGCATGGGTTTTTTGATCCTAAAGGATTTGGGTATGGATATGGTTGTTAAAACACTAATTACATTTTTAATACGTAAATTATGTGCATGCAAACAAGTTGATGTTTATTGGTTTAAGCTATTGCAATGTATATAACAATATTTAGCTTTAAATGAATATATGCATGTGATGGCGTGGTATATAGAGCTGTAAATTAAGTAAGTGGTTTAGGAATGGCTCTTTGGAGTTCCCCCCAGTCATCTTGTTGTGCTGGGCCAAGGAGTCTGTGAGAATGAGAGGGGATAACAAACTGTTATCGAGGTTCTTTAATTTTAGTAATGAACAAAGTTAACTTTGCAAGTCATTATACTTGCAGCTCCTAGCAATAGTTTTCTTACAACTGACGAGAACTTAGCCTACCCAAGCTACACATGCTAACTGGGCCATGCCTGTTTCAATCTGACAGTCAACAGCGGAGGGAACAGAACAAAGGTCTCCAGCATAGCAGGTGCATATGTTATCTATCACGGGGTGTTAGAAGAGCTGGGAATGTCCTTCTGTCCAGGTCTGTTATCTGTGAATCTTCATGGTATTCCCCCCAGCCTGGAACAGGGCAGCCAAGTCACAGAGAGGAGGGCTTAAGGAGTATCCTTTTCTCTGGTGTTCCCTGATTCCTCACCCAAGTGAATGGCTTCTGTGGATATTATTCTGTTTCCCCTTTGCATAAGAAGCCTAGATCTCCATCTGATTCAGGGATCCAGATTTTGCTATTTAGATGCCTAAAATTTACAAAGTACAGCAGTGAACCTATTTTCCTTTTGTGGAGTTATCTGATAGTAGCCCATAAATTGAATTTTAAATATTACCCCCAGTCCTAGAATAAATGTTGTTGTTGCATCCCTGTGCATTTCCTGTAACTTACATTATCTGCCACCAAACCAGGCAGACTGGTCACATCTTTGCAAGACTTTGAAAATTAATATGAAGATGTTGCTTCTCAGAAAGCAAACCAGTGTTCAGTGTTGAGAGGTGAGTCATCAGCCATCTGCCACAGTTGCACCTACTCAGTCGATCACGTATGGGATGTAGATCAGATGTCACACAATCATGCAATTCTGAAAACAACACAAGATATTCCAGGAAAACAGATTCGCCAGTACTGAGAGTCTTCAGAGTGTGGCCGTATTTAACAACATCAAAGTTAAAAGTCACTAAAAAAAGAGCCTACTCAAATTAATAAGAAAGATACTAAGAGAAGAGCTGTTACTAACATTTTCCTGTCAGTACTTTTGTGGTGAAGAAAGAAGTAAAACTTGGTGAGGAATGTAGAGTCCACAGATAATGGATCAGAACCTCAGCTGATACTAAGAGGTGTAAATCCATTAGCTTCAGTGAAATGATGCCCATTTACAGCTGCTAAGGATCTCGTTCTTTGTGGAGTAGTTTGCAATAAATCTTGTTCTGAATCCGTATTATGAATTAAAGAAGAGTTGCCACTATAAATAAATGAAAAACAAAAGGACTGAACTGACATACTATTGTGGGATACATTTTTTATTTTTTCTCTGTTATCCTACTACCAGGGGTTGGACCGCTGCATGGAAGGATAGCAGGAGAGCAGGTGCCCTGCACAAGTGGCAGCTCTGAAGGAACTAAACCTTAAAAAGAGGATATTCTCCAAAGGGTGGTGGTTCCCTATGTTGCAGGTGGTGTCATTTCTTTCCTATACTGTGCTGCACATAGAGACACAGCCACATCTCCTTTGGTGCAGTGGTGCAGGTAGTAATGTATGGTCTGACCAAGGGGCAAGGAGGAGTCCTGATTTGAATGAAGGGGCTGCTGAGCACAGGATGCTACAAAATTTAATGTTGTATCTGTACAATTACTTCTTTAACTTGAACCTTTTTACAGTCAGTGTACAGCCACTGATTTAAGTTATGGTGGCATTAAATATCTCTAAATCCCTACAATTTCCAAATATTTTCAAACTGATGATAATGTATCGGTTGGCGTAGTTGGTTTTTCACAGTGCTGTAGCTCAGGACTGCCCAGACCTCCATTGGTTGCAAACTGAAAGCTCATAAAAATGTGAGGCACTCTAGTTTTAAATCACTCTGTCCTGACTAGAGTGATTTAAAATCATTGGAGAGCTTCATATTTTATCAGTTGTTCCAGTTTGGAAAGCAGTCAAGCAACACTGTAGCATAAAGCATTAAAGCAACCTGCTTGAAATAATAATTTTAGTCTTTCAAAACAATGACACTGAATTAGAAATGTCACTGTGAAAAGATGTCTGTCAAGGATTCTCTAAATTGACATGTCAACCTACTTTTCTTTTATGGCCCAAACTCTCAAGGCAGCAGTACAGTCCAGTAGGGCCCTAAGGGACACATCCTTTTTGAAGTCAGAAGGAAGCTATTGTTTCCAATAGTTGGAGGGCCAGAAATCATCTTTATTCAGAAATTCAAAGGGAATTAAGAAACTGAAGAGATTTTGAATTGTGGGCAGGGATGGAGATTGAGCCTCTGGTAGAACAGAATTTATGATCAAGTCATTGCAAAATTGCAGTATTACAAACACTGAAAGTGAAATATTGCTATCAGCTCATTTCATTTCATTTCTGTTAATTCTGCAGAGCTGGGCATTGATGTAATGCGAAAAAAAAGCTTAAGGATCCTACTGCTCTGGATTCTCTTGAGACGCTCTCAGGTTATTAGTGACACTGGGTTTTTGCTATTGGAACATCTATGTGGTAGCAATTGCTATGTGAAATGCTTTGATGACACTGAAAGAAAGAAAGGGAGCATATGGTAGGAGTAATGCTCAAGCAGGTGTAAAGGTGGGGCTAGACTGCCAGGCAGCATGTCAGAGACAGTGCTGTACTGTTCTGCAGTGAGCCAGTGGCAGTTCTTCAGAGCGGGGAGTATTTTCGAGATGCTTTCCTTTGTCTCGTGGTGGTGGTGTATAGTCGCAACTTGCTCTGCAAGTAAATCCTGCCTCAGTGACCAGCAGAAGTGTCACTCATGTTTTTAGAGTCTTTCTCTTCGTCAAAGATGAGATGCCACAGTTAAAGCAATTAAGAGAAAGCTATTGCAGCTCATGATGCACGTAAAGCAGTGGCAGAACAATAGACTGAAATGTTTGGATTTACCCATGTTCTAAATTTTGCTTACAAGCCATATGTTACTTTTGACAAGTAATTTGAAGGTCGGACTGCAACAGATGTGAGATAAAGAGGAGACCTTCAAAGAGCCATTCTTAATTTTTATGGGGGAAGACAGGAATCACTTTCTTAATAGTAGTTTCTGCACTGGAAGAAAATCAGGCCCCTATGCCTCTGCATACCCACAAAGCTATACTTCACCCCAAAACAAGCACAGAGAGATGGGGAAGAGGAGACAGAATGACACAAATTGCGACAAGGTAGATATTTGGGAAACTTGGCCAACATATTTTTTCTTGTTGAACTCCAGATTCTAAGGGATGAACTCAGCTGATCTGGGACAAGAAGCACTGCGGAAAGATACCTTTCCCATCTCAGTCAACCCAAGTTATAGCAGCTCAGATTCTCTCCACTGGAATATTCACAAAGTGTCCATATTTATTCATAACAAATACACAGACGTAGCATAGAATAATTCAAAAGTTGGCCACTGACAACTTATAGCTAATAGAAGATAATATAGTAATCAAGTAAGTTAATTTTTTATAAAACTGTTTTCTCTATTCCACCCCAAGAGAAATTTAATACTCTTGCATTAGCTGTACGCGGTGCTTTTATGCCAGTGAATAGGCAGATTATTGTATCCCACAGTAAAAATTAATTTGAAGCGCATTACTTTAGTGGTACAGTGCTTTAATCAAGATACGTTGTGTTTGTTTCTTTTCCTCTGTAACACATGTATTTAGCTTGTGCCACAGAAATACAAACATACAAACGGATAGGGGCAGAGTTTTTTTGTATTGCATGTTTTCATATATAGAACTTAAAATTAGCTTTAAGATTTATTTATTTATTTATTTATTTAGAGAGACATATAAACACACATACATATATACATATAATTATTGTGGAAGTCTTCTAATGTATTTGCAGAAAAAATATTGTTCTTTGAGCAAGTGGGAGAAAGGGAAAGGGAAACTCGATGATCGTCACTCTACTGCTTATGAAGTTCATGATCTCAAAACAACTGTGGGCCAGAAGAGGCCAGAACTGGCAACTCAGATGCTTAAAGAAGAGTCAAAAGTACAAGAAAGATACAGAAGGGGTAGCACCAGTTCTCCTCCTGTGCCGAAGGAGTGGTTTGGTGTATATTGTCTTTATATGTATACACGTGAAGGCATACTACACATACACGTACAGTATATCTGCTGATTCCCAGAGTCCATGCCGTAGGCTTATGTTTCAGCTCATCATCAGATTCAGCTGAGCTAGAATGAGGGCTGTTACAGTCACAGGGAAGGAATAAAATGGGATCCAGCCAAGGCTGTACCTCTCCCCTCTACTCAGTGTATCACATCAGAGACACATGGCGACTCCCCGTCCCACCCGCCCCTGCAGATACCAGAACAGACACAGTTCCTGCCTGCTTCCTGTCCTCTGGCCATCAGGGACAAAACTGCAGAGAAGAACCAGCCAGTGGCATCAGCCAGCTACACTCAGCTGTTGGAGAAACCAAAGCCCAAACCTCTGACACTCAGAGAGCTTCCAGTGATTTCAACTCAATGTTCTCTGTCGGTGCTAATCCCATTTTTTCCAGCCCTTTCTTCCTTCCATCCTTCCCTTCCACCTTCATTTTTTCATCTCACTTTCACTCTGTGGTTACACTGTATAGCACTCTTCTGTTCTTTCCCTCAGTCCAGAACTTTTCTCTCCATCACTTTTCTTTCCATTTTGCTTATCCCCTCCTAACTGACTATACTCCCATAAAAAAGTAATATCATGGAACTGTCACACTGTTTTTCCACCTGGGGTCTGTCTTGTCCATTTTATTTGTGAGCTTTTAATGGAAGAGGCTGTGTGAAATCCCTTGACTGTATAGTGCCTACCATAATAGGTCCTCCTTTTTGGCTGGCCTTTACACAATACCTTGTTAAACATGAGTCATGATAATCAAATCCTACAACAGCATTATTTGTCTAAAATAGTGCTTCTCCTCTGCTCTGCTGTTTCCCCACCACAGCCACTTCACACATTTATACAACTGCTTCCTTTATATATCAGTGCTCTGTAATCAGCGTATGGTTCATGTTACAGGTTTCTCAGGTTTCAAAGTGAAATAAAATGAGCTTTCTTCCATTCTGAGAATATCCTTCTTTTTAAGAAGTCCAAACAAAGACACACATTATTAGTAAGTTCGCAAGCAGCTGCCAGAAGACAGGAAATTTAGAATGGAAACATGAGTGAAATAACAGAAATACTGTTTGTTGTTTGCTCTTGGTGCGACAGCAAAGGAAAATATTTAGTAATTAAAATGATTAATTTTTTGTAGTTTTAATAAAGCAGATGTGGTTTTGTAATATTTGCTAATGCCGCTACTCCAGAGCACAACTATGGGTCGAATCCTTCTGTGGTGTAACTGTTGGCTTCTTAGGGTTCCTCCAGGGGTGAATGTGGTGCAATGCTATTAGCATCAGTTAGCAAGCAGTCTTTCATCAGTTTTCATGCAAAGCATGAACAGTTTGCAATTAAGAAAGAGCAAATTACAAAGGCTCAAGCTCCTAGATCAAATCCATCTTTAATTTTTGGGTTGGAAGCCTTATCCAAAGACTCATAAACATCACTATTTTTGGTTCTTCTTACTTCTCTGTTATCGTTACAGCTATACAATACTACCACTTATGTCAGTATACATAAAACATTTAAACTCGTGCTGGAATATATACCTGAAACCCCAAAGGGAGCAGAGGCTCTTCTCCAGCAAAGCACTTAATTTTATGTAAACAGATTGCTCCAGCTTTAGAAGTGATGTTGAAAGACTGCAAATTAGAGGAGCTAACAGAGGAGAATCAGTTGCTATCCTGTAGTACTGACCCAATGAACTCCAAGGTTAAAGCAAAGAAGAATAGAAACCGTTGTTTCTGTAGTCTAGGATTAGTCATAAACAAGCATTTTGCTTGTGTTTAAATGCTTTGTCAGAGCGAGGAAGTAGTCTTCCCTCAAAACTTATGTGTAAGCAATGTCTGTGCCTTTGGAACCAGGCTCCTGACTATTCACAAAAGTGTGTCATGGTTGGTCATCATAGTAAACTGACTCAGTAATGGAAAAGGGCTCCGTAGGATCACAGGTTTGATGGACTGCTTTATTTATTTTTTCATTAATATCATAACTGTTCTGGCCACAGAATTTATCCCATTTGCCTTTGAAAATTGTGACCCTTGAGAATATGCATTTAGAAGAAGCTGTTTTTTACTATCGTGACCAACTCATTAGAAGCCAGTGCATTATATCTTTATTAATGTTGAACAGTGTCTTATACCCTAAAGGGTCCATTGAAATTAGTGGCTTAATTGCAAAGGTTGCTGCTCAACAGTTTGCACTGTTGCTAAATATGTGACTTTACAAACAGTGCCATAAAAATTCTAAATATTTCTAAAATGTCCCACTTCTTTGGTCTATGCAATAGGAAGCATTGCACTACAACTTTAAAATGCCAAAAATAATCAAGAAGACATGTTAGCCATCTCTTAAAAGCATTTCATTTCCAAGCCAGTAAATTCAGCTGCTGAATTTTTGTCCTTTGTTTTAGGATGTGACAGTTCTCTTGCATAACTACAATTAAGGAATCTCAGAAGGCTCCGAAATGTTACAATATTCTGTGGATTCAAACGCAGAGTCATTTTTCGTTTAGTTTTACAGCAGGGAAGAGGCACTGGAATGGCAGTGTGTTGCCTTTTTTTAACATCTAGTTTATGATTCATTCTAAAATATTCTTTCATTTGGAATTAACTTCAGATATTCCTGTTCTGACAAGCAGAGTAAATATTTTAGCAAGGACTTTTTAGAGAGAAATTTTGACAGTAACATACTCCTCCCGTAGTGTTACAAAGGAAATACTTGCTATCCAAACCCAGAGCCAGCATTTTAATGGAAATGGTTCCAAAAGAATATGTAGGATGTTACAAATGTAAAATGCATTTAATGAAAGAGCATACAGATGTCTTTTATGTATTTTAAATAAAAATGTCTAATTTGAGACTTGAGAAAGTCAACAGCGATCTCTGAGCCATATGCTTGTTATTACAATAGTATGTTGTGTATAACTGTCATTCAGTGAGAAACAACACAGACCAAAAAGGAAAAGACATATAAAAACATGAAGTTAAAGGAGGAGAGACCATCTACAAAGCCTTTTTTATTGTTTTTGCCTTGATTAGAATATATCCCTTTCTTGCTTTTTGTTTGCTCACATAATTCCTGCTGATGTCTATAGGGCTTACTGAAGACATAGGAAAAGGAGAATAGAGGCCAAGCTGCGTGGGCTATAGTGAACCAAAACTGCAAAGAGATGCATACTTGACAGAGAGTTTAAAATAAAAATAAACCACAGTTTCTTTGCTTGGTTTCTGGAGCAGAAAGTCGCAAAACAAGCAGAAAACTTCTGGTTCTTGGTGAAATGGTTAGTTTAGCTTCCTTACCTCAACTGCTCTGATTGTTTCATACTTTAACCTTCTTTTCAGTGAAAAGAATTTAGACTTAATTCAACTTAGGTTTATGTCTGTGAAACCAGGGCCTTAGAAAATATTTCAGAAGTAGCTTTAGCCTTCCGTTTGCATTTTGTTCTTTTGCAAATGTGGTGGAGGTAACCTTGATTTGCTAGTTAGTGGAGTCACGCTTTATTGTGACAGAAAACTAAGAACAGTCCTTCAGTGAAAATAACAAAGACCTACCCCATGGTGATTGATGAGAACGTTGTACAAGTGAAATGAGCTGGAAAGTCATCATCTTGTCTTTTCCTTTGCCACAGGAAAAGCATAACAGAGAGATTTCTTTTCTTCTGGTCCTGATAAGAAATCTAACGAAGCATAAGGAGAGGTTACACAGCATGGAAATGTGTTACACCCAGCTGCTCACTAGCTTGCAAAGCTGCAGTAAATAATGCAGTTGCTATTTAATAAACAAAAGAAAACAAAAGTCCTTTGATAGTGATCCCTAGCCTCTCTCATTTACCCTTCTGAAGATACAGTTTGTTTCTACTTAATTGACTGTCATTTTGGAATAACATAGAGTTTGATATTGTATTGTATGATTTGTAATGGGGTTTTTGTTGATAGGGAAAACAAAAGACTTATCTTCCTAGGGCCTGACTCAGCAAAGCACAGGCATATATGCTCCAGGGTGTTTGTCTGGATGGTAGCTACTTTTATTCTCATAGGTTTTCCATGAATGGTTACAGTGAAGATACACAAGAAGACATGTAGTTTTGTCTTCCAAATTGGCTTACATAACCAATAGCATACTTTTTTGCTTGTCACAAGTTACCCTTTTGAGAAGCAATGATGCATTTGTCACAAGCTACATTTGTCACATGCATCATTTGTGACACTTCACTTTCAAAAGATACTTCTTCTTGGAAGAAGTTTGTTCCATTGCCTGGCTCTTTTTATGAGTTAGCTTCTAACATATCTTTGGATTTTTATTAAAAATCTCTTAGAGTTTGTTTTGTTTAGCATTCAGGGAGGTGGGGAGAGAGAATATCGTGCCCATGAAACACTGGAGGCAATCTTCTCCCCTCCCAAGATTACTGACTCTTGTGTTGCACCTTTCTCCCCATGCCCAAGGCTCACTCTCAGTCCCAAAGAAGAGCTGATTCTTTACTATTGTGCTAACATTAAGAATAAGTAGGCTCATCTCTCGTTGTGTCACTACGAGTTGAAGATGCCTCCTTTTTTAAGAACCAGTCAAGTGTTCAAAACAAAACAAGGCGAGGTTTACACTAATGTAAATCAGTGTCATTTTGCTCAGAACTGGAGGGGCTACAGCCCATGGCAATTTGGAGAGACTCCGCAGATGTGTGGGACCATATCCCAGCACTGCAGCCACAGCAAACATCAGGCACATCACTACCTGTTACAGTTTGTTATACCTGAAATCCAGAGATGAGCTGCTGAGGCTTGCTAATAGCTGGCATCTTCCGCTGGCCTACCTTGCTTGGTAATGACCCGCTCTGTGGGAGGTCAACCCAAAGCACCCAAAGAGATGGAGTAGGACCACAGGGCCTGAGAGTGAGTGTGGTGGGAGAGGAAATGGCTGAGTGGGATGGGGGGCAGTGAAGGCATGGAGAGAAGGGTTAGAACTGGGGATGGGGCAGGAAAGGGCAACAAGGCAGGCACATGAAAGGAGGAAAGAAAGAAGTAAAGGAAAAGGTAGGAAATCAGTAAAGAAAGGAGAAAGTGGTAGACCACGTAAGTGGAAGGAAATGGGCAGCCATTCCCCTAGTTTGGTGCTATTGACAAACTTCTCATCCTTTCGGTGAAAAAAAAAGATTTTGTGCACTTGCTTGACTCTTCTTGCAAAATCTCTTCTCTATGCCTTGTCTGTAGGATAAAGTGCTTGCCTGTTCACCTTGTTAAGCTGTTGGTTCAAGAGCTATTGATTTTTTAATTCAAAGTAATAGAATTGCAAATGAACTGCTGCTGTAAATACGGAGAACAACTCAATTTGCTGAGTGCTTCCAAGAAACAATTCTTTTTTTCCCTACTTTTGATTTAGGTGTAGGAAGGCATCAGTAAGATTTGCATCCTGAAGACTATTTTGACAGTTCATACAATGCTATAACAACATTGCAAAGCTACATGTCCAATTCTTGGATTCAGGCTCCTGGTCAAGCTGGTCCCAGTAGGCCACTGTCCCCTCTTGGCTCTTCCTTGAAGCCCATTTCTACCCATAACTTACATCCAAGAAATCTTTCCTCTTGTGTATATCCTTGGTTTTCATGAAGGTTGTTATGCCTTTATAACTGAAACCAAATTCTAGATCTTTGGAGTACTTAACAAACATTAACCAGTTAATCTTTGCAACACTCATGAAGTAGTTAACCATTATCCCTGAATTTATAATATGGAGCAAGAGAGGCAGCAAAGTTAAATGAACTCCTGTGACTAGAGCTCAGGCAGTAATTGACCACAGTGTTGAGCCATTGTACAGCACTGATGAGCATCACGATACTTCTGCCATGCAAGTACATTACAAGCAAAAAAAAGTATTGAAAAGTGGCTTTTTAAAAATACATAACTGAGCTTTATTTACTATGTATTCCCAGGAGAGGTTAGGACGGGATTGTCTTCTTACTTTCCTCTGTGTTCACATCTTTAATAAAAACTGTTAACTATTTATTAAAAGAATGTCTAACTCTAGAGAATAGCTGTATTTTGATGTCTGGTGTCATGCTGACATTTTTGTCTCAGACAAGGTTGGCTACACCTCGCTGAAGGTCCTGCTGGTTCCCATGAATGTGGGAGGAGGATGGAAATATTAAAAAGCAGTGAGACCAGCTCAGGTCTTTGAAAATTGATGGGTAGAGTCCCAGTGACTTCGTCAGGCTTTGGTTGTGCCTAATATGAGGCCATCTTCTTCCTCAGCATGAAAGTGCCGTTCGTGACTATGCTGAATTCCTAGACATTTTAATGATGAAAGCAATCAAAATTAATTGGGCCCAAAGTCCAAATTTTACAGTAACCCCAATTTCTAATTCACAGAAGTGACTCTGCTGTCCTGCCAGCCTCTTTTACAGTGCCTTGAGCTCTTATGTATCGGTATATATCACAAAATATATTTCCTTGTATATCAGGAAATGGAGCAGGCCTGTGTTATAATGAGTTTAAACAAGTTTTCTATTAAACAAGAATTGCTGGACTGAGTTATAACTTTGAAGGAGCCATAGGAATTAGGTGTCCAAGTCCTACTGATTTTAAATGATGTTTGGGTTTCTAATCTGTAGGATCCTATTGACTGCTTTTTTCTCAGTTTTAAAGAAGCACAATTTATTTTCTTGTTGCCATGCAGGTGTTTCATAAAGAACCCATGCATTTTTAGTGGATATTGTTTAAAAAAACAACTGAGAGAGAAATTAAAAGAACAGTCTTCTTGAGCCTTTTGTGTCTAGCCAAGGGTTTGACAGTTTTCAAAAAAGTCTTGGCTGAAATGTTCAAAGCTGCCTTGGATGTAGGCGATCTGGTCATCCAGATCCCCTGGGATACTTCTAAAGTCTCATCCTTTGTTGTCATGTATCAGCATATAAACAAATCTCAGCCTTCTTGATGGCACACTGCAGACAAATCCAATGAGAAGTTTTGCAGAAATGTCAGTAATGTTGCCAAGGTGTTGATAGACCATTAGGAGAAGTAGTCTGTCATAAATCTCTATGTATTTACATAATTTGCATGCTCCTCTGGACCAGAATCCATGTGGTCTAAGCTGTTTGCACATGATTTTGATCATGTTAAGATGTTAGTCTTTGTTCTGAGGTTAGCCCTTCTTGTGCTCAGGTGACAATGTAGGGCAGTCATCTTCCAGGGCCTTCCACATTATCTCTAATGTTAGCTTAAGCTAGCAGTCCCCAGAAGACATATTTACAGATTTACTCTTCCAGGAGACTTTACCTCCTAAGTCCGAAGCTCTTTGTAAAGCATTTTTCTTGATGTATGTGCACAGCATTGTTTCAGCTTTCTAATCACTGACCAGCTGGCTTGTTAGTGAATAGAGCTGTGGGCCCCTTGCCACGTTTCATGTGAGGTCTTGGCTGGGTGGCCAAGCAGGCAGCCTGCAGCCAGTGTCAAAGCAATTCAAGAGGTATTGGCACAGCAGTGTCCCCATTAATTTCTGCTTGTCACATGCTGTCATGCAAGTTACACCAGAGAGGAAATGACCGTTAAAAAAAAAAAGTACGCTTGTGGCACTTGGTCCCCTCCAGACGTTATCCCCGAGGTTAAACAAGTGGATACAATTAGCTGCTATCCACAGACAGCTGCAGGGAAGGAGAAGCCGAGACCTGGGCCCCACAGCAACGTGTCTTTCCTGTTAGAGCGGAGTGTCGGCTGTCAACATATGCTATATTTTTAACCCTTCATGGGGTCTGAGTAAATTAAAAAGAGCTATTATGACGAACAGTGTCACGAAGGTGCTGGTAAATAGGTGTAGTGCTGACTGAGCAGTGTCCTCCTCTAGGGAAGGGGTTTTGTTTGTTGGTACCGTTCCTTGTAAGATCTGGTGTGAGCGGCGCTGGACGAGAATTGGCTCGTCAGTGATTGATAATTTACTGTAGTTTGTCGATTCTGCCAGGGACTGAGACAGTGATTTCTGTGAACTCCTCTCAGAAGCATACTGAAGTAGCTAAAGGGAGTCACATCCAGCTTTGTGGATTTTCTGGGTGGACTAATTTCTCTGATTACATCAGGAGAGCTTCCACAAGGATTGCAAACAAGTGATGATACGCTTAGGATGTCCCAAAATACAGCCTGGGAATGCAGAAGCAAAGTCTATGAAGAGGAAATGGCCATGATGTCCCACAATGAGAGAAGGAAATATATACTATTAGAAGCAATCAAGAATCTCTTTTAAAAACTGAAAGCACTAAGCTCTAATGAGAGGTGACAGAGATAGGGGAGTATACACAGTGCTCCAGAACAGATTGACTTAGTCAAATGAAAGTCTGAGTTTTACCCCAGAGGGAAGAGGCTCACAGCATCAGTCGAAAGAAGGATGACTTGCCTTGTTGAGAAACATGACCATTAAAGAAGCTGAAATTATATGAAAAGTGTACTCCAGAATTCAAACTGCAGCTTTGCCCCAGTTATCCAGCTTGACCTGATGTGACGCTTAGATACCAAATTTTGACTGGTGTTAGTCCCCAGACATGTGCCAGAAGGGGCTTCAGAGCCAATGCATACAAATCACAGATGCTATTTCAAGTCGTTTGTATGGGGCTTACCAACTGGGTGAGCCAGTAAAGAGTTTGGGGGATTTCTTGGTTCGTTTTAGTCCTCATCTCTTTTTCAGATGGTATGAGGAATAAAAGAACAGAGGGGGTAACAACAGTCGATCCAGGATGCTCTGTGAGAGACTACTGTCTGCAACACAGTTTTATGAAAAGCTTGTAATAAAAGAAAGGAAGTTTCCCAGAAAGTATTTGGGGATGTACAAAACTGTTATGATATCATCCAGACATACAGGAAAAAATTCTGTTTGTTTGCTTATCTAGGCTCAGATCTGTAAATTCTGTTAAGAGCTGTGCCTTCTATTGGTTTTTCTACTGGGCACAAAGACTGGAAAGGTTTGAGTGGTGAAAAAGATTGTTAATCAAAAAGTTACATTTACCTGCTGTAAAAATTTCACAGCCAGGACAGGTCTTCGTAACAGTGCCACATTTGCCAGTTTCTGTCAAATTGTTAAAACAAAATTCCCCTCTGTTCTCATTTAATTTGCATGCATTTTCTCTTAAAAATACCAGTAGCCAGATAGAAAATGTTATGTATTTCATTTGCATGTCTGGTAATTCCACTTTTATAGGAATTTTTGGTACACTGAATTACTGAAAATAAGTAAGTAGGACAATAATTATATAGGTTTCCTTTCAGTCATGCAAATTCTTTTCATCAAATGTGAAAAATAGCAGCTGATAAACTAAAACTTGAAAGATCTATATTGCACACTGACTTGACAGGTGTTGAGGTATAAAATGAGAAAATAATGTGGAAAGACTTATAGACACTTAAACTAATATTGATCTGCCCACAATGAAATGCATCCACGTGTGCCTATACATGTGTATGTACGTATGTATCCCACAGATGTTAAGTACACATTTCATATACTGGATTTGGTCTTTGGTTCACAACTACTGAGATCAGTACGGAAATCTGGCAGTATTAAGATACTGGTAAAACAGACATGTACTAAGATTGAAACTTTTAAAGACCTCTAAAATCCAGGTCTCTATTTTAAGGAGGGCAGACAGAAGGTTACTCAGAACAGTTCCTTGAACACAATCAGGTGCATCTATTTGTCTTAATCTAGTCTTACTTATGTGTCCTTTGCTGCTGGTGAGCACTGGTGTTTGGGAAGTGTTTGGAGCACTCCAAACTGTGCTCGGTCAGGATCTCCTGCGGCAGTACAAATTCAGTGGTTCCCTTCTGAAGGGACAGTTGGTGAGTTTAAGCAAAGGGACTAGAACACGTTAAATGTGCTGTGGTGGCTATAAATTGAATTCAGTCTACAAACAGGACCATGACAATAAAAGGAAAACAGTGCCTTAGTACACTGAAAGCTATTATATACATACATAAAATTCAATCATAAATTTACGGCAATGCAATAGCATTGCTAATCTCAAACTTTTTCAAAGAATACCATGGACTTTTATAATTCAGTTCAAATGTTGCTTTTTTCCTGAATCTTGTGCACAGTTGCAATACTTTTGCTTGAGACTGACATACAATGTTCATGATATACAGGCAGGTCGATGCATAATAGTGACATTCGCAAGTTTTACTAGACTGACTATTAACTGATTGACTGACTATTGTATTCCACGGTCATTTATTTAGGTCTTTCTAATCTTGGTTACCTTATTACTTCTAATAGCAACCAAAATAGTCTTCAAAACAGTGTTTCTAGAGACTCCAGTCCTCCAGGTATTGTATCTTTTAAATTGTTACACAAACAGTTCTAGCCATTAAAAAAACAGACACACACACCCCCCCCCCCAAAAAAACCACACCAGAACAACCCAACTATATTCATTTCAGTGTTTATACTTTTGCAGTGGACTAGTATGGATAGCATTGCCTTCAATAGGATTATTCAAAACACTAAAATTCATGTATACATACATGCATACTTCTGTCAGCGTGCATGTCTGCAGGGTTCTTCATCCTAACAACTGGATAATCCAGAATCACTTGTCTGAGCTGTGCTTTCTTTCTTACCAAAGTAGTTTAAAATCAGAATATATTTTAAAATATCTGTTAATCTACTCTGAGTATATTAAAGTATCTTTGATATGATTAAAATAATTTTACAATTCAAAAATAATTATGGAAATATTTTACCTCATATTTAAATATATATATATGTTAATTTTCAACGAATTGTTTACTTTTAGGGTAGCAGCATACAAAACACCAACAATTACTGGACCAATTCCTTGCATGAGCTTAGCAGATATTAGTTCCCTTCTGCTAATAATACACTAAATGAATTTGCTGTATTTTTTCTCTCTGTACAACATTTTATTCTATGAACTGAAAATGAACATTTTATCTTGTACAGTAAGGTTGATTAATACAACTAAGTGAACGGGTCATTCGGATTTATTGTTCTCTTATCAAAACAGTGACCATGTTTAAATTGAACATGCTGTGAAGTTCACGTTCTCTTGGTACTCTAGTTAATTGACAGGAATATCGCAGCAGTCTTCTCCTCTGGGGGTGACCCTTACCCTGTGAATACTTTAATGGAAAGCAATAGGACTACTCTGAGATAAACTGTTACCCAATATAAGGAAAAGGAAGAGCTCCATATTCTGGGTGTATATTGGGTTGGATCATGGACGACTCTTGAGAGGCTTTAGTGTGGTTAGGTGAAGGCAAAGAGCACAGCCTCCTCCTCCCCTTTTGGAATGCCCTGCAGGGAGACAGATCAGAATAGCTTTCTCCTTAGAGAAGAAGGAAAAGGGCACAAGGGCAGGGATCTATCTGCCTCTTACTCTGTCCCAGCCACTGCAGCCATCCAGCTGCAGGGACAAGAGTATCTTGCAACTCCATAGGCTGTGGCAAATTGCTTCTCTGCCCCAACCATCACAGTCATGGCATTCTAGATAGGCTGGTGTGATGGGTACCCAGCCCAGTGTGAGGACAAGATTTAAAAAAGAAAATTGCTGCATTTAACAGGGAGTCACTACATTATTACTAATGCCTTTGGGATTCAGTGTAACAACATTAATCATGTCTTTTGCTATTCATGTATCTGTACTGTGTAATTCTTCAGGAATGCCATTGTTTTTTTGGCATTAATTAATGTTGACTGTTTGTTACAAAGTATAACCATAGAAGTGCTGTAATATTCTGCTTCAAAAATAGGCCCCAGAGAATGTGAAAACTCTTTAAACTTTCATTCCAGCATGTTCAAAAAACAGCCTTTAAAATGAAAGCGATCTGATGGTTGGGGGTTCTGTATAATCCTGTAGGATATGAAGGAAGTCTCATCCTGCTCCTCTTCTGCTCAGAGAAGGTCCCGCTGTTCGCTGAGAGGCGGTGAGCCTTTTCATCAGACTAGCTTGACTGATTCATTACACATTGCTGTCTAAAACTCTTTCTCTTTGTTTACACTTGCAGTTGTCTCTTATGCAAACACTCCTACAGGAAATGTTCAGGACAAGTATCCCAACACCTGCCATCCAAAATAGGGACATTCCATTCTGCTCAGCAAAAAGAGAAAAATGAGTTACAAATAGATACAAGCTCTGGATGAAGGATGCAGGTTGTTGTGCAGGTGCATGAGATACTCCACAGAGGAGTAGGAGAAATGTTAGGAGATTCCAAAGCATTGTTGTGTTTTACCAATTTTTAGCACAGAAATTGAGCAGGAAGAGGAAAATAGGCAGGTAAAAAAAAAAAAAAGTCATAAAAAGCCTGTGCATTAGTACAAATTTAGGGTCTGTTGTAGTTGACAAGGATCTGTACTGTGGTGCTTTTATCTGGTGATACAACCGAGTATATTTGTGGGCTTCCACAGACTTACTTTCTCTGATATTAGGAACTCTTATCACCATGACCAAGGGCAATCTGGTTAAAGGTTTTTCTTTCTTCACATACAAGTCAATGGTGGAAAAATGTCAGCTTCACATAATGAGCAGCCATTCATATGTGTATGTTACTTCTGGGTGCATGCATTCTCTGAAGACATATTATTCTCAGTGTTTTCCTTTAGGTTGCATCATGCTGTGTCCCCCTTTACAAAGACAAAATCTAGCATCTATACCTTTACCTCGGTGGTGGGTTAGCCTAGCCCAACAGCCAAACTCCCACCCAGCTGCTCACTCACTCTCCTCACCTCAGCAGGATGGCTACAGAAAATAAAGAACAAGGAACAAGAAAGCTCATGGGCTGAGATAAGACAGGGAGATTGCTTACCGATTACCATCATGAACAAAACAGACTCAGCTTGGGGAAAATGAACTTAGTTTAATGCCAATTAAGATAGGTATTTAATTGCTAATTCAGGTAGTGGGGAAAAAAGGCAAACCTTCAAAGAACACCTTCCCCTGCCTTTTTCCAGGCTCCACATCACTCCTTTACTCCCCCCACCCTGAGCAGCACAGGGATATGGGGTGTGAGGGGTTGTGGTCAGTCCATAGCAGCTCCTCTCTGCCGCTCCTTCCTCCTCACACTTTCTGCCTGCTCCAGCATAGGTCCTCTCCACAGGCTGCAGCTCCCTCAGGAATACCCACCTGCTCCAATGGGGATCCTCCACGGGCCGTAGTGTGGATATCAGCTCCACCATGGAGTACCTCCTCTTTCTCTTCTTCCTCCTCCTCTCATCTTGGTGTTCCCTGTGCCGTTTCTCACTCCTTTTGTTTCCTCCTCTTCTTTCCCTCCAGCCTTTTCTGCCCTTTCTTAAATACGTTTTCACAGCGGAGCCACCATCTTGGCTGACAGGCCCAGCTGTGCGCTGTGGTGGGACCGCTGGAACCAGCTGGAACCGGCTGGAACTGGCCATGTCTGGCACAGGGCAGCCCCTGGTCTCCCCTGACAGAGGTCTCTGCAGCCCCCGCTGCCAGCACCTGGGCACCAACACCCAAAACAACTCCATACTTCCTGTTTTCTTTGAGTAGCCTCTTGAATTATTTGGTTGACAGCCATGACATCCTTGTTTGGATTAGGCAGGCAGAGTACTCCCGAGAATCTGGCTGGTGTTAAACAACAAGTAAGTTACTGCAGGCAATTGACAGATATTTTAGCTGGAACTCAAGATGGTGGGTTAAAGGATTGGAAGGGATTTATGGGTCAGAAGCAGGATGAGGGTTAAGAGGGGTCAGTGAAGCATAGAGTCAAGAGGGGATAGGACAAGGAGGAAATCTGTAGGAAATCAAGGCTTTCTGCTCCTGCTGCCCCTGAGTTGGAAACGTTAGCTGTGAAGTCGGCCTCTGGCAGAGGCAGCAACAGCAGCTGCTCAGCCTAACTCAAAGCCTATCCCCATCCTTGCTGATGCCTGAAGCAGAATATGCAGAACATATTTCTGTGTATTATTGAGACTCATGACATAATATGGTATTGCTTGAAAAGTTCATCGTTATTTGGTCCTGACATTCAGCGCTGATAAATTCAGTAAATATCAGACTAAGTAATGCCATCACCGATACCATATATGGTGGAACATGCAAAAGATGCAGCACTTCCATAACATATTTTGCTCCTAACTGTTTCCATTATGAGGCTTTTACAAAACTAAAGCTACTAAGATATTTGCCTCTAAGGAAAGTGTATTTGTTCGTTGCATCCCCAAATAGCTCAGTTTTCAACTGAGTTATGGATAAATATTTTAGATTTGTGCATAGACCACATGGAAAATGTAGCCTGAAAAGGGAAAACATTGTAAAGCCATGATTATCTGAAAGTAATCACAGTGAAATAATGTATATATCTTCAACTTGGGCAACAACCATAGTAGGTTTTGTGATGTTAGAAGCATGGCAGAAATCTCTAATCTGAAACAACAGGCGCTGTTCTGTGTTTATGTTTGTAAACATACAATATCCAAAGAACATCTGATAGACGTCAGGAGAGGTTTGATCATGACTCATTAGAACTTGTTCCTCAAATCTGCGAATGGATGAATCTTCTTGTTTGCCAAATAGAATTGATCATTTTTCAATTAACTTCTGAAATATGATTTTAACTGTAATTCCAAAGTATGGTATGCCTAGCTACTACAGAAAATTTCTCAGGGAAAAGCAGACATGGAACAAACTAATCCCTGAGGCACATGAAGACTCTCTTGCAGTTATTTCTAGATCTTGGAAATTGAGATAATGCTGGGTGATCATCACTAATAAAAATGGATGCATTTCCGTCAGATGAGTGGAATTATCCTGATTTAATTAGGTAGTGATCTGGATTGTGCACGTTTATGGCCTTTATCCAATTTGCTAGCAAAGTTAGTATCTTCTGATACTAGTTACAGTATCAAAGAAAAGACACAGCCCAGACTGAGTCTGATGTTTCTTGCAAGTAACTGGCTAAGAGGATGAAGTAATTTTCCAAATGTGAGGCCTAATGGTTTTTGACTAGGCTTATGTACAGGACAAAATAAATTGTTCATTATGGATAAAAAAGTAATTTCAAAGCTCTCTCTTTTGTTTGCTTTGATATTGAAAATGTATTTGTGCAAACAAATATCAAATGATATTTAGTATTAATTTGAATATGAGCTGCACAATTTGGTATTCTGTATTTAAAGTGCATAATTATAAGCCTATGTCATGTGATTTTGGTTTCTGCTCTTTTTCTAACTGGCTGAGAAGTTAAAAACAGGACAATAATGAATCACAAATATCAAATGGTCTTTTTACATCAAAGTGCCCTTCTTTACACACATGAATCTTTGAACTGTTCTTCCAAGATAATTTTGAACTGAAATCTGTTCATACATGTAATAGTAAGTTATAAGGGATAGCAAAAGAGCATAATCAACGGTCCAAAATGAATACTGGAGAATAGCCTGTATGGACTAACTCTGAATTTCCTGGAAGAGGAAATACAGCACTTTTTTCCCCAGTTTTTCTTCTTCTTTCTAATACCTTTCAAATTTACACTTTCTTGGTACACTTTTCTGCAACACATCTCATTTTTTGTGTGTAAAGAGAACTTCAGTAAATTATATTCATCTTTTGAGTCCTGTGGGGGGAGGAAAAGATATACCAGTTTCCATTTTCAAATATTTTCTTTTTTTACCTGTGCCTGGAAGAAGACTCTGAATTTAGGAATTGAAGACATTGCTTGCAACTTGCAACTAGCAGAGCAGAATTGCATTTGCTGAGCTTGAGGAAGAAAGTTGAAACAAAACCAGCATCAGTTGTAGGGATAAAAATATTCTTGATATGTTTGGTAACTGCAGGAATGAGTTTACATACTTGACAAATGAGTAGGATGCAGAAATGTCACCAAAAAGGGACTCACCAGGGTCTACTGACTAATCCTTAAGTTCTTTAAATTATTTCCTTATTTCATCTGATATTATGCCTACCTGGAATAAAAAAAATTAGGCCCAAATTCAGTGAAACCATTAAGTTCCTACTTAAGATAAGATAACTACATGCTTTAAATGACCTTGGCATGTTCTTTACGTCTGCAAGACTGATCCAAAGACTGTTGGGATTTGATTTAAGTTATAATAGCACAGAGTGAGCAGATATGACATGTATTCATTCTACTGATGACTGAAACTTGCAGAGCTGTAGTCCTAGCTCTTCCACATATTTCTGAACTGCAAAGGGAAATTATATAAATTCAAGAGGATTCAATACCCTTTGTATGTTTGTTTTAAAGGTGCAAACCCTATTATACTAGCTATCAAAATTATCAGATCTCAGTTTTTCCTAGGGAAGCAAAGGGAATAAAAGGCATCAGCTAACAGGGAATGGCGTTCTCAGTTTACCACCATCCTTCAGAAGTGATAATAACTAAATGCTCTCACAGCATCCATAGTTCTGTGGTAATATCTCCATCATCAGAGTCTTCAGATAAAAACTGGTTACTTTATGAGCAGCCCACTGTTACTACTGTTTGGCAGACAGAGTTATAGGCTATGTATAGAAATGGCCATGTTTTATCAGAGGTCATATTAGAGCTTCCAGCCTTAATATCTATACATTTTATAATACTTTCTGTAGAGATGATCAGGGAACATTACATGAGAATAATAATTTTGTATTAAATTATATAGCAATGTCTATGAAGTGTAACTTAAAAATGCATCCAGGTAAAGCAATATTATCAAGTTGAATGTGTTAAGCTATTTTTAAATCCATTTTCAGATATCATTCCTTTTAATAGTGTGCCTTGAATATTTACTTGAAACATGCCCAAGTCCATAGAGAACAACAAAAGCCACCAACTTCAATTTATCCGTCTCATGTTTTCTCATGGTTAATGCTATGCACCTCTCCAAGATCATTTTGGTTGCTAGTAGCAGGATTGGTGGACACCCTGCTGCATGGCTTATGGAAAGGGCATATGTCACCAGCAAACACAGAGCTGGAATTTCATGAACTCAAGTCAAGTGCATACAGAAAATGAACTTTTTCTTTATCCCTTTTATTTCTTACTTGTTGCAGCACCTTCTTGTAAATACCTATTTATGCAAAGATAATATTCAAGTTGATGTATCCTTCTAAGTTGGAATTCAGGGGATTTCTACTATTTAGTTTTGAGTCTGTTGGTTCATTCCTTTCGCATTACTAAGATTAATGTGAAAACATGAGTACAGATGAAAAAGTTTCTTCAGCTGTGGAAATGTCATAGAAGATTGCATCAATATAACAAAACAGAAAGGAAAATGAGAACAGTTACTTACAATTATTACACTGATTTAGTGCTAAACTTTGATCTAAAGGTAGTTTCTGTCCTGTTCAGGAAATTCTATACAACAGGTTTTGCCAAGTAAACTTTATCCCTCTAAAACATTAAATTCTGGTGAATTTGTCATTTAAACAGCTTTTCTGATTGAAACAGATCCTTATGCCTGTTGAAGTGAATGATGAAATTTCACTTCACTCAGGCAGGACAAAGCATAAACTTGTGAGAGGCAAAGTGGTGTGTGTTTTAAAGTTAAGAGCAAAAAGCTGCTATGTATCTATCTTTCTTACTTTTGAAGCTGTCCTGGGATTTACAGATGTGCTTTTGCTGTATCTTTTAAGTATGTTGACCAGTCTTTCTATCAATCAACCTCAAATAATTCAACTAGAAACAATACATTAACTTGATAAGGACACCTGTTCAAGTCAGCTGGTTCTGGCAACATCCTGTCCATTTTATATTAATAGTTGTTTTTATCTTCTGTGCACATATTTAAGTCAATATTTGTTAAATCAGTTTTGCAGATTATGACAGGGCATTTACTTGTTTGCCACCTTGTCTTGATAATTGCATATTGATTTCTTATTTATATTTAGGATATGATGCTTCAGCTGTTTCGGGGACTGGATTTTCTGCATTCACATCGTGTGGTGCATCGGGACCTGAAACCCCAAAATATCCTTGTAACCAGCAACGGGCAGATAAAGTTAGCTGACTTTGGCCTTGCACGAATCTACAGTTTTCAGATGGCTCTTACCTCAGTGGTAAGTTTCTGGAGGCTTTTATTTTTCCTTTAATGCAGCAGTGTTCTTTACTCTCTATGTTCCTGGCTTTTTATCCCATATTATAATGCTGCTTCTAGAACCATCTCTGCAATTGAAGTCACTTGTGTCTCCAAAACCAATTGCTTTCCAGCCAGGATTGAAGTTGTTGTGGTTACTTTGTACAAGTAATCAATTACTGTTTCTAAATGAAATCATGACTCATTACTGAAGGATAGGTATGTGCTACTTTTCTGAAACTCTATCAGTCTAGCTTCTGTTGTGATACCAACTTCTTTTGCACAATGAGCCAGACAGGTAGGGTGAAAGTTTCTGAAGTACCTATTTTAAGATAAAACTCTTGCTGATCCCCAGGTATCTTGCCTGAAAAAATACACAGATACTTGTGAAAATGCCACACTGTCATGCCTCTGATTTTCCGTCTCTGTGAATATGGATTCGATGCTTGCTCCCATATGTTACTGAATGATCCAAATAGGGCTGTGCTGGAGGCAGCTCAAGTGGACCTGGCAGCCAAAATCACAGCTATTTCCCAAGCCAGCTGTTAAAGAGCGCCTCCAGTATCTCTAGGGCCCCTGCCACTGTTACCCCTCTCTCAGCAGCTCTCCTGGTTGTCCTTGAGCTGTCCTGGTTGTCCAGACACAAGCTCACTTCCAGAAGGTCTGGCCGTCTCCTGCATTAATGCTGGTAGACACCTACCAGCTCCTCGCTTTTTGACCCCGTTTCCATGCTTGCTGGCCCTGCCCCCAGAATCAGCTGCTGTTAGCTTGGCACAACATCTCTGAAGTGTATTGAAGAGTAACCGTGCTGCATGCATGTTGAGTGTCGTTTGGTTTTGTTGCCTGCTCATGGATTTTTTTGTTTCCATTTTCTATTCTGAGTATCACAACTGCCACGGCAGTATCACTTACGCTAAAGACAGGAAAGAGAGAAAAAAGAAACTGAAAGGAGTCCAGTTCGCATTTTACATCATATTGTAGAAATTAGCCTGGCTCACGTTGATGAAAAGCAATCTGTTGTTATTATTAGTTACTGTAAGTCTTCCCATCTTTATATGATGTAATTATGACATCCTGTGTTCCAGTTTCAGTGTGAGTGAAGGCAGGAGGCAACAGAAAATTATATCATCATCTTGCTAAACATAGGAAAATATCCTTGTCACAGAAAGCATAAGTAAACTTGTGTTTTGGGGCTGGGTTTTTTCATTTCCTCTAGGATGTAGCCTAATCCAAAGCTGAAAGAATCTCTCTGCTGAGGTTGGTGAGGATTGATCATGTTGTAACTCAAAACAGAGCTTTGAGGAAAAGGAGAGAAATGTTGTTCCTAAACTGCTGTAATTTTTCATTTCCCAGTTATCAGTCAGTAACGGCTTCAATGAGTATTTCTATTGATCCAGAAAATTCTTTAAGCTAAAATTGCAGTGTTGTAAGGCTTCCAGCAGGGCATTTTTTAAAGTTCTGCATAAAATGAGGAAAAAATGTCTACAGAACTGAGCAGGAGTTTGTCCATAATCATGTAGCCTGCATAGGAATGAAGGTCAAAAGACCCAAAAATAGAGTGCATCTACTGAGGCAAAAACGTACCAAGACCTGCTTGTAAGAGAACATTGCCAGAATTGCTATGTGAAATATGTACGTATGTTCAGGTATCTAATACTTGTGTGCTAGAAGTCATGTTTCGAAACCCATTAGCTACTACCCTTAGCACTGCTGTGAACAAGAGTCATTCAGATTAAGGGATTATCCACATGCAAGTTTGTGCTGTGTTCACACAAGCATTCAATTGCCATTGCAGCTATGCTAAAGAGTATTAAAATAATTGAGTTATTCAGTGACCAATGACAAATAAAGTATATGGGCATAGGCATGAATAATGGCTTTCACACTTAGAACTTAGTGTATCATTATTTTCTTATTAAAAAAAACCCTAGCTATGACCATGGCTTTTTTAAGTTAAAAATTTATTGGTTTTAAAATGCTTAGTGTTTAACACCTTTGAAATCAACTTTTGTCTGCATATGTAGAAACCTATAGGGGAGTGTTGCTTACAATGTGATAATGTGGTATGGTTTTAAATGTCAGTCTTCATTGCTCCTGCAGACTGAGTGCTGGTTAGAAACTTTTACTAAACATGCATTAGCTGACACAGGCCGCCAGTTTTCCTTTTCTGAATGTAACTTCTACCTTTGTCTAGCTGCTTTGTTGTGCGAATTCTTCTTTTTGTTTTTCCTCCATTAAAACTCAGTACAGGAAACAAAACTCAAAAAAAAAAAAATCAACCTTCTGTTTTTCAAACATAAAGATATTCTTGACTTTACCGTTCCCAGAAGTCTAAATTGCAGTTCTTCACCAAGCAGTGAGTAAACTTTCATTGACTTCAGCAGGACCAGCTTTGTTCTGAAGTGTTTGCAGAAAAAAATGTTGCATTATGAAAGACAGCATATATCTACACATATATCAATTAATAAAAGTCCTAGCTTGCAAGGATTTGCTTCAGACTTATACTGAAAAGTGATAGTGCAGACAGCCCAGTGATAAAAAGCACATTGCATGCACTATCGTTGTGATCAATACAAGGGCTCTGCAGCATTTCCTTCAGAAGAGAAACTTACTGCAAGATAAACTACAAGAATCATCTTTTGAAGTATCAGATCATTCCCAAGATGCATCCTCATTCATTGCTCACAAAGAAACTCTGCAGATGGGACAAAAAGAGCTTGCCATGAAAGTAATCCAGTAAAAACTGATCCAACCCAAGTACTCTGGATGCTGAAAATGGTAACATCAAAGCAGTCTCTCTCTGATAGCCAGTTATTTCCACAGAATCCTTCTGGCAGATCAGTCGCCCAGGCATATTGCTGTCATTTAAAGAAACCTCTTGATATTTCTGTCAGTGAATGAATAAAAGATTCAAATTAATGTTACGCAGGCTTGGGGGGGCAGGGTGGAGATCACTACTCCCAGCTGTGGTCAGACTGAGAACTGATACATGTCTGAAATAACAGCACTAGAAAGAACGAGGTCAGGCGGGGGTGTCTCAGATGGTGGGTAATAGGGCATGCTTTTGGTTTCGTACAAAGTTAGACTCTTTTTCAAGTGTTGGTCTTGGCCCTTGGGGAAATTTTGAATAGGCTTTGTGATAACAGAGAAGCTCCATAGGACAGAGGAGGTGGATTGATGTGAATGTGTAATTTTAGAATTTGACAGCAAAAGCTAATGAACTGTCACCTTTTTTCCTGGTGCAGAAAAATGGACACCCAGTTCTAACTTTCTCTGAGCAAAGGAGCAAGTGGCTGTCTGGAAAATCTGAAGTTATATTATGAAAAAGAAATAAGCCATTTATCTATTTTTGTTGACTTCTAACTGCCTTAAAGAAAGGAAATGAAGCTGAATCATGGCACACGAGAATGCTGTGAGATAAGTGCACGCAGTTGTGATCACAACATCTAGGTGGAGCTGAGGCTGTCCAGCTTTTAAAACCTGACCTGCATCAGGATCTGAGTGAAACTGGAAAAATGTTAGTGTTTGTAACACACTCATAATACTTTCTTTGAAAACACGTGTGCTTTCCCTTAGATGGCAGCACTACTGATAGGGTTTTTTCCCTGAAATGCAAACAAAGTTGGTTTATGTCTTCCTTTTAAAAAAACCCCACTTGTTCGCAGATTTATTGAACGTCAGAAGGGAAAACACATCACTTTCTCTGCTGATGCTCTAAGTTGTTGAATACTAGACTCAGCTAAATTGACGATTAAAAAGAGAATACACAAAATATCCTGCAGTTACTGTCAGTGAATAATTTTAGATTATGCTAGCATTTTATTTGAGCGTTTCTTCAGGATAAAAACTTTCCATCCATTTCTGGCAGTCACTTCAGCACAAATGGTTTACATGTCACATCATGCAGGAACTTGGATTTCATTTTCTTGGTATAGTAGCAAGGGAGCATAAAATAATTTTCACTAACTGGGCTTACTGTGTAAAAATAAATATATAAATTAGTTACAGCAATAAAAACAACAACAAAAAAAAACAGAAAAACCTTCTTCCAAAGAGGAATGAGTGCTTTCCCGTTTTCTGCCCACTGTTACATTGTAATTTTCTAATAAATGCCACCTGTTAGGAAATACTGTGAATGTAAACTCTGATCTGAGCTAATATGATAGTTGAGAGCACAGTCAAAGAACTTTCTTTTGCTTTGCCTTGGTTTAGGGTTCTTTTTTCCTTTTTTTATGGCCACCTTTTCCTGATACTATGCTTCCCAAAGTCCACGTATTTATTTGTACATAACACAGCTTGCAATGTCCATTCCTATGTTGGGTAAGTTCCAGCAGACCTGGAGTCTGTTGCAGTACCGCTTTAACCTGAGATGCTCAGGGTATCCCTAAATGGGCCTGACTGAGCAATCTATTTAAAGCTTGCAGTTAACATCAAACATAGGAGTAGACCTATGGAAATTAATCAAGCACCTGCTTCTGATGAATCAAAGTCAAAATCTGGGCTGTGTTAAAGAGTATCCTAATGGAATCAGTACAGTGACACTAGATTTTATCTCATACATAATCTGATAAGAGCGTAAATCTTCCTCCCTCTGACAGGTGGAAGTGACATTGTTTTGGTATGCATTGAGCCTTCACTGTTGTGAGGAAGCACATCACCTTAGATCTGAGCCCCGATCTCCAGTTCTTTCTTCATGGTACATTTCTCCAGTCCACCCAAATGTCCCTGAAAAGGAAAATGAGTCACAGACAGACATGCAGAGGATCAAAATATGTGTTGTTGAGCTTGTCAGTGCTGCTGCTGAAAGGTTGTGGCTATTTAGGAATGCGGTATGATTAAACTGGTTGGCTTATTTAAGGAAAATCTGTCTTCCGTACTAACACAGGGTTCTGCATAAAAAGTCCATGTATCTGGCTTTGTGAAGAAACGAGTGATTTTCTCTGGTATTTTAACATTCAGATAGCTGAAGGAATCTTTATTGCATCCTCCCAAACACCCTATAGGAAAGTTACTTCCATCACATAAAATGAGTCATTTATCTCCAGAGCCATCTTAAGAACAAAAATCATTATGAGCACATTGACAGTAAAGTCTGCAGCTGACTAAAAACATTTTAATATATATTTACATTGACTTCACTCAGATCAGATGTTCTCTAAGAGGGCTCAGATTTATATGAAAATAACAATGAAAAAACAGATTCCTCAATGTCACAGTATTATCAAAGGGCAATATGGAAATACATGTGGACGAACTTCGGAAATTAGAATAGAAGTTTCTTTTATTCATCTGCATGTGAACATTGTGATCATTATGATCATATAAGATAATTTTCAAAGCTGGCTGTTAATTTTTGTTGCCCATCTTAAGAAACTTTAAAGTCTGGAAGAGTAGTACTAGCTGCTCTCGTAGAGAAACAGAGGATTTATGGCAAGGTTGTTATTTTTTAGAAACACATCCTAGAGATAATATTCTAAGGGTGCCATTTCACAGTCAGCGTAAGTAGATGTAACATTTCTACTGCTGCTGAAAGGATGGTCCTGCTTTTGACCACACACTCCTATCACTTCCCTTGCATCGGCATTACTGGTTGCACCCTTGCAGTCCAACTGAAAATGAGCCCCATAAATAGTAGTTATTCATTTTCAGGTGGATTAGAGGATGCAAATCACTGCACGGCCACATGGGTGAAAGCACTGGCACACAGGGGAGGGTGAGCAGAAAGATGGGGTTATCCACTCCGTAGACACCACAGTCTTAGATTTGTTGGAGTCAGTTACGAAACCACATCTGAAGTCTTCAGCTGAGGACTCAAATAACTAAACTAACTCAAAGGCGGAAATGTTTTTCAAAACCTTGCAACTCACGCTGACTTACACTGTTTTGAAGATGTTAGATGAACCGGTTACTGGTTCATTTAAGGCTCTTAACTGTATCTGACGTTAACAAAACTTCTAAGGATATCCATATTGATGTTTGAAGTATTTTTTACCCCCTCAGTGCCAAGGCCTGGGTTCAGGGCTCTGTGCTGTTCCTCTGCAGCTGATGCCACAACTCACCCTCAAGACCTGTCAGGAATGCAGGGAATGCAGCCCTCTGCTCTGATTCAGGCCCAGGTTTATCATGAACCATAAAACGCCTATCTTTTAATCTTTCAAAGAAAGTAAATTATTTCACAGTAAACAAGCAAATTGGCTCCACATGAGAATATTTTCTGTGCCAGAAAACTCCTTTTCAGAGCTGCAGACATTAAAATATATATCATGTGATGACAGAGTTTGTCCACACTAAGCTGAGCATGTTTTGCAGCCCTGCAGCTGCACCAGCGCGACCTAGCAGAATAAATTTACCTTGTGCTGGTAGCAAAAGGGAAAAAAGGTACAATGTCGAGCAAAGTTCATATCAGAACAAAGGAAGTTTCTGCTGGCCTGGACCAAAGGTTGACTGTGCGCACTATCAAAGGATAATGTCCAACAGAGGATGCTTAGGAAGGAGATAAGAACCGGCTTTCAGCAATCAGAAATTTAGCAGTTTCCAGTGCTGGAGATTGTATCTGGATCAATCGTTGATTATAATAATAACTGAAGTACCCATCTTCCGTAAATTAATCTACTTACTTCTTGAACCATTTATACTTTGGGCTGCAGTTAACTTCTGTACTGTAAGAAAATCTATTTTGTTTTAAATCTGACACCTGATAGCTTTACTTAGGCTTGTCTTAATTCTGCTTTTGTGAGACATTCCCTTTTCACGTCTGGGTGAAATTTGGTATTAGTTTGCAGCAGTACAGTTCCATTGGTGCAAGAAAAATGTACTCAGTGCAAATAGGCCTTCACATGTTGATGTGAAGATAAAATGAAATGTGCTTTTTTTCTTTTATCTTTATTTTTCTTCTCTTTCACTTAAGAAGCTACAGTAGATATTTTTAGTAATGGTACGGTACTGACAGTTTTCGTACAAATATGTGGTGAACGGACTTTAGGATGTAGAAGAACTGAATTTATAAGGAACAGGCAGTGCTTAATCTGCTGAAAAAATGGCGGAGGGAAGGTTGTAAAAGGAGGAAAGAAAGGCAGAAAATTACTACTGTGTGTTTTCTCTATAGTATAAAAGAGCATCCTGCTATCCTGTGACCCTAGTTCAATCTTCTGTTTTCAGATATAAAAATATGTGGTACATTTCCCCCACCCAGTGATTTACTTCTTCTTTGTACTATTTTTCTGTTGATTTAAGCGGGTTTGTTTTTACATCTACTCCCAGAGATAATTGAGTGTGTTGAATTGTAAAAACAATTTGATTGTTTGACAAGGTGTCTCCCTGTGTATTTACAAAACTGTTCCCACATAATTTCAAACCATCCTGAAACACTAAAATACGGCCTCAGGTTATGCTCTTATCAGAGCACACAGGGTAAGCAGGCATAGGCCTGTTTGGTACTTGAATGTGAGACAGCCAAAGGAAGAGGAACAGAGAAAATAAATAGCATACTCTCCTTGGAGCTCGTGCTATTCCAGAGTGAAGGCAGGCGTCTGTACACTGCTGACGGAAATGCTCTTAGGGCTTAATATATAATAAGAATGAGTCGCTGACACGTTTTTTGCAGTGGCAGGGAAGTATCCATAAATTTTCTCTGCGCACTGGCCAAAGTCCTGCTGTAGAAGGTATTTCTAACTGAAAATTCCCTTGTACAGGTACACCTGAGGAAGTTTCTCTTAGCCTAACAATATTTAGTACTTGTTCAGTGTTGCTGGCATGGAATTCTGGAGCTCAAAAGCAGAAGAGATGTGAAATCACCCAGTCCTTTTGTGAATCAGGCAGAATTGTTCTCTGTTATGTCATTTCTAATGTTTTGCCCATGTTAACTTCAAATGTGCCAAGAAATAGGGATTCCATCGCTTCCCATGGGAGCCTGTTCCAAAACCTCTATATAATCACTCTCAGAAAGTTTCCTTGATGTCCAGCCTTCAATTTCCCATTCTTAATTTAACTCCATTATATTCTTTGTTATTTTATGCTGAATGGTAGCAGATGGCCAAGGCCTTGTAGTTGGCTCCCTGCATTAGAGAAATCAGTTACATATTGCTGTACACATTTGTCCCTGCAAAACGTGAAAAGATAATTCATTTGATAGAGTGGAAGTATAGTAGTCCTAGATTATCTAGATTTCAGTACATTATAGGGCACCAATGAATTAAACTAGATTTCTCTAGCCTTCCCATCTTCTAGAATTAAGTGGATAAATCCAGAAGAAAATATATTATGCTAAGAGAACTATTGAGCTACAAGGTGAATTCCTCAGTTTTGGGGATCTTACAAATAGCTTGTTAAAAAGCTGCAGAGATCACAGGCAGGCTATGAGTCACTGTTTAGATGCATGAAAAGAGCAAATGGAAATTTAGACTGTTATCTGTAGGATATTTTATTAGAAATAAGAAAATACTGATGCCACAACACAAATTAATTGATCAGACCTGATCTAGAATACTGTGACCTGTTCAGTTTCTCTGTGACTGAGAGATTATTTTGGACAGGAGCAGGCATGGGGAAGGATAGATTTCTGTCTGACGATCAGGGAAGGGGGAACACTATTTTCTGCGAGGCAAGAAGAACCTGACTTAATTTAACAAAATGAATCATGAGGGTAGATACAACTGATACCTAAAAACATCAGGAAGGAGCCAGAGAGGGAGGACACAAGTTAAAAAAAACAATTGTGGCCTGAGAACTAGTTAGTTTAAACTGGGCTTAAATAACTTTAGGAAGCTAGAAAACAAACAGTGAAATTCTGAAGCAGCCTACAGTAGGACCAGTGCAGGCAAGAAATTTAACTGATTTTGAGAGAGAGCTTGATGAATGTCTGTGATGCAATTGGCAAATCTTGATGACTGAGGCAATCTATTCCAGTTCCATATCTCTGTATTTGCCCCTTCGAGATTTCATGTGCATTATACAGTCAGCTTTATCAAAGAGATGCACTTCATGAGCTCCACCCTGAATGGAAACAGCTTTTAGCAGGCCAGATGGGTTGGCATAAATGTCAGAGCAAAATCATTTTCCAAAGAAAGAAATGAATGGTGAGCTACTTAGCTTTATTAAAATGAGATGGAGCAAATAGTGGAGCTGGCCTTATAAACCAAAGGAGGCTACATTTAAAATAAGGGCTAGCATGAGAGCACAGAGAATTAAAATGAGATATAAAACAGAGATACTCTCCACTAAAGAAGTGAACAGACAACCTGGATGTTTCCCAAATAGGGATGAAAGATGATCTGAAGGCAAAAATGGAATCTTTGTTGGGACAGCAAATTGAAAAAGTCCAGATGGAGTGGGAAGTCTGGTTGCAACGTTCCCCATCTGGAAATGGGATGAACCTGGCAAGTCACATCAGGGAATGAGACAACCAACCTGACTGCTGAAAACTTGATCAGAAGGCTTTCCATGAAACAAGGGATGCCAGAAAAGCTTGGATAAACTTGGAACCAGCTAACAGAAATAACCTGCAACGAGGACTTGAGCTGAAAAATCAGCATGTGAAAGTAAGCAGAAACATAGGCTACTGTGGAAGTAAAAGTGAACACCTGGATGTAAAAACAAACCTGTCAGGAGACTGTCTGTTTATAATTTTTTTACTTAGTGTACATCCTACAGACTTGCATTTTCTCAGCTCAAATAATAGAAATGCCTACTGAAAATCCCAGGGAAGCTGACTTCAGCATTGTATTCTATATGAATGGTGAGGACAAGGAGCAGAAAGGAGCACTTCTGGTAGCCTTTCTAGGTAGCCCAGCTCTGATGGTGCTTCAGAATTTATACTCGGCCTCATCTGTTCAGATCTGCTATAAGGCCATGATATATATGTCAAGGACAGCCATCAATCTGAATGTGCTTGGATACTCCTAAGAGCTAGAGAGCAAGAAGAGAGGGACAGCTGAGGACACTTGTATTCGTACAACACGCAGATACCACAGAGCCTGACAAGACACATAAGCAGTGATTGTGTTTTGCAATCAAGGTAAAGCAAAGAAGCCAAAGGCATGCTGGGAATCTGTAAGATTTGCCACAGATATTGAATATTTTCTTACTAAAAGGAATCAGAAGGTGATACAGCTACTGCAGAATCTGCTTGTCTGAAACTCTAGGAGAACAGTTTATGTTTAAAAGACAATGGAAAAGGAGATTCTGATCTGATAAATTGCATTTGTAGGTAAGCATTAAAAATACTGTGTTTGGTTTATAAAACAAGAAAAATTGACATCAATGCCAAGATTAAGAAGTAATTCAGTTAAATATAAGTGTCATGGAAGACGACTGCAGAATGCCTTTCAAAAATACAAAACCAGCCAGGACATATTAGTATATACCAAAACCTCCCGATATAGTTCAGGAAGTTCCTTCAGACTGAAAGTCAGACCTTGGAGGTACAAGCAGTGGCTTGAGTTTTTGTTTAGGTCAGACACATGAGCAGCAGTAGTTGAAATTGGTCTATTAAAATGTATTACTGGCTCTGTGAACTGTGCAGAAGTGTCATAAATTAATTACTGAATGAGACATGTTAAAAAACTTAAGCAGGACATTTGACAATAAAACTTCTAATTGTTCTGAAATACACACAGAAGTTGTCCATTGCAAAACTGGGAAAACTGAATTTGAAAATGAAGTCTGTAGAATTCAAGTGCAAATCAGAACAGCTAAAGTAGTGGATAAACTACTGACTGCTTTGGATTTCGCTATCTCTGTAGTGAATGCAAAGCAAAGTTGTTCTACAGATACAGTCTATGAAAATACCTTTTAAACTTGTGATCAGCATGGAAAAACTGATTTGTGGGCAACTGGTTTGCAGTCAGCAAGTTGTTCTGCTCTCCAGGGCAACTATTGTAATGACATAGACATCTTGTAGTAGCTTTCCAGTAAAGAAGAAGAAAAAAGGCATGACTGCATACTGTTTGAAGATTCAGTACATTTTTGTTTTAAAGGTCAGATTGATTTGAAACAGGATCAGAGCTTTGATCATTTGCTAAGCCTGAGTGACAAAGAACAGCTGATAAAAAGAAAAAAAACCAAAAACAACTAGCATTACAAGACATGAGCAATGAATCTAGTAAGCACAGATACAGGAGAAAACTGATGCAAAAAAGGAGGGAAAGCAACCACCTGCAACTTCATGCTGATTGTGTTCTGAGGTCATGTTTTAGATTTAAAAGAGGAATAACAAGAGTAGGGACTTTCTGCTTAGGAAGCAGGAGATATTTTTTTGATTTAACAAAGATATAAGTTGTACTGTGTGGGCCCCATGCAAGATTGTAACCATGGAAACCTGCCATGTAAACAGCTAGTTCATTGTTGACCAGCAGGAAAGAAGAAATAAGTTTTGAAGAAATATGTAGAGACAGAGATGTGTCCTCGCTAGTTCTTGGGCTTTACCCTTAGCTATGATTCAGAAGAAAATGACAGCACCATATTTTTTATAGCTACTAACATCCAAAATTAATATCTTTAATGTAAAAGAATTATTGTTTATTACAATGAATAAATAGTACCCTTAATGCTGTAGTACTTGTTTTTCACCTTGACTGTTAGCAGTAGATAATGTCAAGCAGGTCCAAAGAATGGGAGAAAGTACACTATCAAAAAAACTTTGGAGGCAATTAAGAGCAAAAGGTCTTTGGCTGGGACAAAGACATCATTGTCTAGCTAGTGGAAAAGGCAGCCCACAGTATTTCTTTCTCCTGTTCTGCAGATTCATCTGCTGTACTTAAGGTACTTAAGCTAAATGACCTGGTCATTAAAGCTATAGTGTGCCTCAGCATTCATTATGTCTAGATATGAGCTAATGATCTACATTTATGTCATGCACACTGCATGGATCTGCAGGGAACATGATTCTTCTGACAGGAATCAGGGAGATTTGGACCACTTGCTTGATGCAGAAATTGTCCTAATTTGGAAGAGCTCACATCTTTCTGAGGAAAAATTGGTGATAATCTCTCTTAAATTAAAAAGGCTCAATGGCTTATAACATGTGCAAAAGCTTTTAAAAGGGAGGGGTTGATACTGTCCCAGAGGGCTTGGAGGAATTAGGGAATAAAAATCAATACTGAAGAAATTCAGAGAGTACTACTGTTCAATGCTGACCTGAATAAATGGAGTGGTGAATAGGAAGCCAATAGGTAGATCCCATAGTAAACTCAGCATTGTCCAGCCAATCCCCACTGAGCACCTATCAAATATATACACATGCTGCCAAAAGAAAGTTGAAAAAACGGTAGTAGTGATACATTCCCAATTAGGATAAAAACTGTCAAGGTGTATCCCTGTGTCCCAGACAACCTATTATTGTTAAAAGCAAAAAACATTTCTTGGGGATCTCAGAGAAATAGTTGAAGGGAAATTGAACAAGGAGGAAAAACTCTAAGGAGACTTGGAAGGCTGTATGAATATCTCCTGACGTAGAACTACTGTAAGTGGGACTTATCTGACCAAGTGTAGACATCTAACTCTAAGCTAGTCCACTAACTAGCCTAGAAGTAATCAAAGGAGATCTCCTAATCAGTGTAATCAGTAAAGTGAAGAATGAGTTACCTCAGCTTAAAGAAGACAGTTAACATAGGTCAGATAATCAGACTCTAAAAGTACCTACTTCTTTCCACTGACTGTCAAGGGTGACAAGTTCAGATGTGAACATCTACATGATATTCAGATCTGAAGTCAGCTGAGATGAATCCAGCCCAAGTCAATCCTGATACCATTGCCGTTTGGGCTCTTGGTGAGTCTTAAAGAACATCACTATCAAGGGTTCCATCAAGATATAGGCAGAGCTGAGACAGCTCCTGGTGAAATGAAGTCTAATTGAAGCATAAAAGCAGTGGTATGTTTTGGATAAATCTGTAAAAGCAATTAAGTACTTTTCTGGAACATATAGCTGAAATAGTAACAACCACCACCCAAAATACATGACATATGCAAGGCCAGTTAGGAATCTAAGCTATGTGGGTGAGCAGGTTTGACTGATATCTAAATGGAAGTGCAGAAGAGCCAGTGGTGTTTGAGAAGATATCTGTGAGAGTGAAAGAAGCAATGGGAAGCAGTGCACAAATACATACGCACACACACAAGTCACACACAGACATCAATAAGAACATATATAGCAAAATGTTGAGAAAGCTGAGAGCTTCTGGGTGGAATATTTGGAATAAGTCCTAGGGGAAAATTATATCCCTCTGTTGGTTTTGTTCAGAAAAACAGGATTTTCTACACCTTATTTATGAAGCAGAACAAAGAAATACATGACTTCCATCATCACTTCATGTCCTTTTGCCCCTCTTCACCTAGCCTATAAAAAATTAAGTATGTAAGTAAGTAAGTCCCCTGTTTTGATTACATTTTCAGGCAGGACACTGTAAACTAATATAGCCTGAGGTTGTTGTGTCTTTGAAAAACACAGAATGTTTTTCTTCTATGTATACGTTGTTATGTACATAGCAGAAAGATTTTGGGTGTAAGAAAATGCAAGGCCTAATTCTGTGAGAATCTTACTACCCCTAGAAGTAAGGTATGAGCTTGAAAATAAAAGCTAGCAGGAACTGCCAGTGTATAATATTTTGGGGAGTACCATAAATCACTTGAGGCTTTCTAGAGTAGTATGAACGTCTCATAATACCACTTATGGCAATAGTTTTCAGAGAATAATTAAGTAATATTTTTTAATCCACTTGGAATATCAATAACATTGAGATAGATGCAAACTAAGTGCTAGTTTGTACAAGTACCACTTCTACTGAATGCCTCCATGGAACAGGCAAACTAGCTATTTAGTTCACTCTGGCATAAAGCCTGGCACTTCTTAGGTGATGGCGAACAAAATTTTTAGCTCTTTTACAGGGTTCATTACAAAGTATGGAAAACAAGTAGTTTTTTCACAAAATTTTAAGACCATTCAGGGAAACCCAGTTGTTTCTGGGGTTTTTGAAGTGCTTTCTGTTGAATAGTGTGCCTGAGTTCTTCAAGTGCAAGAGAGGAGCATGGCATGGATTTCATGTTAGAGCACATAGAGTCACATTGAAGGTTTTGAAATTCCAGTGAAAAAAGAGATGGAAGAACCTTTGAATATTTTTTAATTTGGGGGGGTACTTTTTCAGGTGTTCTGTTGGAGTCAAGTATAATCAAACATACTTTTCCTGACTATTCTGTATTTCTAAACAGCTTCTATGTGAATACTTGAGTAAATTTCTTCTAATATTCACTATATTCACTATTCACTATATTCATATATTTCTTATGTTCATTAGAGGCAGTGCAATTTTGGCTACCTTGCAAATATATTATTGATTACTTCAAAGAATATGCTTCCATCACTGGTACTGTGATTTCAATGACAATACATCTCAGAAAAAGATTTAGCTGATGCTTTTTCACCCTGCTTTATTTGGACATACTTTTTTCCACATGATCCTTACATATTCTGCTTCATATTGCATTTGCAATGACAGAACCAATCAAGTCATTCTTAAAATGCAGAAGATGATTGCTGGAAAATTTTAAAATCTTGGTGTGCAGTTTAATATGCAGGGTTAGTTTGGTTGCCATGTTAAATTAAGAAAAAACATGTCTCAAATCATGCTCAGTATAACATCTAAACAGAGAGGATCAGAGGTAGATATGTATCTTCTTAATGTAATGGTATTTTCCTTAATTTTGTTTACATATTTATTTTCTAGCTCCATAAAATGAAAACCAGCTTGGAAACATAGCTTAAAAATTGAAAGTGCTTCACTGGTTTACATTTCCTTATAGCTGTTGCAGTAGGTCATAATAGCCACATACTTCAGCTGGTACAAATCAGCATGGCTTCATCGAACTCCGTCAATTTATAAAGTGAATAAGAGGGTCTGTCTTTAAATCAACAGTGAATATTTTGCATTTGGGTTATTTTTATTTTATATTTAAATTTTGTACTTAATTGTCTTTTTGTTTCTCTTTCGCTGTCTGATGCTGCTTAGACAATACTGCTTTGAAATGAATGGGACTATTTAAATTAATAAAGACACAGCTGGCACTGTGTAGATTCAGTGCTACTAAGCTATGGATACATTTAAGTGATTTGTGACACTGAAGACATCCTGCACCTTAAGTAATTTAAACACCAGAAGAATTAAATAGGGAGGGGCCTGTGCACGGTATCAGTTCTTGTGGGAAAATATGCTTCAGTGACTTACTGGCACTGGTTTTGGAATGTGGCATTTAAAAGTACCTTTTTACAGTGGGAAAGAATTTGGTCAAGAATAAACTGTCTGACCTTGTTAAATGGACCAAAGTCTGTGCATAACCTAGTTCCAGAAATCTAGTTTTCACCAGTCTGTGAAAAAAAAAATAAAAATCAGTTTATAAAAAATGCAACTATATTTTCCAGAGAAAATATTATGTAGATGGAACAGAGTGAAAAAAAATTGTTATTCAACTATGGACTTCTCTGGTTTGTGGGAAGTTGTCTATGAGCTTTAAACATGGTTTGAACCATAATTTCATTAAAAGCAGACAGTGATATACGCTGTAGCCAGATGAAGTCAAGTCAGATATGGGATAAGTGAATAATTTTCAACAGAAATCAGGGTCATTTGTATTACCATCAATATCTGAAAATATAAAAACCCTGAGCTTGTAGTAAAACTGAATTTATACTATGAGCTAAGTTTTAAACACGAAGCTTGGTATCTCTGGATGTAGTCACTTGACTAGCAAGGATCCTTTGATACAAACGAAGAAAAAAAAATGTGGAGTAAGAAAATTACTCCATTTTGGTTTTAGCTTCAAATTTTGCTGATAGTGAACTGGCACACTATTATTGAATCTCCATGGTATGAAATCCTAGCTTCAATGCAGTCAATGGAAAACATCCCTTTAACTTCACTGTGGCCAGGATCTCATTCCAGGTTTTCATATTCTATTAGAAAAATACAGACACTTTCTCTGAACAAATATTCGAGCTGCTTTGGAGGAGTGGAGTATACAGAGAACAGCAATGACCTTTGGAATTGGTATCGATATAAGTGCCTATCCAGTTCACGGGCTTTGGCCACAGAATTTTCACAGGTGCTTTGTAGAATACAACCTCTATTTTTTTCCCTAGTGTTAACACAACAGTGTCAAAATAACATGTTAAAATTCTCAAGGCCTTGGCCATTTTTTAATGCAAGACTGAATGAAAAATCTTACCACAGTTCAAGAATATGAAGTAACATTGAAAGACATTGTTGAGTAATACTTTGAGTACATCATTTAAAAACTATAGGAGCCAGTTGAGATCCACTAATGCAATGATCATTGCTGCATAAAAAATGAAAATGTATCCATAACTGCAGTTATCAGCAAAACTACTGAAATAGTGACATTTCCATGTTATAAAATTAAATTCAAGGTAGGCACTAATAGATGCAACTGTTTAAAAAGCAACATTAGATTAAAAAATTGAATCAAAGAAAAAAAATATGTTTGCATCAGGTTAAGTTCAGATAAAAAAATTAGAAAATATGTACATTAAGTTTTGACAAGTTTGGATAAAGAGTCTGTATTAAGCCAGAAAAGAAGAAAGCCTCTCACAATGTAAACACTGTCTGCAGATTTTTATAGTGAATGTAAACATCTTCTGAATTTAGCCTGAGTTTCCTGAATTCTGTCTCTCTCTACTTTGTGTTTACAACATCAGCTTATATATTTACCCTGCAGAGATTTCATGAGGCCCTAAAGGGGGTGGAGTTCCCACCGTGCTGTGAGAAGGCTCTGTGCATATTCTATGTATAGATACATTTGACAGACTGACTACTGCACTGCTCCGCTATCGAACCGTCAGGTTCTGAAAATGGGAGTCATATGTGGCTAACTCTGAATGTATGCACAGATTTATCCCCTTCTGTAGTCTTGGACATTACCACTAACTCACAGAAAAGCAAGGACAAAAACTACAGCTGTTTTTAGAATTTACGAGTGATGATACTTTTTTCCCCAGACTTTATTTCTTTTTTTTTACTTTATGTGTACAAGTTCTCATTTCCCTTCTATTCTGAGTGATGTTTGTCATCCAGACCTGCCTGATAGCTCCAGCCCTCACCTTTTTAAAGAAATTTTATTATCAGTAGTGGATTCACCAGGAAGGGATTAGGGAGATATTATTTACCCTTCTCTACATCATTAGTGTGCAGGACAGTGTGCACATACCAGGTTGTCTGAGGGGGGAACTGCTATGCTTATGCAGAACCTACTTTTCCTGCAGTTGATACACCACAAGTGTAATCTGACCCTCACACTATTAGCAAGTAAAATGTATATATCTTTCAAAAACTCTTAGATTCATTCCAAACTGAGGAAGCTATTTGACTAGAAATAAAAATGTTCATAAGTGGATGTTAATTCTTATTTATATTGAGTATTCACTATCACTACATGTATTGTGTCACTCTTCCTCCTGGGTACTCGACTGGTAAGTTTTTCATATTATTTTTCACACCGCAGGATGAAAAAAAGTTTTTTTAAAATAAGAGAACTACGAACATGTTCCCCTATCACAGGCACATACAACTAAAACAAACGTGCAAAATACCTGAAGCTTTTTAAGTCATATTAAAAATCAAAGAGATTTTTTTTTTCCTCTATACCTCCAGTAGCATCACAAGCAGTGGTAGTAGGCTACAGTACACAGATAAGTAGTATGAAAAAATGGAAGGCATTTTATACTTTATCCTGAAGAACAGCTGAAGGTGAAAGGAACCATGTATTTTGTATTTAAAATGCATTGAAATAGGCTCTCTGTTCACTTGCTCTTTCTATGAAATTTAAGTGAGTTAAGATTTTAATACAGTTGATATCTTGTTCTTAATTTTCCTTTTCAGTGTTGCTAGTCAAATCATCATGGCAGAGAAGCTTTCACCTTGTACTTTGGGAAGATGTTCACATTAGATTTACATTAGATTAATAACATGAATAACTCAATAGACAGCAGCTGCAATTAAGCCCAAACGTCTGAAAAGACAGCATGGGCATTGAACAGACAATCATATCTGTTGGATCTAACATTTTCTTCTGAGGATTCCCTACATGTCCTTTAGGCTCTGGAACCCATTCAGAGGTGTGAGCACAAACCTCTCAATAACTCCTGGTGTGGCGCATGCTAAAATGGAGAAGTGAAGCCCTTTAATCCTGATTGAACATTCATTTCAGGACTGAAATGTCCTGCTCTGAACATTGCTTTGGGTGTTTCCAAGAATTAATGTGTTTATATAAACACCTTGTCCAAGGGAGGAGCTCAGCAGAACTCTTCCTGCATGCTTCCACCACAATCTTCAGGAAATCTCCCATTGCGTGGCATGTATATGTATACATATGGCATTGGGACAGTATTTACACTGTAAAGGATTCCAGGTTTGGTCAGTGGAACTGAAGATGATGGGCTGTAAAATGAGGGAAGTTATAGGACTCTTCGGTCAGGCTAAGCTTATTCAGAGAAACTACGGATTTATGTACTGACATCAGGAAAGAACTTGTCTACAGTTAAGCCTTTGCTGTCATAACTCCCTCAGCAGAAATGATTCCTTTTGAGACTCCCTCATCATGGAACAGAACATCATTGTGTTAAGAGCTGTACAAATTTGAATCAAGATCTAGTTTTCTTTCATAGCCTTTTTTGAAGACATTTTATCATAGTATATATTTATGGCCAAGCATTAAATTTTTCCACTATGATAAATTCCTAGTTAATATATTAATTCTTCCTATTAGTCAACATAATTATTTTAATCAAGGATTTTAACAGTATCTCCTACTCTTCAGAGGAAAGAAGATTTCTTTGTGCAACTGTATTACTCCCTTTTGATATTTGTAAGCATCCGTGTGTAGTTATGCATGTTGCTCTTCATTCTGAGTGTTTTGTCCTCTCAGGAATGTAACTTAAATTCATGTAAATTAAATTACTGAGTTTTTACATTAGTATTCAAACTTATTTGGTCAGGAAGTGAAAATGGGGAGGAAGTTTGGAATTGTAGGAGGATCTTGACCTCTGTTACATCTTTAATGACTTGTCATAAGTATACTGTAATATTTTTTAAAATTGTAGTGTTCTGGCTAGAATATAGCCCACCCTACCTCTTTCTTTGGATTCTGCTTAGCACAGCTCCTAACATCTTTGTTTCCCACAAATATTGCATATTTGATGGTACATCCCTAGCAGTCTGTGTAGAGGACATAGAGGGAGCTAAGAGAAAAGAGATCAAAAACAAAGTGAGGACGCATAAAAAGATGGGAACAGTCATTGCATTGACAGGGAAAATGAGGCCATACTAAATACAATGACAAGGATTTTTTTGTTGGGTTTTGCTTGGTTGGGTTTTTTTTAATTTCTTGTTGCTTTAGGCCAAGGACTGTTTGAATTCACTTTTATTTCCAGTTTCTGCTTTGCCTTCTGGACAGAAGATGCTACTTTTTTATATGCAAGCAGTTTAATTTGCCACATAGTTGAAATTCTTTCCTAGTGAATATGTGAAATATTATACCCTGAATTTGCAATTAATATGACAAATGACATCGTTCTTGTTCTATTCCCTGCTAAAGGTGTTTCACAGACAGAATTGTTCCAACTCAATTAAGTGCTATTTTAAAACTAAGTAAAAGACATTCCAGAAACTTTTTAAGTCTTGCCCCCATCTAAAACATCCTGACTTGCTACATTATCTTTGTGCCCACGTGGCCACAACAGAAAATCTCTTGTGCTACTTTGCATTCCTATGATGGGCTGATGCATGAACTAATCAAAACCACTAACATCTACGTTGATCACTTGCAGATTTAACATGGCAGTATACCTATTTAATAAAAGAAAATGAGTGAAGTTCAGTAACATTTCCACCATTGCCATAGAAGCCATTGCATCTTATGTAGCATACTTGACTGCTTTTGGGCCCCCGTCCTTTGATACACGAAGTGGCTTTCTGTGAGTCCCTAATGTCCTCATCGCCTATTGAAACTGCAATCAAAATCAGGCAACAAGAACTTAAATGCTGCGACTTGAAGACAGGCAATCTCTATCTTAGCTTTATCTATTTGAATTACAACCTACTACAATTGGATTCCTTTGAACAGTCTGCAGCAATGAAGAGGTAAACTACCCACACAGAAATCAGGGCCCCAGTTCAGTGTGCTGAAATTAACTCATATGGTGGGATCTTACAGCATCAGATGCTTTCCCTGGCAATCAAATGCACTTTTTGAGTCATGGGGAGCAAACTTTTGCATCATGTTACCCAGTTCAGCATTGATCTAACCTCAGCTGAAAAAAACGGCACCATTTTCCAGGAAAGCAGAACTGACAAGCACTGCCTATGCACCTAAGCCTGCACAACCAAAATCCCAGCTGACACAGTATTTTGAGTCATATGCTGACCTTAGTATGAAAGGGAACTTCAATTACATGTCTATTGTGTTTTCAAATATAGAAGAATGTCTTTGTGTTCAATGGATTACCCCACGGATTAAGACAAGGAAGCAGATGCTGCAAGGGCATATAGAAGGAAAGAATTTAATTTCTCCCATTTTATTATAATTCAGAGTCTATTCCATGTACCAGAGCAATTAATACATAAAGTAAAAGCCCACAAATATATTAGGACCATGAGAATTTCCCGATAGACAGAGTTACTGGTACCTACATATAATGAAACTCCCAGCACCTTCCGTGTCCCAAAAAGCAAATAGAAAGGATGGGGGAGGGAGGAGAATCATGAAGGGAAGTCTTTTTATTTTCTTCTTTTCACGTGAAGGTTTATAATTAAAGGGGAAAGTAAATTAATTACATGAATATTAAAAGGTTACTCTTCTATTCTAACATTTGGTCACAAGTTGTCTAATGAAAAGGAATGCAGGCTGGAGGGCTGCCATGCCTTTGCTTCTTTCTGCAGAGGGCCACAGGCTGAAGCAGTGATTGTGCGTGACAGATTCTGGGAACAATGAGCCTGCGCACAGATCATCCAGATGGAGCATGCTTTTCTAAATTACACCAACAACAGGGTGGCCCACAGGCAAACAAAATAGTTAAACAATACATAATAAAGTTTTTATTTGGTATTTCCTGTGAGCCTCTGCCAGTTGCCAGGGAGTGTACTGTATTTTTCTTTTGCTGTATTAATTGTTGACCACAACTGGCAAAGACCCAACCTAGCAGGGACAGATAAGGGGGGGAAAATGGCATCTGGACACTAAAGCCTCAAGTGTACTGGGAAAAAAAAGCACAAAAAATTACAGCATATATCTGGAATTTTCCAACTAACGATGTGCGGATGTGGTAGCGCTAGGGAAAAAGAGCCAAACTGAGCCTGCTTTGTTCACTAAGAGAGGCCCCCCTGTAACATTCCTTTTAGCTGTGCATATTTTGGCTTCAGTTGTGCAGTTTTAACTATATACTGTGTATGGAGCAGTTCAGTTGTTGCTGCATGAATCTAATGATTTTGTTACAAGAAATAAAATGATGTCAATGCATATGCATTTTTGTTGTTGTGAGATGTTTAAACAGAGGCTGTGTTTTAAATGTTAAATTATAGGTGCTAAGTTTTCAGAGGGAGGGAGGGAGAAAATTCCATTAAGTACAACCCATCACAGCAACAGCTGCAAGGAGGAGATCCTCAGTAGCTGTGAATGCTGCCTTTTTAAACTAATCAATGAAATCAGTCCTTACAGTTATCTGGTTTAGGGAAAAGCCCACAATATAGCACTAACACTTGGATAGAAACAGGAGGCTGCATAAACATGCTAGTTTAATACTGTTTTTTCTTTTTTTCTTTGTCTTTATAAACAGTTAAGGTATTGGCATCTTTTTAAGGAAGTTTTATACTCCTGATTTACTATACACAATGTAGTAAGTGATTTTGTTACTACTAATACACAGCAAGCAAGAGAAGAAACAAGAACAGGTTGCTGTTATTTTCTTCTACAGGTAAAATAGCCTTGCAGATATTAAGCAGCATCTCCAAAGAAGGTGAAAGTTGGTGTGAAGACTATCAATTTGTATAGAGAAGAGAACCAGCTGCACTAGGCAGTGACAGGGCTTACAGCTACAGCAGGTCTGTAGTTCAACTGATGGGGAAGAAATTATTGTTGTGAGCCTAAATTGTCATATATTTGTATGGCATTTTTGGATGTACTTGGACCATATTCCAGTGACCAGTGGCCCTTGTTGCCACAGGCTTGTTTTCACTTCCTAACTCACGTGCTCTTTCTGGCCCTAAGTACTTTGTTTTTTCCTTTGTTTGTGTTTTTGGTTTTAGGGCAGATTTTTTTGTGATTGGTTTTAGCTGCAAAATATGGAAGTCATCTATTCCATTATTTCTTTGTACGTGTGCAGTTTTCTTCTGTAAGAAAAGGAAAAGTATATAAAAAAATGGAATTTCTTCACTTGGCATTATATTCATATGCACACCGGTTATCAGCAGGGCTGAACCTATGGATCAGTCACATAGATTTCTTCAACGTGAGCTAGTAGAATATCTAGCTGTAGTGGATGGCTGTCATAAGTAGCTGATTAAACTAGAAGAAGGCAGGATGCGTTGCCAGTGGATTTCCCAGATGCCTATTCACCTTCCAACACACAACTACTGCTATTCCTTCCTCTCAAACCTGTATTCCTACCTCTCCTCCAGCCCAGTCTCTTCTGTCCACTAAATCTAGCTCCCACACCAAATCCTCTGTGAAGTCTGACCTTCCACCGGGCTCCAGACATGCCCCTCACCAACTTCACAGTCTCCACTGCTTTCAGCTTCAGGCCTTCCTCAGCAGTCCCCGTCTCCTTTAGAAGTTTTTGTCTGATCCCAGTCTCACACGCCTTACTGGTCGTTTTTCCTCCTTCTTCCCTCCACAGCTTAGTCTTCTTTCTCAGTCAGTGTCAGTTACCCCAGCTCTCCACACATACTCCCACTCCCCATTGTTCTTCAACCCAGGAAGGGGATGTCTCAATCTCTTCCCTTAATCCAGCTTTCATACTCTCTTCCCCCAGTGTGTCCAGCTATTTTCATCTCTGTGGCTGAGACTGTCAGGTTCCTCTTCAGACATGGGATAGACCATTTATAGAGTAACAGGCTTTCTGCACTCAGTCAAAACTTGAGATGCCATGATGTCCCGCTGAGCCCCCTGAAGCTGGCCTGAAGCATGCTCGTTGAAAAACAAAACCTTCTGAAAGTGCAATAATTATGCACTAGTATAAATCCTTACTGAGCATGTGCTGTTTTTCAGATTTATGACATGGCCAAATTTGGAGCCAAGTTTTACAAGGACGGCAAGAGGCACCTCCTTGACATAAAAGCCAAGTTCCACAGCCCTTGTTCCAAAACATGAGGGCACCAGAGCTTCTCAAAGAGAAGGTCACCAGAATTTAAGACGGGCAAACCATGTATTTTTCCCTAGCCTTGCTCACGGAAACCCCTGAACAGCTTCAACTGAAATATTCCAATAAAGTTGAGTATATTCCAGAGAGATCCAGCACGGAAAATGTTATTGTAATCAGTGAAATTTTGATGAAGTTAAAAACTGCTGAAAACAGGGTCTTATACAGATAATTTCAGTAATAGGCCACGCTAGAAGCTTCAATGTATTATGGTTGTCACCTACCAGAAGGAATGTGCAGAGTTCTGAGAGAGTCTCAAAGGACTCTGTTTACCTCAGTAAATGCCAAGGTGCAAAATCACTCAGTTTTTACTAATATATGTGCTGTTTCCTATGCATGAATCCCTTCTTCATACCCATACAACCATTGTGTATCCTACCACATGTGGAAACTGATTCTTATTCACTTTAAAGACCCTCTACACATTTCCAGTCCCTAATGGCATCTATAAATGTAATTTATTCACTGTTAGGGATGTCAGTTGGGAACAAGCTGTCAAAGAAGTGGTGTAAAAACAGTAGGTGAAGAAAAGGGTTAGATCGATGGTAGAGATGAGTATGGCTAGCTACTGATCACTGACAGGCATGAGACTCCTTAAGTCCTGCTGAAGTCGGCGAAGTTCAAGAGCAGGTCTATGCTTGGCGACATAAACATACTGATACCAAAATTCCTTTCCAAATTACAGATTCGTCTTTTTCTCTCATGAAAATGAAAAATCATTTATTTGCAACCTGGTGAGCTACTATTCATCATAAAATACGTAAAATTTCACTGGAAGTCGGATTAATTAGGATAGGCTTCATTTCCCATAAGTACACTGGTTCCTTCTCCAGCCAAGGACAAGGCAAGTCTTTTAAACTTTGAAAAAGAAGCTGATTTATAGATCACTTATTATGGGAGCGGTAAGTAATCTACTCTATACTTACCTGAGATGTAATTGATTAAAATTACATTTGTGCCTCACATGTGAGCTACAACACATGGCATTCTTGTGTACAGCGTTTCCTGGTCAACTGTCGTTCATCCCAGGTCCTAGAGACAGGAACAGCAGGATGGTTAAGAGAGGTCACCTGCAGTACTCTACATTATTTTTCAGCCTGAAGATTACATCCCAGAATTGTTTTAAGAAATACTGTGAGTCTCCACATAATTGATTTCAAGGCATGTTGCCAGACTAACACTTCAATTATTCAGAAGAAGCACTAGTGGCCTCCTTTATTGTTGCTGATAACACCTGTAACTGAAAAGATTTAAAAATCTATTCTGTTTTTTTCATTAGTTGTGCTGTTCACTTCTGTTTTCCTTCCACTGGATTATGCTAATGGTTATTTTAGTCTTGTTCCTACTTTGTTTCAAACAAGTTTCATTTTCAGATTTTCTTGCAGTATCCCAAAACAAAACAAAGTTTATCTGGTGTTTAAAGATGCTTTGTAAATAAAAACGCTTAAGAAGGGGTCATTTAGACCCATGTTTTGTAAAAGCTTTATATTACAAAGACTAACTTGGTCTAAATTCAGCCTAAGAGTATCCTTCTAAAAACAAGCATACTGTTAGCTCTTGAAAACACTTAGTTTCTGAATCCACAATCATTAACGATTTTAAACAGCGGTAACATAACTTCATGATATTAACAAAAAAAAAATATTGTAAACTAAATGAGTTCTTCATTTGCTATCATAAAAAACTCCTTTTCATTACAGACTGCCACTTTCCTAGAAAAAATAGATAGTATTTATTAGATGGAATTGTATACTCTCTAGAAAGCAGGTTATTTCTAATTTCGTGTTTCTAAAACTACTTTTTAAAATACTAACAATCAAAAACAAGGATAGATCTAAATATAAATGATTTGACTGTCTGAAGATGTCTTCCTCTAACCACCCAGACCTTCCACTGAAATCAGTGGGAATTACCTGCATATTTGGAGTTAGCTTGGAGCTTTTTATGAGATGCCCAGTTAGCTTTTTTAACACAGCCGAATAACATTAGCCTTTTCATGCATGACATTTTTTGCCTCAGAAGAATATATGAGGCCCTATCAGCTTGTTCTGTACCTTCTCTATCTTTAGGTTTAGACCCTTAGACCATGCAGCAACTTTAGGGACTGTTGATCTGTGTCAATCCCAGAGCTGTTGGTGCTTGGGCTTGGTTTCTCTGCAGCAGCTCTAGCTTCTAGCACTGCTTCTCTCTTCTCTCCTCCTCAGCATCCATGGAGCCACGCATTGAAGGATTTCCTGACCGCATGAGGATGTTATTTACAGGACTTCCTCTGAAAGTTCAAGGAGGGGGGTAGGATGTTGCTGTCCCTATGTGGTTGGTAATGCTGTGAAAGTTTTCTGGAGATGGCAGGCACCCTTATTCCCCTGCAGAAAATATGTAGGGAGATTTTTGCATGGAATGATTGCTCTGAGAACAGATCTTTGTGGGGAAAAGGCATGGACAAGCATTATGATGATGATGGGGAAACACATATAGACTATGAAACTGATTATTCCAAGGTCAGCTGGTAGTAAGGTTGATGTTATCACAAGAGCTCTTGGCTCCCTCTCTGAGGCCATTAGAACATTTGCACTAGTTCTTGAATATTAGTTGCCATTTGATTTGTTCTCCCTTTTCAAGGATGGATTACATATATTGCCATAAACATTTTAAAAGGCCTTTTTTGTATGTCCATTTTTATAAGGACTCCTCCTGAACAGTTAGGAGCCATGAGTGATTCAGGGAGCAGAAAAAGGGATTTGACACAGGAGGAGACCTCCTGAATGTTGTATTTTTCATTCTCAGGCAGGAGAGGGGCAAAACCTTTTGCAGTAGTAGATCTCCATTCCACACCAGGTGCTCCCTTGTGGTGTATCCCCACTGCGCCAACAGCAGTTCAGCCTGTCTTCAATTTTAAGTATCATTCCTCTCCCGAGGAAACCCCAGGAGAAGGTATTGCCACTACCAGCAAACAACACTGCTACTGATTGGCCAGGGAAAACTAAAACATATCTCTGTAAATTGGATGTTTCCTTCTCTCCCAGAGACACAGTATGCTCAGTGTTTCACAACCCCTGTGCCTGTAAACTGATGTTCATTGCCTGAAGCTGAGAATATTCACTTTGTAACATGCAGAACACAGCTAAGCCCAGTTCTGGACTATTAAAAATACATCTCAGTGCCACAGCTGCAACAGCAGATGCAGAGTATGCTCCCTTAACCACTGCTGAAATCGGAGTCTGTCAAACAGATGCCTGAAGGTGGATTTGAACTATCAGAGAAAGGGTTTCCTCTCTAAGGCCTCTATGCACACAGCGTGCAAGGGGTTAACAAGGGAGCTACTTCGAAAACAGAGGCAGAAGGTCATTGGCGGCAACAGCAAAGACTCCTACAGCCTGCCATGGAGAGCCTTTCACCCAGCGTTTCCCACCCAGGGGTTTGTAAACATTGGCTCGCAGCCATGAAGTCCTACAGAACTTCTCTTTACTTTCAGCATATACATTTATACATCTTAATGGAAACTGAAGCACAGCAAGTTATTCCTGCATGTCCAGAATGAGAGAAGGAGCTTCTGTTCAAGTTGAAGAGATGAGGGAAAGAGCTATTACTCGTGCTGGAATTTGAAAACATAGAGATATGCTTGTTTAGTGGTACTTCACATGTAACATAGCTGCTGTTCTCAGGCAAACTTTCTCAACTCACAGGAATGTGTAGAATGCTGTCACTTAATCAGAATCCAGAAGAGCTCTTTTATCTGCCATTTGTTAGTAACTAGCAATATTGTTCTTATCTCATTGTCCTTTAGCCTGATGCAGTGCCCTCAGACATGAGAACTTGTAACATGAAAGCACTCATTACCTTGAATATTCCTGTTTGTATTGTCTTAAGCTATTATCTCTTTAGCTTAAATAAGATGCTTTGTATCAATTTTGAGAGATATGAGTCATCTGTGGAAGTCTGTTCTACAACATCATTTTCACAAATAGAACATTTTATATTTTTATAAGTCTATAACCACTCTGGAATAGAGTCTTCGGTGATCTAGACTAATTCAGATCTTTTTCATCCAACTAATACAATGCTATCTGTAATTAATTTCTCCTGGAATCTGGCTTCTCGAAAATAACATAAATTAATCATACAAGCTTTAAAGTTAAAATTGGGAAATGAAGCCTAGCAAGGTCTAGTATTGGACCAACTGTAACATTCTGGTTTTCTGCTAACTCTTCAGATGCTTAATATCAGTTTAGAAAATCCTGTAGCATTTATAAGTGGAGGAAATTTTCTTTTGGGTTCTTTAAAAACCTTGGGCTTCGCTTTGTACTGTGAATCCTAAGTTTTGGCTAGTGAGTAGTGTATCAAGTAGCAAGGGAGGAGATGTTGCTTCTTTCTCCACAGAATAAAACAGAGTGCTGTCTTCTAGAGTTTTTATGAGTCCCATCCATTAGAGTCAGAGAGATGGAATACAACCTGCCTAGATCTACAGTAGAATCCAGCTTGGTTAATGTAATTAATGCCTGCTTTTATTTTTATCCAGTGATGGTCTAATATAAAATGCATACACATTCCAGAGAGCAGTATCCAGAAACTCGGCTCCTCGCCCCTTCCAGCTGATTGTTCTTAAGCACTCAGCTACTTTCAGACACAGTCTTGCCCCATGACTCATATACTCCTGGCAGAATAGTGACTTGGCTTCAGCAAAGGCAAGGAAAGAGCTGTCACCCAAAAACCCCCTAGCCTAGTGGTCAAAGTATTTGCTTGGATGTAGGAGGTGCCAGTTAAGTCCCCTTCAGGCTGAGTTTCCACTTTGAGAATAACATAATAACATCTGTACAAGATGTTAATGTGGATGCAAACACATATTGCTGCCACCACTACTCGTAGTTACAAGCTTCACCAGGTAGGACTCCATATGGACTTATGCTGAGAACATCCAGGTATCTAGGGTATCAGTCTGCCTAAACATGCATCACATGCAGTAGAGCTTCAGCAGAAACACAAATGCTTGTTTCTCCAGTACAGGCCTTTCTAATGTGTGTGACCCTCTACACTTAAGACCCACAGACACTTTCAGACTAAGAAGAGAAAATTGATGAGTAAAGATGCCTACAAAGCTCATAGCCTTGAAAAGTCAGTGGATTGTGCCTGGCATTTTATTGGTCTTAATCTCACAAAGCTACTTAAATGTGAGAATCAGACAGCCTGAAGACTCACCTTAGTCTTTTGTCCTTTCTGTCCAGTCTTTGGTTTGGACATGAAATTACATGTCTACAGCAGGTTCTTGTCCTGCTGATATTTACTTCAAAACTCAACTCATTTCTAATGATCTGTGGTGTGTTTAAACATTTGAGTATGTATAAACACACACACCTATCTATATATTGCATCTGTATATAGAAAGTTCATCTTTTCTTTTTTTTTTTTCTGGAAACCTGTCTATTTCCAAACGTCTTTTCTCATTTGTTTTTAGAAAGAAAGATGTTTCATGAGGGGTTTTTTTCTCAAATGTAATTTCAAGGAGCCCTTGAAAGGCATTTCATAGGAGTTTCATCTCTATGGTATCATTTACATTTTTACTTACTTCAGTTTGAAGTCACACATTTGTTTAAAGCCATAGCAAAATCTACTGTATTCAATTTCAAATGCAGAACAGATTTGCAGTGTTTAGAGTTGCCCAGATTCTTTATGCCATAGGTGTACAAATGTCCTGCTTCATGTCAGCCATCATGGTGATAATAGGATTGAAGTCTGCACCTTGTGAAGTAGTGAGGGCAGGTACATCCCAAGAGGAGCTTCTACTGCAGAGAAGCTGTCTTGTTTGCAACCCTGGGTTCCCTTTGGGTTTTGTTGTAACACAGGAGGTTTAACTGTGAGCTATTGCTTCACATGAGCATCACTGACAGATGTTGCTCCACCAGCCCTTTTATACACTTTACCAGACAATAAATGAAATTGGTACTTTGCCTCCAGGTCCCTACTCAAGCCTTGGTAGAGTCTGTATCACTAAGAGCACAAGTTTCCACTTCCAACAGGGGCATCATATTCCCAGTCTGCTTTGGGGAAGGAGAGCTGTGTGGCTGCATAACACTATTTCAGGTGCTATGGGAGCTCCCACCATACCATGCCATGCTGCTGGGGAAAGGTTACAGCTCTTAGTGCTGCTGGTAGATGAGTGCTTCTGCTGGGAGTTGATAGGACATAGAAGTGAAGAAAGCCCAAAGTTACAAGAATTTTTAACAACTGTAGCTAAAATGTAGTAGAGATATGAAGTTTCTCATATGTATCAGCTTTATAAGTTATCCAGACAAATATCTTAATTTTAGATGTGCCAGAAACTTCTCTTGTCCAAATCGGACTTTCAGGATAAAAGACATTTGGAGAAATTTTTTTTTATGAATTGGGACTGAGCTTATTCTACCTTCATGACACATTCTGGGTAAAGATCAGGTAAGCTCTTACTCAGCAGCTAACCCACTCATGCACACATGTCCTCTGCTCACCCTGCCATATGTAAACAAGGTACACCTGTTTTACTTATATGCCCTGATTGCTATTTGTATCCTTACTTTCTGTTCAGCTCTGTCTATTAACTCAAAGGACAGCATTAGTTCATAAGTTTCGTTCTCAACTGAATGAAAACAGTATCTTGTAGAAGTTGTTTGCACCAAGTTTCCCCTTTTTTAGAGTCCTAAGCTGAAAAACTTCATTTTATTCATAATGGTCTATAACAATTCAGCATCCTAACAGAATTCTGTGTTAAACTCTGACCCAGTGGTTACATTTGCCTCAAAATGGTATAGAGTATTTCTTTTTGAGAGTGACTCATTTGTTCAGCTCAATTTTGATGGTCCTATTTCATTAAAAACTTTTAAATTCCATCTTCTTTCTCATCTAGAAGCAGCTGTAGAGTCCAGGGTAAGGCCTCTCACCTAGAGAACTGGCAGTATTTAATCCATTCTTTGGGGCAGTATTTTCTTTGGGCATCCTCTCCTTCTGTTAAGCATGGTTTGAAACAGAAGTGGGCCCAAGTTCCATGGAAGAGAGGTCTGTGGTGGCCTTCATGGTTTTGCTTTATTTAGTTTTTCTCTGTTCAGAACTGAAGTCTAACACAGCACCCCAGGAAGTGGGGAAACTTTTTTCTATTAACCAGACTCTGGTTTTCTAGTAGCAATGGAAAGCTGGTCTTCATTATAAAGCCAAACTGTAAGTGGTAAGGCTCAGATTCTCTAGTCTGATGAACTCGGGAAGAGACCAGGCAGTCACAAGGGCAGTTTCTGGGGCTCTCAGCATGGAGCCGACCATGGTTTGGTCCTTGGTGCAAGTCAGAGCTACATGTTCTCCCTCTCCCAGGAACTGGGCATAAGTGATGTGAGAGACTGTAGAAGAGCTGGGTGCCACCCAGTGGGAATATGTAGGGTGCTAGATGAGTTGCTTTTGTGGCTACCTAAAGATGTAGAGTAGAGCAAAGCAACTGGAACAAGGTCCAAGATCTGGTACTAGAAATTATGACTGTTCCTCAGCTAGCTAATGCCAGCAGGTGACTGAGCAAGTGGAAACGTGCCAAATTGCTGCAGCCAGATCCAGAACAAGACCTGTATTCCAAGGCAGAGTTGCAGGCTGCCACCTTTTTAATGCTTTGTTTCTTTTGGTATTGTGGAAGGAAATCTCTTCTTTCTTATAGTAGATGTTTGACTGGATCAGCATAAGAAGCCAATGGTGCTTATTTCTTTCTGCCTTTGTGGTTTTTTCAGCTCTGAGATAGATTATTAGAATTTGCTGTTTCAGCCTACAAATTTTGTTTGATTGTGGAGTCTTGGAGCATGACTGAAGAATGGCTACTTTCTTTTAAAGCCTGTCACTCTCAGTGTTGTCAAGTGTCTCTATATGTAAATACATTGCAATATCAGCACAAGCCTCATTGCATGCAAAGGTGACTACTTCTGTGAAGAACTGAGCTATCCCATATTCCACAGGAGGCTGCTCTGCAGCTCAGAGATTAGGGCATCATGATTTTGATTTTAATACACAACAAGCCCTGGCAAGTCTTTGACTTTCGTGAGCTCTGGATCAGGTACGACAGTGTTGCTGATATTTTTGCTTCTTTCTTTTCATATAAACATAAAACACTCTTCAAGTGAAGTTTCAGGTAGTGTCTCAGAAATGTTCTCTGTATGGTGCCAGTAAAGAATTCTATGAAATATTCTGCTTAATGGAAATATATTTCCTTGTATTAGTTTTGAGGTAAGTTCTGAATTATCACTAATGGTTGAAAGTATTACCTCATCTTAAGAGCCAGTTTTCCTTTCTGGTAGCTGTTGCACACAGCTGCTTAGTGCACAGAGACTTTTGAGGTAAAAACACTGAATGTAGGTAAAGTATCTTCCGCTAGTGTTTATATACACACCCATGATGTGCAAACATGCGTGCACACATGCGCGCACACACACACACACATGCATTCCCTCCTACTGACAACGGATGTACCTAGAAATATTCTTCAGCCGCACCATCACAGTGGGTTACGTGGTTCTTCCTAGAAATAAAAAAAGAAAAATTCTGATTAGTTTTGTGTGTATAAACCACAAAAGAAATGAATGGCTTCTTTATTTGTCAAGTTATGTTACAGTAGATGCTAAATCTTGCTTTCCTCAAAGCACAAACATTTTAGCATCAAAAAGAGGAGATCACATTCTAAAATAACAACTTGATAGTGGGTGGTACATGTGATCAGGATTTGTGTCTTCTATAAATAGAAAATTTTTTGCTTGATGATTTAACTAATGAAATAATAACAACAATCCTTCCATTTTTCACAAAGCAGTTAATCAAGCTTGTGCCTAAAATGGAGACAAATATGAATAAAGAGATAAAATTGATGTTACCATGTGCACTTCATGAGACCCATAGCACTTGAAAGGATGTCATTTTTATATATACTAGACCTTTTGTCAAGAAATACAGTGCTTTCTAAAAGCCACCAGGCTAGTTTGGTACACTTTTACTTTAAAAGGGAAACTATTTTAATGTTTCTGTAAACAGACAAAATATAATCATCTTTCTCTAAGAAAGAAAGGTTCTCTTCAGCCATACCTATCTCTGCAATGGAAATGAAAACAGTTACATAATAGTGGAAGAACTACTACTCAAAAAAGAGATTAAACAAATATAATTATTCAGCCTGATATTATCCCTGGAAACTAAAGCACATTGTATAATGTAGTCATCATTACCTTCTCCATCACAGTTAGAAATAATAATAGGTCTTTGGAGATAGATTAAAGAGAGTGCTAGGCTTGCTTTATAAATGCAGAATGCTCAGCGAATTATTTAAGGAGCGTGATGGGAAAATACAGTAAGACAGTCCCCAGCAAGTGAAGCAGACACACTCCTCCTCGAAACCAGGGATGAAAAATATGTTCAAGTCATTGTACAAAGGCTGAAAAGCCTATGCTACCATCACCTATCTTGGCCTTATTACACTTTCTGGACAAGCGGGTTTTGGAAGGGCTTTCTCCCTGTACTGGATGTTGCTGTGCAAGGTGCTGCAGGGTGCAATGAGGTATCATCCCTCTCCCCTTCCTCATCTCTTCTCTCCTTGCTCCCCCCTCCAGCGTACCTCAGACTACCCCTTCCCTTGTCTCCTGGGACTCACACACACACAAAGTTTTCCTATATGGCATAGGCGTGCTCTGCTCCTGCAGGTCTTTGGGGTGTCCCTGCAGGGCATGGAAGTGGAAAGGGAGGTCAGGAATGTCCGCACTGCTGGAGTGGAGCAGCTAGTGGTGATTCAGTGCACAAGGGGGCTGGAGATGGATGAAAGTCTGCCTGCGCAGTGCAGAGCAGGGCCACCTTGGGCTGCTCAGGGAGGCTCAGAGCAGCGTGCAAGGCAAGTGTCAGAGCCCGTGATCCTGCAGAAATGCCATCACCTCATAACTTAGTGTCACCTACCCTCTGAATTGCCACTTCTACCCTCCTCAATCCTGGTTGTCAGTCACTATTCCAAACTGCAGGCGGTGAAACATTATTAGGCAAATTCTTTCTTTTCCTAAGCAATTTTTAATATTACTTTGACTTCATTTTAAGTAATGTTACACTGTCAGACCAGTGAGCCATTTTTAAGCATATTCATTTAAGAAATTACATTTCTTCTTTTCAGACTCTGTGGAGATTCAGTGTGGTGTTTCTAGCAAGCAAGAGGAAGGTGTATTAGGGAGAGTCTCCCTGCAGTGGAGATTGAAGCCAGGCTTCTAATCAATATGCAAGCCCAGATTTTTAGCCGTCTGTAATTCTGTCCTCTCCAACTAGTCTGTGGTGAATGTGTCAGGCTTAGTCATACAGCTGAGAAGAAATTTTCTACAAAGCTTGAAGAAAATTCTGCAAGTCCTTTTAGAGTCCCAGACCTGAAGAAGAAACCATGCAGTAGCAGCTCCATAGTGAAGTTGGAAAGATTACACTTTGAATCCTCCTGAACAGTTTGAAGCGATAGATTTTTTGTGAAGTTGGGAGACCATGAAGTGACATTAAAGAGCAATATTCTACATACTGCACCATATATTCTATAGCTATATTCCCTTATTTTTACTCAAAAAGAAAGGACAACAATAAATGAAAAAGAGTCAAAAAGATGCCTGAAAGATAATATAAGATAATATGAAAGCCCTGTTAGGGGCAACTGAACAAAATAGCTGAGTTTAAGAACCATGTTAAGGAACTTTAAAAAAAAAAAATTACAAATAATCTTTCATGAGGTTGAAATGCTTTAAGCAATGAAATGATCCAGTGTCTAACGGCAAATATAATTAACAAAATCAGCACCAAAAGACTACAGTAGAAACCACAATTACAAAAGCAAAAGATTTGGAAGAAGAATTTTATTTGGATTCAAGCATACTTTGTATGAATTTAAGCATCCTGCTAATTGCTTTTGTGGAATGATTTCTATGAAAGCTAATATTTTAAAAGATTTTATAGGCCTCTTCAAAGTCCCCTCAGAACTAATTAGAGTAAAATTAATCTCATCCAGCTTTAGATGTCTAAAAGGAAGATGTCTACATGTGGGCCAGTCAGTTAGATTCTCCTCATAGATAGTAAGCAGTTGCAGCATGTGTTCATCTGAGCTGTACAACACACGATAAAATAAGATCAGTTGCTGGGTGAGATGAGGAGTGGGCCATGCCTCCCCCACCCCATTGCCCTCCTGGAGCCCCCTCTGAATCAGTGGAGATGAGGGAAGCATAGCAAAATGCCTCCTCTGTGGAGTGAAAGGAAGACCAAGGGCCACAGCGTGACTCACTGAGTAGTAGATTAAAGAGTGCCAGGAAACATTCGTGGGTACTGGAGCTCAATTGTCTATACTGTTAAATTATTAGAATAGTTCCTGGCATGGTTTTGAGTTATGCCAACCAGCCTTTCCCCAGACGGTTCCTAGGCACAGTTAAGCATGGACCAAAGACTATTCCCAATAAGCAGTTTGCATGCGGTCACCTTTTTTGGGAGGCTGAGAATTTAGTAATATGGACATAGGCCACTCTGTGCCTGTTGGTCTTGGTGCCAAAGGAACATTTCCTGTCCCATTTAATTTCCTAGCACAGACATAGCTGCTGTGTTACAGTCTGATCCCTGCTTTGTTCCTGTAGCTGTGCAACTGGGCATTGGTCTGTACTTAAAGTCTGTGGCAAACCGAAATGTAGTCTTTTGTGTCTATGTTACTCAACCCCATCCTTAAACCTCTGTTTGTCTTTGTCTTTTTTGAACGGTATGCTATTCAGACAGCAACTATATTTGGAAAGGGAAAGATGGAAATTAAATGAGACTGACAGAATGCCTAGATCTTCTGTTTGCATTGCTAGTGAGCAGATACTTACCAGCAATTTAATTTTTCATCATAAACAGGTACCATGAAGTGCAGGATTGAAACTCCTGGGGCTAGATGGTCCCAGATAGCAACATCTGTCAGGTATAATAAGGCAGAAAGCTTTATTTCAAAATAAAGTTCTCTTTCTTCTTATGACTCTAAATGCAGATCTCCCCTTGTTTCTCACTGAGCACATTTCCTTCTTTAGGAGGTCAGACACAGCCTTGGTAGACTTTTGCAGATGTTCTTCTCCTTTCTGATGCCTCTCAGATACACATTTCATCCTAAAGTGCTGCCTAAATCTATTGGCATTTAAATTGTTAGAAACAGTGATCTGCAGCTACTGGTATCATTCTTATCTGATATCATCCCATCTTATCTGGATAGTGGAAACATAAAATGTGCACTGGAAGAGGAGCATAGTTACTCCTTTAAGTACATACTCCTTCCAGTGTATGATTTATTCTCAATCTTTTTGTATGCAGCTTAATCTATGAAACAAAAATGTCATAGGGTATCCTCAGTGCAGGAAGAGTGGGCTGAGAAGCTAAGGGGGTAAAAGGAGCTAATGTGGCCTGGGAGCATTTGGAGGCTGTTGGAAGAGGAGGGGACAGGGTGTGAAATTTGGGGGAGTTTGCGGGTGCAAGGGAGCAGACGGGGAACATGTGGGAAGTCAGAGCACATGGGACATGGCGGGGCAGCAGTCTGTGTCCAGCTGGGCGTTTGCACATGAGCAGCAGTGGGTAAGGTATGTTCAGTGACGCTCTCACAGGGGCCACTGGCAAGTGGCAGAAAGGCAGAGGCAGGGGAGAGGAGGCAGGATGTCGGGGGACAGCTTGGGGGAACCTGGGTGGTGTAAGAGAGGAGCTAAAGAGACCAGGCAGGGTGAGGAGAAGCAAGGAGGAGGCAAAGGAGGGAAGTTTTTTAGATGAGAGGACTAAAATGCAACATGGTCACTAAAGCCTACAATCTCCAAAGTATTTAGGAGTCTTGTGCTGAATTTAGGATCTCTGTCAGCATGTGAGCGTGAACCCCTTTTCCTGCAGAGCAATCGCCATGTGCCACATTACGTGTGCATCAGATTTTCAGGAGAGGCAGAATTTAAGTGAAAAGTACCAATGGATGTGCTTGCTTTTTTCATCCTAAAAATGGGACTTTATCAAGCAACTCTTTATCAAGTGCTCTATCTCTCAGGGAGAGCCTGTCTCACTGGTGGGATGGCTTACCTAAGCAAAGCATTTTTTTCATTCTAAGTCAGAGCTGTGCTAAAGAGGAAGTGATGATCTAGTTGTTCAGCCTCACCATATCCTGTGTTCAGAATAATTTTCATTTCTACTTATCTGCAAATGTTAATGGAATGTCCACAAATATTTTCTTGGTTTCTATGGTAAGAGAAAGAGAGTGTGAAACTCTGTGTCAAAACCACTGCATCATCTGCATCATCCTGTGCTTTTCAGGAGAAGACCCTGACCACTAGAGGAGTCATCTGTGGCATTACTTGTGTGCAAACTGACATTTAGTACATTTTGATCCCTTTCAGGTTCACATTTTGAAACACAGACTTGCATATTATAAACCATAAAGGTTACTTGGTCACTTCTACAATTACACAGTAATGACAGAGTATATCAAAACAGCTCAACACAGATTACTTCCTCTCTGACTGTAAAGCAATCAGGCATTTGCTGGAATTTAACTCTAAGACTTTGGAAATAATTTTTTTTTTAAGGGCTAAGTTTCCAAATTACTCAGAAGTAAAATCTCCCAATCCCCTGTGTATGCATGCATGGAGCGTAGCAGGGTGCAAATGCTTGGGGAACTGTGCCAGTAAGTGGTCACGTGGGAGAAGCAGCTAACATGCTGTACGCTTCCGCAGCCTTCTGAAAACAGCACTGTTCCCCCTGAGCAAGCACCCAGGGACCAACTATGAGCTGCGACACTTCTCTCAGGAAAGGAGCAGCTGCCCTGTGCCGCATTTCCCTGGAAAAGGGACTTCAGTTTGGGGCATACTTTGTCAGAATTATTCAAACTGCCTTGCAACCATGCATCCCCCAATCCTTTGCCTATGAGAGTGCAGAACCCTAATGTGGCAGGGCTGGTGGGATTGGGAAAAATAAAGTACCCTTTCACTCTGTGTGAGAACAGCAGTGTGGATCTCAAACCAGGAATCGTGAGGTTTGGTGGTATTCCCGCAGATCAGAGATCACACAGCTCTTGCTCCTGACACTGCACCCAGCCACTGACAAACAATAATGGGTTGAAATTGTTATATCTAATTTCTCAAAGCACAGTTTCTTCAATAAGCTTTTCCACAGATGTACTGGGAGAATAAAAGTGCAGTTCAGTTTGAGAGGTGTATCTGCATCAGGAAAAATATGTATGTGTTTTAGGAGGAATTCTCTCTGACTCAAATAGGGCAGCTCCAGTAAAAATCCCTGACCTTCAGTTACATTTGTCTCATTTCCCTAGAGTGACTCTCTGAATAAAGTCTTCTGGTTTTTATAGAGGGAAATATTTTGGAAAAGCACCACTGGTATGGTACCAAATCAGGAACAAGACAAATGGAGTTAAATAATGCCCAACTTCCACACAGGAACCTGTTTCTGTGGACAGGTATCTGGAATTCTAGCTTGCCCGTGCAGTACTTTGCACTGTGTTATTGAACTGTTTCAAAGACAAATTTTATGAATAGAGATCAAAGTGTTTAAGAGGACTGTTAGCAAATATGACCACTTGTGCAAATATCCGTGAACCTCCCTTCAATAGCCCTTCAGTAGTTCCAAAGGCTGTCAGGGCATGTAATGATTGTAATTAATGTTGTATTTGCTTTTGTTTCAGCTGGCTTTGACCAGCAAATTCAGCTGATTACTTCCATTGTTATTTTTGCTTAGAAGACAATTATATTGTTATCATTAAAAAAACCCACTCTTCTTACACATTTCTTTGTACTGGTCTTGAAATTCAGAACTCACTATCCTAGTTAATATAATTTTTAAAGTTATTTTTATTCTTATCCTTGCACTTGTTTCTTTTCAGTGTTTTTGCTTTGTTTCATGTTTCTCCTGAATGCTGCATCTCCCACCTTTGTGTTTGCTGGAGAAACAAACCAATAATTGTTGAGACCCTTCCTGCCCCCAGATTAACAGTCAGACGTTTAAATTATAGCACACACTAAGAAAATATTGGTATTTAGCTGATGATCATGTGTTGTTATGGCTGGATTATAACTGTATTCAGGAGCAGGATACTCCTGTGTCTCTGAGATTATATTCTAGCAACATAATAGCTCCCGCAGGACTCTGAAGAAGCTCCTTGTGTTCTTCTGTAAATATACTGAAGATACAGTCAGCCTCATCTGTATTTGGTCTATTTGTGGGAAACAAAAGGATAAATATAAACTGTCCCATCTCTGTTGTGGGTCCAATGTGGACGACTCATCAAAGTACATCAATGGAGCAGTGCCAGTAAAATTCCCACTGGGTCTCTACAACATGTTGCAACATGACCACCAGGACAAGAACAACCTAAAAGCAGACGCTTTATGTGGCATATGTCCCTGGGAAAGAGTGTATCATTTGAAAATAAATTGTGAGAGAAGTTAGTGCTGGTCTACCAGCAGCACGTGGGCAGAGACAGTCACACAACTATAAAGGTCAGGAATCTGCCAAGGATCCCTGTGCTGTGTTGCTCAGTTGAAAACTGCCAGTTTAAGGTACCTCTGTGTGTGAGGAAACTACAGTGGACAGCACTGAATGCCTTTGGTAAGGGACAGCTTTGAGGAGGGTTTGACTTAATCTGTATCCAACTGATTAAAAAAAAAATTGTATATTTTCTTCAGTTTCTTCAGAGAGAACTTTTGAGACAGGTCATACATGTTTACCCAGCTTGGTCCATACACTTGAGCTAACCCCATTTCTTTTACAAAAAATAATACATAAACTATGAAGGGCTTAGGACAGACATGGGTTACAGGTTCTGATTTGTTCTATGGGTAAACCCACAGTATTCCCTAGCTTATTTGCTTCCAGTTTGGCTCTGGTGACTACATCTAAGGGTCTACAAAAGTTGTTCAAGAAAAGGAGGCCTTGTTCAATAGACTAACGTTTGCCCTATGGAGAGTCCAAATCTCCACTGGAAAGTGTTTGGGGTCTGTAAACTGCAAAAGCTTCAAAGAGTTGTTCTGGTAGTGTGCTGTGATACTGTTGTTTTACACCAATGCTGCACTCTGATACTGTATTTTTGTTGTACCCTGAACTGCACTGTTCTTGACAAGAAGTGGTCTCATTTCTCGACTCATCATCACTGCAGCTATCCATACTGAGATTTCCCATACAGGACCCTTTTCTACGCACTGGCCAAATCAGTTTGCCCTAACCTGTGAGATTTTACAATTTGGATTAAACTAAATGGGAGCTGTATGAACAACACTTACAAAGTTGTAATTCTGTAGCTGAGCTGTCTCTTATGTTCCTTTTTGTTTTACAGGTTGTTACTTTGTGGTATAGAGCTCCTGAAGTTTTGCTTCAGTCCAGCTATGCAACACCAGTTGATCTTTGGAGTGTCGGCTGCATATTTGCAGAAATGTTCCGCCGAAAGTAAGAAATACAGTTTTATTTTCTTCATGTTTTTCATATGAAATTTGAAAAAATGTGCAGTAATGTCTGGTACAATACACTGGATCATGTTTATATTGGAAAGGCCTGATAGGATGTTCTATTTGCAGCGCAAAATGCAAATGCCCATTGTGAATTCATACTTGTTGCCATCTTGGAGTCTTTCTTTTTCTGATGGGAGTCTGCCTCAGCTCTTGGTAAAGCCTGTATGAGCATTGTTGTATTCCTGTTACACCTGAATCCAAATGCAGATAAAAGTGGGCTAGAGAGGCTGTTGATCCATTTGAGTAAAGCTGGATTCTGGAAAGGATTTACCCTGAGGAAGGCAGGGCATGGTGATCAGCAGAGTCTTCTTGCTCTGGAGTTCATGCATTGGAGCATCAGGTGTTAGCTTGTAGTCCCCTCTTGGCACATTTGAGATCTCAGAAGTCACTGTAAAGTTGATTTCTAGAGGTAGGAAACAGAGGTAGGATTTTTTTAAGAATAAACTATTTAGCCTGAGTGTAGGGTAACAGAGATGTTAAATGTAGTCCAAAAAAAAGGTAAAAGACTCTTTTTTTTGGCTGGTTCGCTTAAATTGGCTATCAGAACTATCTTGTTACAAAATATTACAGCTGGATGCAGATGAGTTGTGAATACGAGAGGAACACTTGTGTACTGATCTTTCCCCATGGAAGGACACTAATATGGAGGTTGTACCATATAGGGTGTGGAGAGGAACAAAGCCCCAAGAACCTTAACAAGGTAAAACTGTCTCAATATTAACCCAATCACATGCATTTTGGTTGAGCTTACTGCAAAAAAAGTGAATATTGTCATCACCTGGGTGATGATCTCCGTGTAGAAACTGTATAGCATTTTGTAACATCCACTGTGAAATCAAAGAATATACATAAAGAAAATATGAAAGAAAATGACACACTGGGCAGCCTAAAAAGCAAAATCAGTATAATTTACAAGAAGAAGCCATGCTGCAAGGGCCTTGAGAAACAACTATTTAATTTATGTAATGTGAAGTTCAAAATACTAGTTGAAGTCTTGCAAAATAACTTTGGGATTCTACTACTTATTAATGTTAGTATATGGAAAAATCATTTTTCTTGGGCTTCTTGCCTGGTCAAACGGCCTGGGTAGAATTATTATACTCCACCCTCTCTGTCTCTGACTCAGAAATGAGGTCAGAAAATGAGAAAAAAAAAAAGAATGTGGATTTTAGGAGTATCAATTAAACCCTCCATGGCAAAGTTTTGAAGATTTAGTCTTATCCCATTTACTGCCAGGTTCACAATAGCATTAAGCCATTGATATTTTTTCTGATTTAAATAGCAGAGTCAACAACTTCATCTGCAATAAGAGTGATAGAGGACAAACAACTGAACATAGAACTTTTTTACATGCTCGAAACTCTCATTTTTTTTTGTCATTTAATTTGCAGTCTTCTGACAGATAAGAAATATTGCCATATGCAAGCACCACCAATTTAATTTTATTTTTCCTTTTATGATGTAGGAGCCTCACTGACTCTCCAAATCCAACATAGTACATTCATTTAGGGACAGCTTAATTTTCTACTTGTTTACAAATACAAATATTACGTTAATATTACAAAATCGGAGATTTTTTTTTTTTTTTAATGAAAATGAGATCTGACTTGAAGCAGAGTTTGATAAAACCAGGACTTCTATTATTCTTGCCAAATGCAGGGTCAGTCTGACATTCTCAGTCCTAAATTTGGGAAACTGTCAAAAACTGTAGAGGTCAGGAATCTGCCAAGTCTGTATGTACTATGTTGTTGCATTGGAAACAATATGACTTTCGCATACTTCAGTATACAAGCATGATTCAGAAGACTAATCTCAAGGCTCATTGCCATAAAGCTACAATGAACAGTACTGAATGCTATCTCCATGGACTGTTGTATTGGGTTAATGTTGCAATACTCTCTGTATGATATATGTTGTCTTTCTGATTCTCCTGATGGATTGCAAAAGAAAATCCATGTTACTGTGACCTTGATAGCAATAAACCGTAAAATTTTGCAAACTCCATGGATTATTTCCAAAAGATTGAATAAATGCAACAGCTATTTCTGCTGGAAAATGGTAGTGCCCTTGGGTAATCACCAATCTGCATTTCCACTGGTGCTGATAGGGTAAGAGTACAAGAATGCGGCTAAAGCTTAGAAGTAGATGTTGGTTTGACATTAAGACAACCTTTTCTTTTTAGTGTCTTACTGGGTACAAACTTTTTGCCTTCTTTCCCCACTCTTTTTTGCTTTCTCTTTGAAAGATTTTAAAGCTCTATCAGTTTTAAGAAATGTATTGAGACTCCTCTGAGCTTTTTTACATCATGGAGACTTCACTGGAACGGGCTTCAAGATAAAACACTACACAGAATCACAAAACATATCAGAATGCTGTTTATGCCAAGAAGACATTTGACATTTTGAGTTTGCTAGAATATAGCTTTGTAGGCTGTTACAAACATAGTCAGGTTGCTGTAGGTTTGGACAAGTATAGGAGAGAGGTGAGCTCTGTATGAATGGTCCAGTCCCTATGTTACAGCTTGCTATGTCCAAATGGAAGGCAACTCATTTAATTTATATCACCCTTAATCCAAAACAGTTTAAGACAAATGCAAACAAAGTATTTGTTTAAGAAATAGTTTTGAAATACACAAAAGTGTATAAAGGAATCATAGGCAAAAAAAATAAAATAAATATATCTCTGTCTAGATACACCTAGAGTAAATTTGAACATCTCTCTCATCTTGGCTGATTCAGCTAAACAAATGACACTTCTCAGCTCCTCCTGCAATCTGAGGTTTGTATAAAGTCATAGCTATATTTAAAACATGGACATTTTAATTATGGTGCAGATTTGTAGGCTTCTGCATACGTGAATGCACAAAGGTTATATCCTGAAAACCCTCACACAGATTCCCAAGGATGCTGCTCCACTCACAGATCAGCAATAAATTGCTCAGTAGTCAGGTATATGTGTTATGTATGCAGAAACTATTCTGCTTTGTGCATCTTTTTCTGTCCATGTGCACTGCTGATGAGAGCACCCCCAAATAAAGCATTACTTGAAAATTTCCTTATGTGGTAGTTTCAGTTTTTAAATTTCCTGTCTAATTAAGTAGGTTGCAGTGACTTCTAAACACGTTTCGATGGACTGTCCTTACATAACTTAAGTGTAAACATATTTGTCACAGTGACTGTTTTCTTTGTGATTTAAAAGCTATGGTGCATTGATAATAATAACCAGTAAGGAAAATTGTAAAGTATGGTATGGCTTGTTACCATATGACAGAATCCTTCAGATATAAAGCTGGCAGGATTGATGGGGGTCCAATAGCATGGGGGCATCCTTTGATACAGCAAGAAGATTAGAATTTTTTTATATATATTTTTAGGTAAAAATAAGGATTACTTGCAAAAAGGTTTCACTCTTGAGGCTGAGCATTTTCCTGGCCAGAAGGAAAGGGCCTTGTACCTCCTACGTAGTGAAAAACTCATTATAAAGGCAAACATGGGAGTAGCATCCACTTCTGTCTGGATACATGAAACTCTTCCAGCTGGCCCAAGGACTGCTGGCAGCTCCAAAGCAGGAAGCCATGACCAGTGTTTTAGGGAAGAAGGGACTGTCTCTCTTCTTGCTTGTAATACTTAATCAAGGTGAATGATTGTGAGAGGGGCAGAAGACTGGAATCTGAATCTGGGTGAAATGATCTATAAAAGAAAGCAGGGATCACCAGTCTTGGACTCTCTTCTGAGTAGGCAGTCTTGAGAAAAAAATGTCAGAATGTTTCAATGCGTAGTTCTTAGTGCATCTATATATGCCCAGTCTTCAAAACCACAATCCTGTATGATTGCAATCCTTCATCGACTAAGGTGTTAGTAGGTGTGTATGTGACACTGAGTCAGATATCTATATAATAATTCCAGCTAGGCAAGTTTAACTATAATACTGCAGAAGCAACTGAGCTTGTCTTCCTTTGTAGTAAATATAGAGCTAAAAATCATCAGAAGAGACCATCAGTTTTTGTAGCCTACCTTATCTTTACAGCCCAGTACAGCTGAGGAAGTCATACATTTGAGAGTGGCCAGTGTTGTGACTGCATGTGTAATCTTCACAAACATTACAGGTACCAATTCAACCCCAAAACTTGAAAGATGGTCCTCTCCCAAAAACCATTTCCACCTCCCCAAACCAAAAGTAGAACAGTATTATCTCAGTGCCCCAAGCTTCATCCAGCCAAGAGGAAAATTAATTCCATGCACATGGGCTTCTTACTGAGACTGTTCATGCACCAGCTCCGTGGTGTTTTAATCAGCCTGCTGTTGCTAAGATCATCAGTCCCAGAATTTCATAAGCCACAAGATTGGCACAAATAGCATGAGGTTATTATTTATTCATTTTTAAATATTAAATCATGGTTTTAACAGTTGTCTCATTTTTCAGCTTCCTCTGACAGGTCCTAATAGATGTGATACAGTTATTGCATTACCAACCATGCTTGAAAATTGTAGCAGCAGCAGAGACATGGGACTCTACTAAAATACCTATGATGGGACAAGTTCCCTGGTGGGCACAAACAATGGGCAGAGGGAAGCAAGCTATAGGCATATAAGTTATCTTCCAATGGTATAAATTTGTCCTATTAGGGGAGTTACATCACTGTGTGTAGAAAAGCCATGAGCCCAAGACTTTTTTGCTCTAGGTAATGTATACAGATGTGATAAAATCAAAGCTTAGAGCCTTGTCTGGTGATCAGGCTTTGATGTGAGCACTGGGTTTGGGACCTACAGGCTGCCTTTAATCATAAAACATTTAACAGGTTTAAAAAGACTAGCAATATACACATATTCATTCTTAGATACAATGTCTTACAGTATAGAGTAATTATAAAGCATCTTACACACTAAATTATAGTAAATCTTTATTCCCCTTTCCAAACAAGCCATAGGTTATTAGTAGAGTTTGAAATGCAACCGTCAGATCCATTGCATGTACTTTTTCTGTGTTGACTAAAGAACCAGGTGGTAGGATAAGTCTGTGGAAGGAGACGAGGCACCCACCTGCCTCTGGATTCCACTTCTACTTGTGAGCAAGGGAAGAGCAGTCTGCTCTGCAGCTTAAATTTCAGTTAATGCCTTGTGGGATAAATATGGTCAAGTGGTTGCAGAAGAAAATAGCCAAGTGTAACAGGAACAACTGTTTTTAAGCTGTCTCCAAAACCTGAAGATGGCACTTCTATCACTGAGTGAAAAGAATAACTCTTTTTAGCTGGATCCTGTAGTAAAGTGTTGGCTTCACTGAAATCATTGCTGAAATTAACCCTGACTTCAGAGGGGAGGGGATTGTAACCTCTAGAAACAATTCAGTGTGACAGAGTGGCGTAAAGAGTGGCAGAGCTAATCTCTGTTAATGTGCATAGTACAGAACTTAGTTGGAGTGATCTCTGTAAAAGACAGTGTTGCAAACTGGCAAGGAGGAGAGTATATTGCATAGCGTTGTCCCAGCTTCCATTCCTTGCACTTCTTTCAGTGATCCTGAACAAGCTTTCAGTTGTCTTATCTGTGAAATAAACCTTGACAGGTAACTCCCAGGACTGTGAGACTTTCATTCAAAATAAGGGTCGCAGTGTATATGGGAGATATGAAGAACTGTCACTTGAAGAGCTGAGGCTGGAATTCACAGTGTCTCTCTTCTGGTCTTTATGAGACTATGTAGCCCAAGCAAAAGAGGGTGTTCAAGCTAAATTTGTAATAATTTAAGCCACTCTGCTAGTATGATTGTTGTTATCTGTCTGCTAAAATATCACAAACACACAAATAAAAAGGTAGCTTCAAAGGAAAACAGTCCATGAGTATGTGAGCTATGTGAGCATGTCCTTACTCAGAGAAGGAGGTACACACTCCCATTTGTTACCAGTAGGCAGCAAAGTGATAACTCATAACAGAGCCTGCAGGTTCTGTTGTGCTTTGAATGAGACAGGCAGCTTTTATGGTGGAAGAGATCTCCAGTCCAGTTCATCGCTGAGTCTGTTCTTCTAACTAGCATCAGTTTCATCATGCACCCATTTGGTCTGAATTAGCTGTTCCTATAGGTGCTACTCTCCCACAGGTGTAGTCTTTTAAGGTTGCACTTTGAAAAAATTAGGTATACATCTGGCAATGTGTGTTTAACAGCAGAACCACAGGTTCTCAACTGCTTAAGCATGTTCTTCATCTGGAGAATGAAGTAGAGAGGACAGTGGGCTTTGGGGAAAGCGATTCACAGAAATTCTGCTGTTGCAGAGAATTGCTTGGAAATTTGAAGTACTGTGTCCTTTACTCCAGACATATCCTGGGTCAGTCATTCCTTGTGACGAGTTACTTTGCTGTTGAATGGTCTTGAGGAACAGAAAACGAATCTGTAACTTTGCAGATGCATACCTGGCAGGAGGATTTATATGTACTAAGTGACCATCACTTCAAATTAAGTTAACAGTATGTCATCACTTAAAAATGTTTTCCATGAATATTATTAAATTATCCAAAGCACTGAGGGAGCAGAAACATTTGTTGAAAGCCTATAATCAACAGTAAAGTATCATATACTGGAACATTAGCAGCAAAATACTATGCAACTTAATATGGAGCTTGTTTTTCTAAGTACAGTACATATTCTTGCCATAGCCCAAGTGCATCAGTGCAGGCAAAGATGTGACTGAAGATACTTTTGTTTGGACAGGACCAGAAGAGAGAGACCACATATTCATACAACATGCCGTAAAAGAAACTCTGTCTCAAACTGAAATCAGTGGATAAACTCAGCATGATTTATGTAGGGTAGGAAATCATGGAAAAATCACCAGGGTTTCTGTAGGGAAGGATTATATTCCTTGCCTTTTTAAAATGGTCTTTATTAAGAGTTGTTTTGCACACTGTTGTGAATTGTGACCAACCTGGGTTTTTAACTTCTTGCTACCTGTATGGATATTGCAGATGATATCCTGGTCATGCTGAACACAAGAGAAAGAAAGGCAACTCTGACTGATAGTAGTGAAGACTTCAGTTTGGTTTTACCGTTCTGCACATACAATAGTACTGTGAGCAGAGTCTGAAAAGAGACTCTAATGATAATAAAGAGACTCTAAAATATGAATACTGCCATGTAAGGAATTGTGAGGCATACTTCTATGACACAGCTTTGTCTCATTTCAGATGCATTTTAATTTTTTGTCAGTTAGTTTCCTGTACTTCAGCATACCTGATCATTCAGTCCTCACTGTTTTAAGTGGGCACTGTAGCTATGCAGCAGTAAGAATATTTTACTTTGCCTGCTAGATCCTGTATCTCTCCATACAGTAAAGTTTCTACCTTTTTTCAGCTGTTAGCTTAACCTTCCCTTTTCATGCTCTGTTCTCTTATTTTCAACACATTTCTGAAATGCCTTTCAAAAGCAGAGAGAAAAGAGAGCTGTAATATATTTTCAAATCTTCTTTATGTTGGAAAGAAGAGAGAAATAGAGGGAGCAGGAGAGGAATCTGTGAAAGGAAAAAAAAAAAAAGGATGTATAAGTGGATATTGGGAGGGAAGGTGTAATAAAACCAAGACAGTACAGACATCTAAGCAAAAAGCAACAGCCATGAATGCTGCTTATAAGTTGGGTTTTCTGTATAAACTGGCAAACATCCTAAATGTGGTTTAAGAGAGAACTGTTCTCTTTATCATGCAGCAATTTTAAACACAGACTTTGCAATCGTATTATCTGGTGTTTTCCAGTGAACCTTAAACCAACATATGTAGTGGACCAAGAGCTTGAAAGTGTAATCATTCATTTGTCTCTGCTCACAGTTATATTTTGGTAACAGGAAAATTAAAACAACAACTTTTTTTTCCTTTTCTGTTTTGTCTTTGTTTTAACAAGCAATGGTGGATATTGCAGCTTAGAACTGTAAAAGCTACACAGCTTGATTTGCAACCTTTGAACCAAGGTACTGTACAGTTCTGGCCTGAGTTTGTTTTTGCCATTTTTGGAAATTATCTTGTTTTGTTACAAGAATGATTTAAGTTGTAAGTGCCATAAAAGTTCATCACAGTCCAGACCAACTGTACTGGGAGAAGGTTCGTTGCTTGGAAAGATCTTGTCAGCATTCAAAATTCTGTGCTTTGCACTTTTCCTCCTTTATTCTTTTGCCATTCATGTGCATATGGGTGTGTGGGAGGCTGATGGTTTTTCCAAACCAGACCTAATAAAATAGGATTTTTTCTTCCTCCCCAGATAAGTGGACAGCCTATTACAAAGATTTTTTTCAAGTATTTTTTAAGTTGAATGGACCCAAGCCACAATTTAGCTTAGTGACCTTAGTGATCTGATGGAACAACAATGACATTTTGCTTCAAACTTAACTAACAAAGGCATGCAGAAGACTGCACTTGTTCATGTTATTCCAGTTTTCGGATAAGCAGGATTGTTTTCTGTTTAATCTGACCTCCGAGGCAGAACTCTCATTGGCTTTGCGCAGAGGACAAATGCAGATTAATGGAGAGAAGGGCAAGCAGTCAGAATTATACCACTAATTATCGAGTACAAAATGGATGTGAGTTTCCAAGACAGCATCACCCCATTAAAAGTAAAATACCTTGGGTTTTGGCTCACATTTTCCCTCAAGCCTTTTCTAGCTGATATCTTTCTAAGTGTCTACAGTTGGGCTGATTGATAGCCGTTAGTCAAATCCAGTAACTGTATCGGTCTGTGGTTGGAGATGAGTGGTGAGTGAGTGCCAGGCCATTCACTTGTGGTTTTCCTTCTAGCTTCCAGCTGTGCCAGGCTTTCAGTCAGAGGAATAGATCTGTTGGTAAGGGAAACCGTTGATAAACCATAGAAACCAAAAACTGTCACTACCCATGACAAAAAAACAGAAGGGAACCTTGAGGCAGGGGTAAGAAGATCCACAGAAACGGTGTTAGCTGACCAAGTTTAATTTGACTATTAAGTTCAGGTATGGGGTCACGTCAGGCCAGGCAGTGGCCAAGGGACTGGGGCCGGGTGGCTCTGGGCTGGCAGCCGGCAGCTGCACACAGCTCAAGCCCAGCGGGAGCTCATGAGAGAGCTCCCCTCCTGGAAAGCTTCCTGTAGCTTCTTCACACGCAGGTGGCACAGCACTTGTCTGAAATCCCCCTGAACATGTCATCCTTAAAAAAATATACATTCCTTAGAGGGGTGATATTCCAGTCTGTGACAATCTGGATTAGCCTAGCCAGAGGTCAGAGGAAAAGACCTTGCGGCTAGGAGAAAGACCACAACATGTCAGTCATGATGCAGATATTTGTAAGTCCTTCATATTAACATTGTAGCATTTGTAATGGACATTTGGAAATGCAGCTGGCAGCAGAAATGCCTGGGTCCCTTGCGCGGAGCTGTGCTCAGCACAGCTGCCAGCTAGTCGTTGTGAAGGTGCACCACCTTTGTGTCTTCTGGAGCGTCTCAAAGGCAAGTTCATTCCTGGGATAAGCCAGAGAAGCCTCAGGGCTGCTTTGATGGTATCCCCAGCTGCAGATGGCTTCCAGCGGTCACTCCACCAGCCAGAGAAGAGGAGAGAAGCAGAGCAATGTTACCCGTGCCCCTTCCTCTCCAGCCCAGAGAGGGATAGCCAGCTGTACACTGCCCAAAGACTTTCCTTTTGAAAGGGTCTCCTGGCTCTTTCACACAGCTTTCCTCTTCAGGAACTTGGCTGAGAAAGGCTTTGCTTTTTGCCTAGAGTTTGGCTGCGGGAAGCTCTGTGTACTTTTGTTTGACTCGTAATAGAACCAAACATTGTTTTTATTTACTTTTCTCTTTCGTAAGAAAATAGCTACAAAAAGGTATTTAAACTCCAAGTGGGTGTACGGGATCCTTTCCTGGACACTGGTGCACTTGGAGAGGTGGGAGAAAGACTAGATTTTAACTGTGGCTCATGTTGCTGAGCTCCCAAGTGTGGGGGGTTTTCCAAATTGTCTAGTCAGAAATTTTGATCTGGGCAGCTTTACTGTTTTCTGTATTTGATTGTCCGGAAAAGAAATCTAATAATTAGCTACCATTGGTCAGTCGTAAAAACAGTATGTAATAGTTCAGAAGTATATAGGACAAATCTGTCCCACATTTGTGTTTTCTTTTCAACAGCTTCGCGCTAGCACGTCTCCATATGTATGTGCTCACCAAAGCTATTACATGTTCTTTACACCTAAAGAAAATGATGAATCTGCATGAGAAGTGGAAAGTGCACCTAAAGGAACAGACAACAGCAGGAGTTTAAAAAAGACTAAGGACAGCAGAGCAAAACAACAGCATTCTGAAACATTGTACTATTTTGTACCAAGTATATAATTGGCTGTGAGAGGAGAGCTCAAAATGTCAAAGAAAAAGCAAAAGGAAGTTTGATATTTAGATTTCTGGAAAACCATTTCTCCAAGGGAAATGCAGTGCCCAGAGGCAGCTCCCTGCTGCCTTTGTGGAAAAGCTTACCTACGCTGCAGGGTTCAGACCACTGCAGAGAACTTGCCAGCTGCTCTGGGAGTCTGTGCTTTGGCTGCAGTTGCAGATGTCAAAGACCTAGATAGAGTCCGAATTTGGGGAGGAAGGGAGGTGGCCCCAGCCTGTCCTGCATGTGCATGCTGACTGCCACAGAGCTGCACACGTGGTACCCTCATGTAGCTGGAGCCGCCTTTGCCATCAGTCCTCAGGGTCCTGCTGTTGGCTGTGTACTAAAAAATAGAGAAGGGGCATGGCAGGATACAGCTCACACGAGTTCCTGTCCCTTCTTCCTTTGAAGCCACAATTTGCCTTGTGATATGAATACACGTGTTGCCTTGCTGCTAATTTTTGTTTGCACAACGCCTGTGGCACTGCCAGCACATTCACTTGCATGCTTTGCTTGACCTGCTGACACGCTGGCCCTATACAAATGAGTCCGTGTGAGACACAGCCACCATGGTACACTGACTCTGCTAGAGACAGAGCCAGGATTTGACAAGTCAAGAGCTCTTGATGTCAACATGTGACATGCCTGGCTGCCCTCTTATGCTGGCAGCGTGCTTCATTTTGCAGTCTTTGAGGAAACGGCAGTCTGGCTATGCATGGTCAAACCATATGACTTCTTCCAGAAACTCATGCATAATGTGCTCTGCTTTCCTTTTATAGATGCACTGAATGCATACCGTCCGGAAGCAACTCTAAGACAATCTCTGATGCAGTATTTCTTCTTTTACTTAAATGTTCTCCATATTCATAGCTTCCCTCCTAATGTATCCAGGTTTGTCAGTAATAAGTGCTTTTGGTATACAGACATTTGTCAATTAAGAATTTCATCCAAGGGATTACTTCATTTCCACTCATTTATTCTACTGAGCTGGAGTAAATTGGCATGAAGATTCAGTTTCTATTGATTTTGACCAAGTCTGAATCAGTTACCTGAAGATAAATGACTCAATCAGCTATATCATCCAGAATTTGACCAACTATAGTGAATTATCACATATTTTTTTATTAGATTATGTCCATGAAACAGGTTTTATTATTATGCCAGTACAGTATACACACTGTTCTATACAACAGAATAATTTTTAAGTGCTCTTAAAATCCAAATAATTGGAGTGCAAGCCTTCAACATCTAAAGAAGTATACATAGCAAGAGATTTTTCAGTAATGTTCATATCCATAGCTGTTAAATTAAGTCTGTTTGGCAGTGATGAATCATACTCTTCTGCTGTAAGAATGAAGATACTCAGTTACAACTAGATCTAGTCAGACCATTAGCAATGAAAGAGTGTATGTACAAAGTCAGAACTGTATTCTAGCTGAGTGTCCTACCCTGTGAGGCACAGAAACAGGCTTGCCTACTTCTCTCCTGCCTTGGAATCAGTTTTCCTTTTCTGGAAAGTAATTGCAATAGGAGAAGTAGGTGTTGCTTTTCTAGATCTTTTAAGAGTTTGATGGTGAGGGCACTTTGCTGGAAAGTGAGAGCAGAATTTAAAGAGGGCCCAGACTTTTTGGAAACCTCTATTTTTGGCAGACACTCCAGCCACAACTGTATGAAAAGCAAGGCATAAAATGGCTTCCCATGGAAGGAAGCTTTTAGTCGGTTATTCACTTACTCCAGAAGAGGATTCTGTATTTTTTAATTCTGAGCAAATCAGAATTTTTTCAGAAATGACAGCCAACTCCATCTAGATCTTGGGGAACTTGGGACATGAAGGTGATGAACAACCTGGTGATGTGGGGACTGAAAAGTTCAAGATGTGGGGTGGCTCAAGGAGCTACGGGTGCTCAGCATTTCAGAGACTGAGGAAACATTCATTCTGTAAAGACAGAGTTGTATGTTATTTCCATTAAAATAATGTCAAAAGCCAATAGAGTTGTGCCACGGACAACACAGAAGCAGGGCTATGGCGCAGTAATGGTAAAGCAGAGATAACAGCATAAAAAATTTTCTTTACTGAGAGGGTTGTCAGACATTGGAATAGGCTGCCCAGGGAAGTGGTTGAGTCACCATCCCTGGAGGTATTCAAAAAGCGCATAGACAAGGTACTCCATAACATGGTTTAGTGGGCATGGATGATGGTTGGACTCGATGATCTTGAAGATCTTTTCCAAACCTAAATGATTCTATGATTCTAAAAGTTGCCCCAAAAAAGATTCAAGTAGGAAAAAAAGATTTCATGTGAAATCACTAATAGCTGAACAGGATAAGTAACAGGAGAGCTCTCAACAGGTGAACTCAGATCACTATGCACTGTCATGGGCCAGTGAATGTAAATCTTACAGCTTCTCTGAGTAACAGAGTGTATTCCATGGAACAAAGTATTGCTTAGGGCAAAGTTGTATTTAGTTTAACTGTCCTTTGAAAACTGTATCACTTTTCCTTGCATGGTTGCTATACATACCTTCTACCTTAAATGCTTATCTCAAGTTTTTCTGCAGGTGTTTATTAATTCACTGTAAGCCAGCACAGCTGCTAAAAATTAAAGTATTTTCTTCACACCATCCTTCTAATACACTTTCATGTCTTTTGACACTCAGACTCAGCAGCTGGAGAAGAAGTTTGAAGTTGAAATTTTACCTCTGCTCACATAACAGTTTACTGTTTAGTACTGAAATGTTTTCCTTGCCTTTCTTGTCTGAAGGGTTGTAATCCCCTTTCAGAGATTTTTTTTTCTGACCAAGAGTGTTTTATTACAGCTGAAGGTGATGAGACATATTAGTTGCAGGGGGGCGGCAGTTCTTATGTTTCAGGTTTATCTGAAAATTTAGAAAGGCTTAGTGCAACAGGTGCCATTAACACCTAATATGGGGGCAACAAAAGTGATCATAGATCAAAACATGTACTCAGTACCACATAGGAGCAGCCTAAGCCCAGTTAGAGAGAAAATCCAAGGATTCTCTCTCTTAGATTGTAATGTTTTCCCAGAGGAAAAAAAAAAATAATCCAAATAATCCCTTTTTCTTGGATTTTATTCCGTGTTGAGCATCTTATGTTCTAGATTGTGTAGAACATTTTGAATTCTGTGTTTCCCTTCAAATATGGAAATTTGACATCTATTGGAGCTCTCTTGTCTGAAGGCTCAAAGAGTGCCCATGTGCAGCCTCTGTTACCTCATTATCACTCTGTCACTGTACTACCGCAGATGACAGAAAAGATTTTTTCTTTCAATTTTTTTCCAATGCTTTTTATAGTTGGATATTTGCTTTTTTGCCTTACTCTTCCCAGCTGTAGAATTAAAAAAAAAAAAAAAAGTTAGACTTGTAAATTAGTCAAATACATGTACCATCTTCTGTGTAACTCATAATGATGGAACTAAAGCATCATTTGTAACACTGTCCTTTCTCATGATTTTATATTACATATTTAGAGTATAAGCTCTTTTATCTATAGGGTATACTTCAGTCTGTGAAGCTCCTTGCTTAGCATTATTGAGAAAGAAATAAAACCCTAGAAAACCTGGGAACACATACTTGGATTGTAATTTGCTACGTATCTTTGGCCAGATTGAATGAACCGTTATGTGTAGTATATGTGTTCCTTTTACATTAACTTGCTTCTCCGTTGATATAGAAGAATCAGGGATAGGTAAGAGTTTCCTTCAGGCAATAATTACATGTGCATAGACTTTCAGCTGATACAAGAATGACAACACTGTTACACGTTTGGTTAAAAAGAGTTTATTCCAAGAGAAATCAACCTAATGGCACAAAATCTTTTAGTTTAAAGCTTTATTGGGAAAACAATCTAATTGAAAATATTCAGTTTGTGGAACATGAATTGGTTTTCAATTAGAGGGCCTCAGACTTGAAAACCTATTACATATCCCCTTGATTAAAACTAGTTCCAGCATTAGAGGGACCCTCAGAGCAAAGTCCATTTTAGAAGGATTTTTTTATACCAGTAAATATGGTAAATATCAACTGATAAGCTTTCTCAGAGTCATCTTGACATTGCAAGAAAAGTTGTGAAACTATAAAAAATTAATTCTGTATCTCTGAAAATTGTGATTTGAATAGATTTTCACGGTGAAAATTCACACAGGATAAAGGAGTAGATACTTCATGTAGAAGACTGCTTTCCTTTCATTTGCATAATTGATAAAGACTAGGAACAGACTCAAACTCCTATTGCTTACCTTGAAGGTACGTCTTTTGCTGTGGTATAGATGTTTTAAATCCACTTCTTTACAGCATTAAGGAGCACATTCACACTCTGACTAAAACGTGTCATTTTGGAGTGCTGTCTGCTAGATTTTTAAGTGAGGACTAAATTATGAGTTAAATGAAATGAGTGGTGAAAAACAGCTCTGGCATGCTCTGGAAGGAGGATTTCGATCTCTACAAGGAAAATATGGGCAAATTTGTTCACAGGCACAAACACCTGGAGGTGAGTATTTTCCTGAGCTCTGCACAGGCACACACACTGCCTGCACACAGCAACCCGCACACTGATTTGCACCATTGCTTATGTGAGTGAACTGGAGAGGAAGGAGCCCTCTTGGCTCCTGTCCATCCACATAGGACAGCCTTTATCTTACCCATAGTTCAATTACTGCCTTCAAACCCTAAAACGGAGTTGCACAAGAAGAGCAAAGAAGCATGGCAGTTTTAGAGAGTGCAAGTTTAGAAAGGGGATATAAAATAGATTCATGAGAGAGAAGAGAATACAGAAAACTAAATAAGTGATCATGGGAAGAGCATGACCATATTGTATTTGTCATACCAGTAGTTCTTTCAGGATGCTATAAAAATGCAGAAGCCTGCAGTTCAGTTACATAATTAAGCTTCAAACTGCTGACTGACAAGGTAGATGTAATTTAACTGTGTGCAATGATGAGGTGGGTGTTTAACACACAAATAGTTAAATCATATTGTTGGTACAACTGTCAGTACAAACAAGAGGAATGCTTCTTTTTCTACTCCAAGCAGAGACCATACATTTTTTTTCCTTTCCCTTTTTCCAGGGTCAGTTGTCTATGTATTTCCAGAACTTGCTTCATATGTTGGAACAATTTTCAAAATGCCAGTGTTATATCATGCTCCCTGAGCTAAGATAACGACTCTTAAAGCCCTGGTGAAATAAACCTACAAATCTTCTGGAAAAGCAAATGTCCACAGATAAGAGAACTGTGACGTGTGTGCTGAGGGAATAAGTGAAGGACATTCAACCTATCAAGGCTCTTCCATTACAAAAAGTAGTGTTAAATGACGAATGCTGAAGCAGTTCTGCCTGGGAACAGATGAGAACTGCCCATGTTAGAGCATACTCTGGTCAAAGATAATATCTGCACTTACCTTACTTCGGGGGTTTTATATATATATATATGTGTATCCTTCTGTTGAAGCACCTTTTTTTCTTATAAGAAGTTGTGCAACTAGATCTCACTTGGCTTGATCTTGGGGTTGTTGATGTCTGTGATAAAGCTCCCTTTTATGTCAGTGGTGGGGGACGAGGCCCATCATTCTGCTCCAAGGCCACCTGGGATCTTGAAATACGATGCTTACATGAAAGGTGCCAAGCAAATGTTAAGCACCCAGAAAAAGATCTTCCCTTGCCCAGTTCCTAAGGGAGCTTTGAAGATACTTATATTTTCTCTCATTTATGCTCTTTCTCTTGCTTTTTGCTGTATTTTTAATCAACAGCTGAATCGACACAGTAGGCTGGCCCTGCTTTGGTCGTAAAGCTGTACACAGTGCCTCTGTTTGGTTTCCCTTTTACTAACATTTCCCTTTCAGTTATGCATGCAAAGGGAACATGCATATCCATCTGCAAATACCTTGTGACTGGTCCACTTTACAACTCTGGCTCTTCCCAGGCTGCCAACCTGTATGTTAAAAACCCTCAGAAAGTCCAGCACATAATACAATTGTAATACAATCATTTGCAGCAAAGCAGTGCAAACTTTTCATGATGAAAACCCACACCAGGAAACATTCATCTGATGAGCAAACTTAACCCCCAAAGTGATGGCTAATCTTTTTTAGTGTGTTCTCTCTCACTGTTAATATTGTTTTCTATTTTACCTTTTACCTCCTTGTGCACACCAGTGGCTTGCAGCTTCCAACCACATTTCTAGTAGCTCTGGACCTGTACATGAACTGTCCTGAAAGCTCACTGTGCTAGTTGGGTCTTTCTGTCATTGGCTTTTATCTACACACAGCTCAGAAAGCCCCTTGCTTTCTCAGTTCAGGCAGAAATCCCATATGTTTCTTAGGAAATAGACTCTATGTGCATTTAGGGGTCAGAACATTATCTTTAGTTTTAGAATTCATTTACTTCATTTTAAATAGCAATGGGGAACAAATTCAACACACTACAGCACTGGAAGTTTGCAGTAGTTTTCCAGAAACTACATGTTTTCCTTTATCTGCTCTAACGGATGACATGAGAAACTCCAGAGAAAATAATTATTATTGCAATTCTTTTGATGTACTAGACCTGATTCTAATAATAGTTTAATACTGATATAGCCCAAATTATCTTAGAGATGTTATTCATGATTGTGGTACTATCCTACTTGAAGAATGATAGATTTTCAGTTTAAAAATTGGGCTGTTAAGACTAAAATGAGAAACTCAGGATGGCTGATCTGTTTTCTGTCAGATTTTAGCTGAAGAGTATTTTCTCAGTCGTAAAGTTTATCTATGTCATCTTTCTTCTTAGATGTAGGAGAAGAGAAGTTTCTTAAAAGTTTTGAGCAATTTGTGATCAAGTATAATAAGCTCTACATGAAGTAACTTCTTCCTATGCTGTGTCTGGCACCCACCCCCACAAAGATATTATTAAAGGGAAAGGAGAGGGAGAAGTACAAAAAATGTTACATTTAAAATGAGAACTCTGAATTGCACAACAGCTGAGGCAAGTCACTTGTGACTGGAAGTGGGTAACTGTCCAGAGCGTGCAATGTTGTCAGCTGTGGCCTATTTTCAGAGTAAAGTTTTATATTGTACTGTATTCATTTTACCTATCAGAAGAGCAAATGGCCTTCATCTTTAAACAGTGATACATATTTTTTCCTTTTATCTTGCCTTAGTTTCTCTTTTCATGCCTGCAGTACGGACTTGTCCAGGGGATCTGTCAAAGAGAAACAGTGGTGGGAACAAGAGTGAGGAATCAGCTCAGAAATAATCCCTCTGAATAAAGGTTTCTACAGGACAGTCTAGATCATGTTACTTCTAGTCATCTCATAAATCTAGATTTAGGTCTTATTTGTTTTTAATTCTAAAAATGAAAATATTTTCTTCATAACAAGTAACTAAGAATCTGGCAAAATTATTTGCCAGCTATTCATATTTTGTAATATGAAAAGAAAAAAAACCATAATTTAAATATATCTTTGAGTCACACACTATGTAGCTTGGCAGGTTTCCCATGGCACGATACAGGATTCCTTGGCAAATGCTTCTTGGCTTTAGCTTTTTTAGTTTCTTCACCATCACCTTCTTGTTCTTATACACAAAGACATACAAACTCCTAGACTTAACTACTATAACCTTACCAACTTCTAAAATTCCTTGTACCACTTCCATGATCTGCTGCTATATTCTTTCCCTTTACATTTTTCTCTCCACTCTGTCAAATTATCATGGACTTTCAACACCTCCTCCATCTTGTCTAATGCCTTCAAAGCAGCACCTACCTGTTCTGAAATCGCTGCTCTTCTTCCCAACACTTCTCCTTGCTATCTCTTCAACCAGACTGTCTAAGCCCTACTTGCCCAACAAGCAAGTTGTACCTTTTCCACCCATGATGCTCTTTTCATTTTAGGGGGTTCTTGTATGACTTCACTGAGTACATGTCGATTGCCAATACACAGACTATTCACTGAGAATATTGTATATATTCAAGTCAGTAATCAAGAGATTATCCTTATGGTGATAAGAAGGAAGGGGATGGGATTCCCAACTGCTGTTGTCACCACACTGAGCAAAAGGACTAGCAGAAAGAATCCAGATAGTTATTTTGGAAGTTATTTCTTGCATATCTGGAAAGATACAAGGCTTGTCTAGCCTTGGAGGCACTTGTATTGGAACTCTAGAATTGTCATGATAGCTCTGTAATACGTTTTGGTTAGAAAGAGAATTTCTTGACTTTCTGATCCATTTTACCTGATTAGTTTTACCATATTACCTGTAGTTTAATAAGTCAATGTCAGAAATGGAAAGATAGTTTCCAATCAGAATGTCACTAATGAGTTCAAAATGTCAGCCACTATCAAAAACCTGCAGAAATCTTTTCCTGTGCCTCAGTGCATGTGGTTTTATTAGACTATTTTTTTCTCTTGTGTCTGCACTGCAGTATAGACTAGAGCAATGCTTATCAATATCTTTAATTCCAATCTTTATGAAAATTCTAACTTTTCTTATGGAAAGTTACAAACCCTCTTTGCTTTGTAGACCAAAGTCTGAAAGTAAAGTCTAGAAGTAATATAGCCAGTTTACAGTTAAACCTCGTTTATCTCTTGGGTGTCCTTGCATTGTCATTGTATACAATACTTTTAGAATTGCTTGGGCATGTCCATGGAGTTGCACCAGGGAAAATTTTTTCATGGAGACTTGCTTAGGAAATGTTTATGTCTCAGTTTTTACTGAGTAGCACAGACATGAAACATGGTGTCTATAAAATAAAGTACTCAACCTCTCAGACACCAGTATCCAGTTCAGGTAGATAGAATATTCAGTGAAGGTGAAACTCAGCATGAGACAACAACATGAGCTGAGTATATTCCTTTGGACAAGAGAAAAGAGCCTAAAGTTGGTGCATGGTGAAATCTAATTTGTTCAGCTACGTATAAGCATGAGAGCCTTTCAGCCAGAAGATTAGTGGTGCAAGTCCTTCTAAACTATAAGCAGATGGTAACTTTTTCAGAATTTGTGAGGTTTTACATTGCAACCTTATATTGTGATTTGTATTTTTATTTCTGTATTATCACAGAATCACAGAATGGTTGAGGTTGGACGGGACCTCTGGAGATCATCTGGTCCAGCCCTGCTGCTCAAGCTGGGCCACCTAGAACTGGTTGCCCAGGGCCATGTCCAGATAGCTTTTGAATATCTCCAATGTGGGAGGCTCCACAACCTCTTTGGGCAACCTGTGCCAGCGCTCAGTCACCCTCACAGTAAAAAAGTGTTTCCTTATGTTCAGAGGGAACATCCTGTGCTTCATTTTGTGCCCATTGCCTCTTGTCCTGTCACTGGAAACCACTGAAAGGAGCCTGGCTTCATCTTCTTTGCACCCTCCCTTCGGATATTCATATATATTAAGAAGATCCCCCCTGAGCCTTCTCTTCTCTAGGCTAAATAGTCCCAGCTGTCTCAGCCTTTCCTCATACGTCAGATGCTCAAGTCCCATAATCACCTTTGTAGCCCTTTGCTGATGTGTCTCCAGTATGTCCATGTCTCTCTTGTACTGGGGAACTCAGAACTGGACCCAGCACTCCAGATGTGGCCTCACCAGCTCACCAGTGCTGAACAGAGGGGAAGGATCACCTACTTCGACCTGCTGGCAACAGTGTTCCTCATGCAGCCCAGGAGTTACAGGCATCTTTGTGTTGGGCTGCCATATAAAAAGGTAGATAGAGTTATCTGTGAAAATAGTCACAATGCAGACTCATAGCTAATATCCATTTAATTGTGCAGCTGCACATTTTGTACGTCGACAGCTAAGGTACATGCTTATTGAGTCAGTTGGAGTTTATTTTACCAGGACGGGGTAGTAATAGGGTGCCTCCAACTCATCTTCATATCTGTAGGCTAAGGGTATTCTGGTCCTCCATTAGACATGAAACAGGTTTTCCTCCATTCAGTGGGCACCATTCCAGAGGCAGTGGATAATGGTCTAGCTCCAAGGCCTGGAGGAGGAGTGGTCAAACAAGATGGACACCTGCAGATTTCCAGTAACATTTCCCTCCTCTCCTCTCCCTAAAAAATCAAAGAAGCAACAACCAACAAAAATAGGAAGTTATGGGGATACAACAACATCTGAGACTTCTTGAGCAAATAGGGTCTTAGGTGCACTGTGAGTTATTTCGTCCCATCTTCTTCCCTACTCAAGTGTGTGTTTTGTAACAGCAATGGCGTCAGAGCCCTCAGAGCACGAATTTTGTAGCAAGCAAAGTCAGGGAAGGTTGAGAAGATCAAGGAACCAAAAGGCAATGGATAGCCCTTTCCTCCACTAGAATATCCCTCTTCCTGAGACACATGTACACACAGATTTTAGGAGTTCTTTGGAGTCAGAGGACAGACTCACATCTTCTCCATGCCTTTCCCGAGGAAAAAAAGAAGGAATTCTACAAAATCAGACTCCCAGAGTTTAACCAGTCTTACACAGATTATCATCACAAGGAGGAGAACATATCCCCAAATAAGGACTTCTGGTTTGAGCTTGCATAAATAAACCTCAGGGAGTGAGTGGGTGAGCAAGTCAGGTGAAAGATACCAAGAACAAAGGTGAAATTTTACATTTCTGTGGCTGCTGAGTATGCTCCCAGTTCAGTGGTACTGGGATAGCTGATGTCCACCTTTAAGAATAGAATTAAAAAAACAATTGGCTTGAGGTGAAAGTTTTTATGTGTGCTGGAATTGCAGTGCTGGCAAGTCATTACTAAAGAGTATCTAGTGCCAAAATGTGAGATGAGATCTTCATACAGCTGCTGATTAAGTGGATATACTTCCCCAATCATACATCCAATATTCCAATTGAACCTCCAGCCAAAATTCATGAGGCAAATTTCATTACATTAGTGGTGCCTAACCTGAAGTTGGCATTGTATTGTAGTCATGATGGTGGGGTGGATAGGAGGCTGAAAGATGAACTAATAACACTTCATTATGATGAAATATCAAAGTATGTTGGAAGGTCACCTTGTGTTGTATAATTATATATTCAAAAGAATTTCAGCCCTTAGTGAATCTGAGACAGCAGCAACGATGGGAAAAACCTCCCTTAAAAATCCCAAGAATCATACTTGTTTTGGCATGACACTGCCTAAGGTGATTTGCGAACAAGGCTGACTTTGCCAAGCTTTCACATTAATGCAAGGTTCAACATACATTTTAAAACATTAAATCAGCTTTCCATTTGCATGGATAGAATTATTTGATTGTGTAGATTTTGTTAGTTTAAAGGGCCCCAATATTCTAATGCTGGAGCCAAAACTAAATACTTAAAGTAACCGTATGTTAATAATTCTAAGCAATCATTCAAAAAAAAGTCTAAGGTTATCATATTTTCTGACTTTGGAAGATATGGAGTGTTTCTGCTGCCACAAACAATACTAGGATTGTAGCTACTGAACATTTTGAAAATCAGGCTCAAAACTTACAGCAGAAGTAGATATTCCTGTCTGAATGAAGTTAAACTTTGGGTTTTTGTAGAAGCCAGTATTGCTGGATACCTTAAAGCTTAAAAAAATACAGAAACCTCTAAGTATGAGTTGAAATGGTCTTGTCAAAGAGGCTGCAGTTAGTAAATATCATGTATATCCAGGAAGCAGCGCGTAGGATTATTTATGATCTATTTAGAATCAAAATAAATAAAGCCCTTTATAGACAAGCAACAGGCTACCGCATTTTACCCCATGAGTTTCAATCTGATGTCATATGGTTTCAAATCAGACTTGAAGAAACTGTTCTCTCAATGTCCCTGCGCAAAGCAGTTTGCGGTGTAAGTTGATACAACATGACCTGAATGGCAGCAAACACGAAGGAGACAAAATGCATGTTTAGTTCATCAAAGATGGTCAGCACGTATTCCAGTTATTGCTCTGCTCTTTTTCTTGGTGGCACAGATTTCTGCAGAGACTACTATGTTTACCTGAGAAATGTCACAGTGTTCTGGGTCTACTTACTGTATTTGGTGTGGACCCACCAGATAGGCAGAGACATGGAGCTCTATTGTCTATGTGAGTGTCAAGATGTAAAGCGCCATTTTTCAGAATTAACTCATGGTTAGCAAAAGGAGATCCAGATCCTACACCTGCTCCTGCGTATGGGCAATGAGAGGGGAAAGACTATAGCTGAGTACTTGTTGCTCTTCCAGTGTAGATGGGAGATGTCTTGTCCTATGAAAAGCAACAGTGAAATTATGTTTTTGACTATCACTGCTGTTAAGGTCCTGTATCAGACAGAAGAAAAGGAGTATGCGGCGAGGCAGGAGAACTGACGTTTCTCCGTAACCAAAGGCTGCCAGTGAAAACATGGAAATATGTATTGTTTGTCAAGTCACCAGGTCTCAGTTGAACAGTTTTGGAAACTGTAACTCTAAGTTTAGAGCACGCACTGTACTCCAAGAGCTGTGCTCCAGAAGAGAGGGGCAGCCTGGCTATCAATCAACCCAAGTTAGTATCTCAGTTTGCAGTGTGTCTGAATTGCATTTCTTGGAGTAATCTACCATTTGTTGAACCAAAATGGTACGCAACATCTGGGGCCTGATCTTCACAGATGCCCTCATTCTTGGCTGGATCCTTAATCATCTGTCAGTAATCTGTTGGAATGTCTTGGGAGTTTACACATAAAATTGCACTGTTGATCACACCTTACTGAATTCAGCACAAAGATGGTAATACAGCCATACAGCCATACAAATCTGAATTTTGTATTTTACTTAGGCACTATGGGGTGATAGTATTTTATAAACCATGAGTGAAAATATTTTAAATTGCACTTTGAAAAGAAAAAGTATGTACCACTCTCTGAAAGTATTTTGAGACGCTGTTTATTCTGAAAGCCTTTGGACATTCTGCCTATTAATTTGTTTCTTTCCTGAACATATCTTTATTTATGCAGCAGAAGTATTCCTCTCCTTCAAGGTAAATTCTGTACCGTTTCACACCCCATTCTTTACAGACCTTCACAAATTCATTGTCATTTATTTGACCCTTTAAACCTAGGAGAACATTTCCAAAATACAATATGCAAGAAATTTAATTTTGAATTTAGAGCCATAACAATTAATGTCTAATTTTATTATGTTTTAATGAATTGCATGACATTCACTCTGGTTTTGTCTCTATAAACAGCTATTTAAGTGTGTTCTTTATAGTGAAAAATATTTGTTAATGATATCATTCAGAGGAAGGTATTCATTGAGAGAAAGTTATTTCATTCATGTTAAAGGATGCAATTACATTTTCAAAAGTAGCATGCTCAAAAATATGTCTCATCTGTCCATTCTTTTATCAGTTTTCATAGAAACTTGAAAGGTACACTCACAGACTGGATAAAACTTGGAGGCAGAAGAAGTGATGTCACAAAAAAAAATAACATTTTCACCCTATGTTGGCAGCTGTCAATGACAAATATAAATTCATATTCATTAAAGCAAGTCATGTCCTAAAAATATTTCTTTGTTCTTTCAGACCACTCTTCCGTGGAAACTCAGATGTTGATCAGCTAGGAAAAATCTTTGAGTAAGTGATAACTAGTTTCACTATGTCAATACCTGCTTAACGTTGAAACACTGTGAGGTTTCTTTGCCATGTTTTTATGCAATAATGTGACTAGAACAAAGTATTCCTAGAACATATTTCCTTTTGCTACCATATGCAACATGATATTTCTGTGTATTCTATGTCAGAGTGGGAGGAGGAAGCAACATGGAATATAGTTCTGCAGAACTAATAGCCATCATCGGGAAGTTGAAAGACTTCTGTTTCAGGCTTTTTAAATCTCTTAAACATATTGTGCATGTACCATTCATGCATATTCCTAAATAGTTAGATCCAAGAGATTCTCTTCACAGAAACACAAATGTTTTACTTTTCAGTAATTTCTTTGTGTATTTCAGAAAACAAAATTAGACTACTTTAAAATTGTTATTAAACTGAAATCTCTAAGACGATTACCAACAGCTTCTTTGCGGAAAAGACTTGTGTACATAAGAAAATATTTTAGCTTTTAAAATAAACTGTGTAGCCTGTTAAAATGATTAACCATCCATATTTTGGTCAGGAAGGTAACTGTGAGAACAGAAGGAATATCAGCATTTTAACATGTGCTTTGTCAGAGATGAACTCATTGGCTTTATTTTAAAACCATTTTACAATTCTAGTTTGTGTTTTTCTTCTTTAGATTTATCAAATGGGGGGCGGGGGGGGGCTCCAAACTCTCTGAGGTAGAATAATTCTCTTCCAAAATATGTTCTTAGTTAAAAACCAGAAAATTAAGCTATTGATATTACTGATATGATAATTAAGTAGGATTATATAACTTTTTCTTGTAAAAGCTCTTCAGAGCAAGGAATATTTCTGAATTTATAAGAACCATGTAAATTTAAGATCTGATGTACTTACTGTGTAGTTAGGATATCAAAGCCATATAGGGCTGGTCCCACTCCAGAGAATGAACGCCCATTTGCCTCTGCACCTCTGTCTTCCCTTTTCGTATGGAGAGGCTGCAGGGATCCAGGGATCTGGATGAAATAAGAAATAGATAGCAGAGAGAGAGGGGGGTGGGGCGGAAAGGCTGAAATATTATTCTTTTAAAGATATCCCAAAGGGAAGATAGTAAAATTTCTGAGAAGAGCTTAAACAGAACAAATATTGAATTTCTCTGTTTAATCATTTTTCCAGTTCTCAAATCATAACAGATCTGTTTCTAAGCATTTTCATTATTTAATGCGAGGTTCCTAAATTGCAGGTCTTGCTTTCACACAGTTGACTTCCCTTTCCTGCATACCATACCAGTGTATGTGACTCACTTGCGTGGTTAATTTGTCATGCGCTGAATAGCTCTTCCTGCCCAATCCAGAAAAATCAGTCCTTAAAGTCTACTTTTTCTTCTTCTGCCAAAGCTACTCCTTTAGTCCTACAATATTCTGCTTTATTAAATGAAGACAGTTTTGATACATACAACATATTTTATAATTTAAAAAGACATAGCTGTGATTTTTTTTTAAGGATTTTGATTCGTTTATGACATTTAAGGGGAAAAATCAAAATTAACTGGGATGGGATTAAATGCATAGCTGCTAGTGGCAGCCTCCAACAGGGATATTTCCATCCCTAGGGGCTGAGATTACCTGTGCAGAAAAGAATTCATCAAGAAGAGAAAATGCCGTGCTAATTTTAGAAGAAATTCCTTATTACACATCTACTTCAAGAGAAAGTTTGGGTTTGCTTCTTTTGTGCAGTTCTCCTTAAATAGTTCAAAAGTTGCTTGGGTTCTGGGGAAGTTATGCTAAATAGTGTTTATTTTGTATTTTCACAGCTGGAGAACCCCCTACAGTTAGGCATAGCTCTTCTTGTAGGAGGATTGTTTCCTTCTACAGTAGTGACTCATTCTGCAGAGTAATTTGGACAGAAAGTAGTTTTGGGATTTTCGTGCAATCTGGAGTGATGCATTCTTTCAGATAATGGGGCTGTGGTCTACCTTTGCTTTACATGTGCATTCTGATTTGCGTCAGGTAAAATTCCACTGCGTTTGAGGGTAAATCCCTCGAAGGTGGCCCAAAACAATTTCCTGCTTTTCAAGGACACCATCAGCGTGTGGAATACCCTCATAGATTTCAGGCTAAAAGCTGCAATGGTTTGAGCAGACTTGTCTCCCATTGTGATCAATGGGAGTGGAAAGTACTCGGCGTTTCTCAAGACCAGGCCTGAACCTTTGGCAAGAGGTGAAACTCATCCAAGATACTCCCAAACTTAGTCACTGGTAGTGGTACCAGACCAGAGTGAGGGCACCTACTCAGACATTCATTATTAGCAGTTCTGAGCACTACGTGAGTGTGTAACTAAAAATGTCTCCCCTTTCCACTCTTGGTCTTGTCCACCCTACCTGTCTGACAGGCTGCCTCCTTGTTTCTTTTTGTTAGCTTTGTCTGTGCCTGTGCTTATTCTGCCCTGTTCATGCTCCCTCATGCAGACATTAACAAAATGGGACTAATGAAACACATTTGAATGGCAGGTTAAACTTCATTGTTATTTATAATACTTAACTCAACCATCTTCCTGAGGTGCTATTCATATTAAATTTAATACAGGTCCAGATCCTCAAACAGCTAATCACATGGCTTTAACCACTGTGGCCAAGGGAGTTGCCCCATACCTCCACCATACCTGTGGTGATAAAAATCATATTCAATTTTTCATACAGATTTAACTTACCACTTCCCAAGAGCTGTGATGTCTTCAGAGGTAGTAAAATTAAATTGTCCCGAGATTTTAATTGCTTTATCCTTCTAGCCATGCCATTGTTTTGAAGACATATTAATTTTCAGAGGTATTTTAGGTGAGCCAAATTACAATCTAAAACCCATGTAGGTAGATGCGGAGTAATTCCACTGAGGTAACCTATGATTTACATCAAAGTGTTTGGCCCGTGGCCTCACCCAGTCTTACTACCAACCTCAAAAAGAAGAAAGGTCAATGCTGCTCCCTAGTGGTCTTGGGCTTAGTGCAGACCCAAGTATTCAGTGACCATTTTTTCATGTTCCTTCTTGTCTTAACCTGTCAGCGTTTCCATTAAAAATCTCGATTTTACAATCTGTAAAAATTTCTTTTCCCTGAAACCTGACAAGTAATGTATGGTCTTTTCCAGAATTTCCATCAGAAACTCGCGTTTCAACCCCGCAAATATTAGCATCAGACTAAAACATGAAATGTATGAGATATGATCCATCACTGGAGGTTTACCTACTATTTCATTTATTTGGGTTTTAAACCTTACCATGATTATTTAATAAGTATAAATATCTTCTAGAATTTAAAGCATAAAGAAATATAAAAAGAAATTAAAATATTCTATTAAAGGGTAAAGAAAAGCTAAAATATAACTGAAAGTGAAAACATAAAGACATTCGAGTCCTATGCCACCTCTGAATTGACACTTTAAAACCTGTATTGTGAAGCAAATAAATTGTTTAAATTTGGGCAACAATTCCTGCACACAGCTTTGAAGCATTATGAAACATCCCTTTTATTGCCTTACCCTCATCTTGACCCACACTTTTCTCTCACTCTCTATTCTTGTGAATAAAGATCCTTGCATGCAATTCCCCTTTGAAATTTACTGCTTTTAATCAGCCTGGAGTGACATATGTTGCACCATCCAGTCAAGAGCTGAGCAACTTTCTTCCAAAGCACTCAGCCCTTTTCCAACAACAACAAAAAAAAAAAAAAAAAAAAAAAAAAAAAAAAAAAAAAAACAAACAAACAAACAAACAAAACAAAAAAAAAAGAAAAAAGAAAATTGAGACCTAGGCCAGAAAATTGTGCTGGCCACAGAGTGATTCCTACCAAGCACACTGAGGACCTATGCTCATCAGCCTCTATTCACAGAGATCAGTGCACTACTGTACAATTAATCTCACTTAAACGAAAAGACTTATAAAGTAAACTGCCACTCAGTATAATCAATATAAAGGGGAGACTGCATAAATGTTCAGACCCAATGTTATGTTTTTCCTTTCACAGTGTAATTGGACTCCCAGAAGAAGAGGACTGGCCTAATGACGTTGCCCTTCCAAGAAATGCTTTCACTTCCAGACCCACACAACCTATTGAAAAATTTGTACCAGATATTGATGAACTGGGCAAAGACTTGCTTCTTGTAAGTTTCTATTTGTTGTTCTCCAAACCGCATGACCGATAGTTCCCACTGTGCATGCCACATGCCAAGAAACATTTATGTTTCCATTCAATGGGGTTATTAAAGAAAAGCTCGAAAGTAGGTAGGCAAATTCATGTAAATCTGTGAAACATCAGCACAAGGACACCACCAGCTCAAGATGTGTCAGAGCTGAGAATAGTTAGAGACTAGGAAACTGTGTCAGGGAAGTACCTGTTTGACCTGTCTTTAGACCTTATGCTTAGATCCTCATTACTGACCACTGTTGTGCCACTGATTCAGCCATTGTTATAGTATAAGCCTGACATGAGTACAAAAACTGATCTACCATTTTTCATGGTATAGTGGACCCAGTATAAAGCAGAAAATAGGCTGTAGAGGCAGATTAAATCTTCATGCCTTCTACTGAATGCTGAAAACTTGAGATTTGGAATTCACCAATTGTTCCCTCTTACAAATGTCAGGATTGAACAGAAGCAAACAAATTGTGCTGGTACAACTGGTAACACTGAATTCAACCAAATTATTTCCATCATTTTTATAGATATGTCATAAACCCCAGCCCTGAAGTTCAGTCTTGGAATGGAATATAGGGAGTGGCCTTACCTCAGTTTGCCTTTTGCCACGCTTGTTGAAATCTAGCTTAGTTTGTTCTCTGGAAGCCTTTAAAAGATCTTGGTTCACATGGGCTCGGTAGTGGGGGCTCAGTACAACTCTTGAAAGACTTGCTGTGTCCCTTCAGAAACTGCTATCTCTGGCCTGCATTATCTATACAGAACAGCAGATCATCCTCCATTGTCCTTATGACTGCAGCTTCCAGCTGCGGTAAGCTGAACTACATCTGGACACTTGAAATGGCAGGGGAGAAACGCATCTGTTGTGCTTGCAGGCAGCTTGGAAAAGGAAGCTAGACATAGACAAGAATTAGATTCTGGAAAGAACAAGGAATAATATATGGCAGAGAGCTCAGTGAGCACGAGGGATGATGGGAGGGGGGAAGAAGGCAAATACCTATGCCTAGAAGGTGAGGTGGGAAGGGAAGCTGTTTCTGTTAGGCAAAGAGATGAGAACTGGGAGCCACAGATGAAAGGGGCAAGTAGGACTGGAAGTCACTGAATTAAATTTCAGAAGTTAAATGATAGAAGTTCTGATACAAGAAAAGAAAGTAGGAGTAGGAATTGGTTAGACAAGGATAGTAGGAAGAATATTATTTGCAGGTGAATGAAGGAAAAGAGAAGAACAAGGTATAAAACACAAGGCCATGGAAGAGATTTCAGTGCTGGCTGGACAAAGGCTGAGATAAGGATCTGGAAGGAAGGCAAGCGAAGTACAACTAGGAAGAAGAAGGAGAAACTGAACACAAAACTTTAGCATATAAAGGCTATAAAGCCAAAGACCCAACACCTGTAGAAATGCTGAGCCTAAGAATGAACATATACCTTATGATGCTGTCCATGTTTGTATAACCACAAAAGAATACTGCATTGACACTAAAAGAAAACAACGAAAGTTGTTCTTGAATAATTGCTCCCTGCAGTCTTTGAGACAGATGTTCTGTGCATGTGAATTCAAGAAAACCTGAATTCTGGGATTTCCTAAACTATGAATACTTGAATTTTCTAACTTGTTATTTTCTATTAGCTTTGGGGATGCCATATTCATATACTATGACCCCACTGCTTGTTTTAATATGGATGGTCATCTTATCGTGCAGCACTTACTGAGACACTGTTGTGTCTCATACTGATCATAAATTGAATGTGGCATGTGTTAATGTATATATGCAATGTTAGCACTGTTAACTGTACATTTTAGTTAAAACGAGCTTCTTTTCATACTTACAGAAATGCTTAGCATTCAATCCAGGCAAGAGAATATCTGCCTATGTTGCCCTTTCTCACCCATATTTCCATGATCTGGAGAAATGCAAGGAGAATCTGGACTCTCACATGTCATCCAGCCAAAACTCCAGTGAGGTGAATGCATCATAATGCTGACTGAAGATGAACCATAAATGAACAAGATGTGTAGCTGACAAGGCCACTGTCCCACACAAACCACATAGCTCTTCTAGCGAAGATCATTATTTGGAGGTTTTATGCACTTATCTTTTATTTTGGGATTGTGATGTGCTTATCCAAGAAAATCAATCTAGTTTACTTTCATCAGAGCAACACAAGGGCCAGGGCTTTGACCTGCTCCCATTGCAGCTTTATGTTTGGTTTGGTTTTGTTTTGTTTATCTACCTGGGAAAACTCCAGATGAAGAGAAGCTGCTGACCAGTTTTGCTGCCATTTTATCCTTTTAATATTGAATGCTGCCAGTGTGGAGTAGGACGATCGAGTTACTGCCAAAACATGATGCAATCTCTCTCTCTAGCTGCTGAAGCATGATTTGGTACTTTTTTAATTATTATGAGATCTCTTACAGTGATATTTAAAGAATGGCATTGAAATATCAGATCTCTCAACCTGCAGTTAACTGATACATGCATTAATACATCCAGCTACTGTTCATTCATAGCATAAATGCAGGTGCTTCCCCACTTGAAAACTTGGATGGATTATTTTATCATTTCATTACTTTATGAAAATAACAGTGATGATGGTGATCATAATAAATGTCTCAACTTTTAGGTTTTTTCATACACAAACGAGTTATTATCTATCTACGTTTGTGTGTGTGTTGCAAAAAACAAGTGTTTAACAAACTTCTAGAGTCCTGTTCTTAAAGACTCTTTCAGTTTCCAAATGGTCAGTTTGCGTTGAAATCCAGGCACATTCTAGCCCATCATCTAACCCAGCATTCCCCTCTGGAAACAGCTACAAACACATTTTCTTTCTCTCATTCCATATTTTCTGATATGCAGCCCAAAGACATGAGCAGAGCCAATGAAAATCAATACAGATTTTCACCTTCAACCTGTTCTGCTTATCAGCCAAAAAGGAAAATAGAAAAAAATTTTCCAGTTCAGAAGCAGAGAATCCTATACCTGTAATAAGCACAGATATGTATTTGTGCTGAATTGTATGCTGTATACGGCACTGCCTTATCTGCAATACCCCCCTATGGATCGCAAGTGCATGAACATTAGTGTCTCAAAATGCCTCAGATGTCATTTATTACGCAAACTTGTTTTCTATGCAGAAATGCATGAGCTTCTCTCCTAAACCACCATGTGGGTATACTGGCACATGCTTTTCCACTAGGGTTAATGTGCCATTATTGAATGTCAAAATAACTAAGCAATTCACATGCCTTTATAGCACAGTTATTTTAAATATTACATTAAATTTTTATATTTAGTATTTTTACCTTAACTAAAATATATTTTCAGTATTTTAAAAAGAATCTTTTATTTTTTTAATACTGTACTGGGAAAAAAAGAAATATTTTAAATCCATAAAAGCTGTTCCCAAGCATGACTTTAGTGCACTTACCTGGATATGACTTGGGGGAAAATATTGGTCCAACAAGTTAGCCCTTACCATAAAACCATAAATATACACTATTGCAGTATAACTGATGATAAGTGAGGCAGCTAGCTTTGCTTACTCCTGTGATAGTCCCTTAAGCTTCTATCTTCCTCATCTCTATTTCATCTTGACTAGCTAGTGAGCCAACATTATATCCTTATTCACAGCATGCTTGGCAGAAGCGCTGGTCCTTAGCAGTGAGTTGAGCAATATAATCTTCCCACCTGTGGCATGGTAACTTGTAGCCATCTCCCTGGCAGGTTTCTCAGTCCTGTGATAGACTGGCTGTTGTGGCAAGCTTCATTGTTAACTCTGTTTCAGGTATCTGTGCTGCCTGGGACATGGTCCATTGCTAGGATAGTGAGTGGATCTTATCTGTCTCTTGGATAAAGCTTTTCACTACTGTTAGACACATAAGTATGAGACGTATGGTTAAATTAGGTCTGTTTTAAATAAGCCAGGTTTTAAAAGGACCACTTGCGTGCATGCATGCAGTGACCTGTGCTTTCCTCCATGCCCAGAATGATGCCTATGCAAAACCTACCAGCATGAACAGGCAAGCTGCAAATTAGGCTTGGCAAGAATATGCATGAGGCATCTGCACTCAGAGATACTACAGATGCAAAACACAAGAATTTTGGAAGCTCTGCGAGCAGCAAGCTGAAGGCCAGGGAGCGGTCATGGCAGCTAACCCTCAAATCTTGGCCTTGCCTCTGTCATTGTCTCTGTTTCTACATCCAAGGGGAACTGCAAGCCCACAGCACTGATGTTGCACCTCAGTGTGAATAGGTTTTAACATTTATAGAAAAGGATGGGCCGGAGTGAAATATTTGCTAACCATTTTTAAACAAAAATTAGAACAGAGACAAATTTCAGGAGAATCTTGTGACAGTAACAAATATAAAAGTTTTCTACACAGTCTAGCACTTTTAAAAACATTCCACATTTTAGCTAGTGCTGAGCTATCATACATAATTTATCAGGGCATTCAGCTGGTGTGGCTTTCCAGCAGCTGTCAGGGAACTCTCCCAGAGCTCTCCAACAAACATAGGGTGAAAATGTAGGGGAGAAGAGGGTATTTTCAAATCAGGCTTAAAACTCTCAGATAGAGATGTGCATCTGTTCCATGTTAGAAGAGCTTGTTGTATTAAGCTTAGCGAAGCAAAGGCTAGAAGAGAATATGATTGCTGAATGTAGGTACATTATTGGGGTAAAACAAAAATGAGGGAAGATAACACTTTAAGCTAAAGATTAGTGTTGGCTCAAAAATGAATGAGAATATGGAAATCTCGAGGAAGTTAACTACTGGAGCAGTATTTCCCAATCAGTAGTATCAGTAGAAGAGCTCAGAGAGCAGCAGAGAAAAGCAAGGGCTGGCTTATGGAATCAGAAGCAGAGCTTCTGCAATGTGGTGCTCTAAGTAGTCTAATAGAGGATCAGGTTATAAATGGGGGTATTCAGGAGAACAGCTTGAGAAAGGCTGCATTAATGGTCACGTTCTGGAACATCCTTCCGGTGGGAATGGCAGGAACAAAAAAAAATCTGTCTTGGCAGGGTTAGGGAAATGATTTATCTAATGGGGTCCTTGTGGTAGCAAGGATCTAGATTCAAAGGACCAATGACTTTTCAAATGACCTTCTTTTCAAAATCTCTTTAGGAAGAAATTTCATCTGACATGCCATAGGCTTCCTCTTATTCCAGTCTTCCCTGCCAAACCATGGGGTTTCACTTACACTAGTAAACTGAGAAAGCCTGTTCTCTGGCTGGGCGAAGTGCTGGCACTGGCTAAAATCATGCCAGGAATCATGCTCATAATTAGACAGTACAGTCAACTGTGGGACTGTGCTCGAGCCCATGCCCTTGCTCTTTTTATTTTACTGGTACAGCTCTAGTATTTGAGTACCTTTACTAATTACTGCCATATGTGTAGGATGTAGGAATTGTATATGTGAAAAAGAAAGTGCTCCTTGACACACATGTTCCAAACTGTGATGAAAACTCTTCGTATACCCTTTAAATAAGACTTCAAAGTGCAATTCTTAGCAATAACTATGCCTGTATGTGTTCTACAGGAGCAGTTCAACAGCAGCTAAAAACCACTGAATAACAAAAAAAAATCAAAAATAAGTATAGATGTTAGCTCCTAGACCACCCACAACCAGGCACTGTGCTCTTCTCAGCAGAGAACAGGGTATTCTAAGTAACGGAAGGAGCAATTTCTATCTCCCACCAGACTTCTTTTTATCACTACTACATAATTCTGCAGGAAAAACAGACCCAATAACCAAGGAAAAAAATCACCAAAGCCGGTTAGTGAAGTGCTAATTGCTGAACCACAGCAACACATCTGGAGCAGCCTTTTCTCTCTTCACCCTGTCTCCATGCTTACTATAGTGTCCAGTTCTTCTTCAGCTGCCTTATGGAAACAAGTTTCAGTGATCCTCACAGGTGCTATTTCCAACAAGATTCTTCCAAATTTCCAATAGCTACACAGTGTCAGTGTCCCCTACGTCCCTATTACCAAGTATTGCTTCTTTTAGTCCAGCAGCCCAGAACTGATGATTAAAAAAAGAATCTCGTGTACCTCCTTGCATACCCTTAGTTTTGCATACACCTATGTTGCCTTCTGTGTGCCAAGTAAAATTATAAAAATAGGGTTTGTGCATATTTCTGTGTAGGCTGTGCCCACACTCCAGGTTTTTTTCAGCCTATTAGTCCACAGTGGTAAATGTTGGAGTATCTTCCTCTGTTGTTTCTGTCCTAAAACACACCAAAAAATGAGGACATCATGTTTCCAAAATATTGAAATTTCATGCTATGTGTACAGAGCCTTTTACAAGAAAGGAATCAGTAAGTTGTAGCATTTGAGCATCTTCTGCGTGGGGTAACATTGTAAGCATCGTAACTCTAACGTGGTTTTTACACTCGATGGTTGTTTTGATGAATAAGAAGAAAATACTGTGCCATGCTACTTTTCACAGGTTCACTCACTGTCTTTGAGAAGCATGTTTTATTTTACATATAATCCTCTCTGCTGTTAGGTATTAGGCCAACTTTAATATGGCAAATAAAGAGAAAACGAGCTGTTTTGGTCTTTTAGCCAACAAACTTGGAGCACTTACCTGACTCACAACTGAAAACACATCAGTTGTCAAATATGTATATGAATCATAAACCACACAGTTTGGTTTAAAAGGCCACATAAATTAATTATGTTCCATGTATAAGACACAGCTGAATAATAAGGAAGTTTATTCTAAGAACTCTGTTTTATAGAACCACTTTGCTAGTATTTTTCATTTACAGTAGTTTCAGGAATAGGTTGATTTTTATATACAATATGAATTAGAAGATACTAGGCTATTAGAGTGATTTTGTTGTGTTACGCTTGCAGTTTGAATTGATCACAAGCTTAGGAAGCTAGCATATTTATTTTACAACTATGAAACTGCTTCTAAATATCACAATCTGTTTTTGATATTAACAGGATTTCACACTTCTCTTAACGTGTAAATGATTTTCTTGAAATTAGTATATTAGAAAAAACATTTTTCCAAACTGCAGTTGTGGGGGAAAATTTAAGAAATATATTTTTACTTTAGTAACATGTTATATATTGAAATCTTCAGTAACTGACTGTTAATAAGCTATCACTTTTACTTCTTTTTGATCACTAAGTATTGGAGTATACAGATTACTTTCCATGAAGAAAAAATTCAGAAGCAATCTCTAGAACAGTAAATGGGATTTTATATGTTTAAGCTTCCAAGTTTCACTTTCATATCCAGTTTTTTTGTGCAAGTCCAGTTCAGGTGAGCAAAAACACGACTACAATTTTAACAGTCTAAAAGGCTGTGCAACTCAAATAAGAGTTTTATCTGTGAACTATTTATTTTATTATATCTCTTTGTTTTGCAAATTGTTAGATAATGACTGTAATAACTCTAGTTTCTGGACCAGACTCTGTAACCATCAAATCCCAGTAATTTATGTAAAACAATAAGAAGCTTTCTCATTGGCTTAAATGAACTAGGCCATTAAAAGAAGAAAGATGTGGACACGTGAACTGACAAATACACTTTTGCCAAGTGTTATTTTTTCCTTTTAGTTTGAAGCTTAGTACGTACTACATACTGATATGCAATATATACACAATATAGGAACCATAAAAAACACTTAGGAGTCGTGTGCATGGATAATATAAAAAATGCCTCATTAAGTTTTTGCAGAACCCAGCTAAAAATCATTCTTTTAGCTGTAACACTGAATATTTTGAAACTGATATATTTTTGCATTAAGAAATATTCCTGAAAATTTATGTATATGTTTTTAATTTAGACAGTGATAGGCACCCAAACAGAACTGAATCAAATAGGAACTTGTTCTCAAAAAATTATTCTGCAAGGCCAACGAGATACCATCAGTTCTTTATGTGTTCAGCGGAAGCTGAAATTAGCCAGCCCCATGCTTAGATGAGCTTTTTGCTTTCTGGACAGAAAAGCCCAAGGTTGCTGTGAGGAAAGACAGTGGAAAATCTGCTTTGACTTAAATAAAGTCTTTTGAGAGCTTCTGCAATATTCAAATTTCCAGCCTTCATTGAAAAATTGTGCAAAACAGCTAAGATAAACCAAAACTCCCTAACCATATGGCATTTTTTTCTTTCAGATTAAATGTTTTATATGTGTTAGAATATATTGGTGGGCTTCATCCAGCCTAATGTGAATGAGACTTTTGCATGGCTAGAGAAAGTAAGAAGAGATTCTGCTATGGATATTTTGATACTAGGTGACTGGTAAACTTTTTGTTCGCAAAAAAGATCAGACAAAAGATATTGCCTTCTTTTTAAATAAAACAAACAACTGACACTTAGTAAAGATTAAAAAGGAGATTTTAAGGAATTATTGGGAAAATATTGTTCGGATAAGTGAAAAGGAGCATATTTATAATGTGAAAAATGTAAATTCAAACAATGTGTATTAAATATGCATTGAAACTGGTACTTTTTCACTGACCTTGCAAAGTTGATAGGGTTTTATGAAAGAAAAGCATCCAGGTATGAACTTATTCTAACTACCATTTTAATGTTCATTTGCACTAAAGCAACCTATACCATTTGACTGAAAGGAGAAGGGAAAACAGGTAATGTTTAACTTGTGATTTACTTTAGTGATGACTACATGGATATGCTGTAAAGCTCTCAAGCTCGCTGTCCATTTTTGAGCAAGCTAGATTTGCATCCACACTATTTAGCTTTCTGCATCTTAAACCCATCCACAAGCCAGAAAAAAAACACATTTTTCTAGTGTTTATATGGATATTTGCTCCCACTGACACGCTCATGTTAAACCCAGCCAAAGAGCATTGTCTCTGCCACTGAATGGAAAATGAATTTTCACAGACTGCCAGCTTTCTTCATGCAATTACTCCTAAAAAGTTTGTAATTAACATTCAACAATATGCAGACTTTCCTCTTATTCCATGTTTCATACGTATGCCATGTTATGCAAATCCTCAGCCTTTTTTGTTAAAAAAAAAACAGTTCTTGAATGTTAGGATCAATTTTGAGTAGCTCGATGAGGGAGGAAAATTGTGAAGTGCTGCAAAGAGAGGAAAAATGGGCAGAGATTAGGAGAGCTCAGGGCAATTTTGGCAAGTGACTTTGAATATGTGGAAAAGTTACGTGTAGGTGTAGGGGGAAGACTTTTTTACCACATGTTTTGTTTTCTCCTATCATTCACTTTCATAAGCATAAGATGATAAAGCAAGACTCTTGCATAGGATTTTAGTTCCAGGCACTTATTATGCCAACTCAAATCATGAGTTCCAGTGCAGTTTTTCAACATAGCAACAGCCCTATTTTTTAAATCAGATTTTGCAGAAGCTAGATGTTTTTCTGTGTAGATACAAAAAAAAAAATCTTATGAGTCAGCTTGAGAGCAGATTAAGCTGGCCACACAGACACTGCCTGTAGTTCAGCTGCAGACATGGAGAATGTACAGCCCTAAGGCAGGACAGTCACTAACAGTGTCCATTAGCGTGCAATATCATTGCGTATTGCAAGCTGACTCCTGCCACAAATTGAAAGTCCTTTGGCAACCCAAAATGGCATGGTTTTGAGCACTTGGACTTTGAAAAGATTATCCTCATGCAAATTTTGCTGGATCAGTCCAGGTGGTTCTCCATCTTACAGGAGCAAGTCTGAGAGCCTAGCAAGTCTGGCTGACACCCAGCGTAAGTAATACTACAGAACTATCTGCCATTGAAAAAAAAAGTCTTTTTGTAGGTTGTACAGCAGGAATGGAGCTTTCTGAGGTGCTGTGCCAACCTGAGAGCTACCATTAACTATTGTTATGCCTCCTCCAAAAATACAGAGTATAAGGCCTGTGTAGCATTTTGCTGTGTTTAGCCCATGTGTGTGGGTGGCTGGGTAAGTGTTGGCACAGAGCAGCTAATTTGGGTCCTTCCATTAAGTGTGAGCAAGTAGGCTTGGCACAGAGACAAATTTCACAGTTCCAAGGATAGGAAACATCTAATTCTACACAGTAGTTCCCTGGCATTTGTTAAATACATATAGTGATAGATCATCCGGTCACTCAAGCTGTCCTTTCCTTATCCCAGATCATCCTACTGCGACACTGTGAAAGAAGCCCTGGGGAGTCTACTCCTCAACAGTCTTTCAACACCCTGCTTCCTCTCACTGCAGTGACACTTAATTACCTATCACTTGTCTATCACCCTGCTGATACTTCCACGGCCACTTAAGATGTGAGCTAAATTACTGCCTTGTGATTCTGCAGCCCCCCCAGTCTGCAGGCAGCCAATGGTTTGTATTATAGTTTTTCCTTGCTTCTTGTTAGGAACTGGGAAATACTACAGTAGAATATGGCAAAGTGTGTGCTACTTTTACACTCTTTGGTTCAAGCAAAGACATGAGCTAGAATAGATTAGATTGAATATAATGTGTTTGATCAGCCAAAACACTTCTTGATTCAGAAGATTATTTACTAAGTATAGAAGATCCCTGGACAACTGTCTGTGATGTACATGTTTACAAGAGCAGCCAATGATGCTTCTGTTATTCAGAAGTTTTTAATGGATACAAACAAGACAAGCAATGCCAGCCTCCTACTGCTTACCTCCCTTCCCTTCCCTGAGATCACTGTTCCCAGGGAGAGGTTTCTTCCCAGCATGAGGCAGAGCAACTATGAAACAGTTCCTCCTTATATGAAGGTCCCCAACTCTCAAGATAACTTGGGTGCATGTAGGCAATCAAGCTCACTGCTTTCTGCTGTGGCAGTTTTGAGTACAGAGTCCTGCCCCAAGTAGTAGGCACAGACAGACCTTAACCCCCAGTACATCCTCCTGAGAAAAAGTCTTTCCAGGATCTAGAGGGGACACTATGCTTATTGTTTCTATTGCATTTTAAACAGCAGTGTAATAAGAACTCCCCTGAGAAACCTCTCTCACTACACAAAAAGGATGACTCTGAATTCTGGACATGCTGTGGGAAAAGACAAAGTGTTTTAGTCCAGGTGGATGATGGTGTATCTTGAACAATCATCCCTCACTGATGATAGGAAAAAAAAAAACAACAAACTGGCTTCAAAATATAGCCTGGGTCTGCAGAGTGCTAGTTAAATAAGAAGTGCTTCTCAATCTTTTTCTAGCAAGACTCAAAATCCATCATGATTTTTTGCAGGGACTTTATCTTGGAGTCCCTTTAACAAAGGTGGCTGTAACCATGGGTTGCAGCTACAACAAGAATTACATCCGAAACTGGATGCTCACAAGAAGTGCATGGATGCAGGGCTGTACAAGGTGGCTTATATAAGTTCAGTGGGGATGTGCTCATCGGAGAGTATTGATTGCCATGCACATTTGGAACTGAAGTTACCTATCATAACATGATAGAAGGACTGCAGTGTCATGAGATTAGAGGCTGAAGGGACTGCAGAGATTGATCCATCCTTTCCTTTTTCTCTCTTGATGTCTAGCAACCCAGTGGTTTTCCAACTTTGTTTTGTTTTGATTTATTTCACCTCCATCACCACCATCCTCCTTCCTTTTGTGTATAATAAGTTGAATAGAAGAGCATTACTCTGGTTTACCAGCTTAAAACCAGAGCAGACCAACACTGTCTAAAAATTCTGATCACTCTCTGGTGGTCAATATTAAGTGAATCATTTGTGTCTGTTTAGATTCCAACAAATACAATTCAATATCCATGACACCTTCCTTGCATTCAGCACTGTTAAATAACCTTGCTGTCATTCTCTGCAGTGTTCAAAATCTCTTTTCCCGGAGACTGAACTCCCCTCCTACAACCCACTTAGAGTCACAGCAATGTGAGCAAAAGAAGTTTACATTATGGCAGTGCTTTTTGGTAAGGAATGACAGCCGGTTCCAATTGAAGCAAGGCCTGAAAGAGTCTCGAGGACTCTTAGCCAGGCACCTTTCACAGGCAAGGCAGTCACTTCTGTTAAAGTGAAAAACACATTTTAAAATACTTAAGACAGAGAAAATATAAAGATGCCATTTATTTTTCTGATAGAATCTGTTTTCTACACAAAGCTGTATGATTTTGGCACCAAAACCAAGCCCACAGGCACCCATTTATATTTCCTTTCAATCTTTAATTTCTTTATAAATTCTTTTCAGGCATTCAGATTAATGTATTTATGGTCTGTTTCATTCCAATTCATTTAAGTGGTCTATATCTGCCATTGAATCTCATATAGGTTTTATTTTTAATGTAATATTTAGCTGCATTACTTTGAACAGCTTTAAAAGTATAAAGTCTTTGAATGCTCTAGTTAAAGAAAAATTACACCCTCAGAATGATGTCTTAGAAGTTGAACTGTATACTTTGGAAATTATGTTTATATTATAACTCCTGAAAGCATCACAGGGTGCTTTTCTCTGTATGTCTGTCTTCTCCTTTCAGTGTAACAGTGTGTATTTGTATTTCCTCACTAGCTTGATACTCTTTAGTCTGAAGGCCCAAGTACACAAACATGAATACCAGTAAATAGGGTCAGAGTTTATTGAAGATGTGGACACATTTATCTGCAAGCTATTTGACATTAACCTAAATTATTGCTATTATAATTCAGTATATTATTTCTTATGAACACACTAGTCCTGTGAAAGGGTAGTTGCCAAAAAATGTGTCAAGTCTTGCCGCTTTATTGTTTATTTGCGTTTAGTATACACTTCGGTTGTTGAAGTGAAGCTAGTTTCATAGAGAGGCAGAAAGCTAGATCAGTCAAAAAAAATCATAAATAAGCTTCATACTGTACATTGAGTTTTGCAACTAGAGTAGTATGTGTGTTCAGATGTAGTATTTTTATGCTTTAGGGTATTTTTGTTTAATATGTAAAGGAATAAGCAGATTACTTTGAAATGCTATTGTAGAGCTAATTTTACACATAGTGGGAGAATGTTGTCTGAAAAAATTAAAATTAGAAAACATTACATAGGCTGCCTTTGGCTTTATTTTGTTTGTAGCAGGTCCAGCAGGTATCTGTCGATTCCAGATGCTTAAGCCAGGGGCCAAGTTTGTGTGGCATCTTGTAACTGAAGAAAGTTTTTTGCAGTGATAAATTTACCCATCTGGGCTTTAAGTAAGATTGTTGGGTAAACAAAAGCATAAAGGCAGAAAATTTAGGGTTTGGTTTTTTGGGGGTTTTTTTGTTGGTTTGGGGTTTTTTTGTGCATGGACAATTGCATGAAATAGGATTGGGGTTTCAAAGTATTTAAAATCATTTAGCATAATTTACTCTTGTTGTAGCTCCACTGACTACAGTTACATTAAATGAAGAATTTGACCTTGTAAGTCTACAAATTTCAGTGTCAGGCAGTTCTGGTCTATATAGTGATACTTAAGCTTAGTAAATCAGCAAGAATACTATATAAATGGTAATATGTGATAAAAATCTTAACTCTAGTAACATTCTCTCAAAATTTCTATTCATTACTTTTTTTATACAAAAGTTCAGAAGTGCATTTAGTGGCATTGGGATATGTGGAGAAAAGGATGATGCTGGTACAGAAATGTATCACAAATAAGATTCAGTTCTTACTGCTCCAGACACTCCATGTGTGCCTCCCTTAAACGTTACAAATCCCACTGAAGTTAACAGAAGACATATATAAAGTTAAGTCTGTTTGTAACTCTCACGGGATACTGGTTTCAGGATCTGCAAGATAAGTTATGTTCTCAAAGGCATTATTAAAACTTGTGTTTTCAGGTTTACAGAATACTACGAACAGTGAGGACAGCTTCTGAGACACATCCAGAGTAACCTTATTAATTGATATTACATCAGACCAACATCCATTAGCAAATCAAAATCTGTTTCGGTACTTTTACTGCTCAGTATGATTTTACAAAAAATAACATGAAAAACATTCAGAAAGTTAAAACAGCCTTTAATGCTGTTTGGCTTATTTTTTTCTCTTTTTTCCCCCTTTTTTGTAATAAAGTATCATTTGCTCTGGAGGTGTCTGAGATTCAAAGAAAACATGCAAAGCCGTTTTGAATATTTTTTTTTTCATTCACCTTAGGGCATATACTCAGCTGGTGAAAATCAGCACAGTCCTGTTGACTTCTACAGCATTATATCAGCTTGTACCAGCAAAACAGCTGGCACATCGAGTTTCAGCATTTCAAGTCACTTTACCTACATATGCAGTAGGATTTTGTTTTGCAAGGTGGAAAGTTACCTATGGTGCAAACTGTACTACCTAGACTACCATTGATACCTATTCACAGGACATGATTTCACTGTATCACTTCATACTTGAAATTCATTATGTTCTTTTAATCAGGGTACAAACATGAAAAGGTGCGTGTGTTACTGTTTCTTTTAAAGGTGCATCATTTTTTTTTATTCTGTGTGCATGGTTACTATTCAGTGTTCCTTTACATTCTTTGCATTCAGCATTAAAATCACCTATGTGTGAAACACAGAATCACCTACAGAGGTACAGGAATATGTAACAGTGATTTCTTGAATTGTTACTCAAATATACTGGTTTACCTTTTAGTCATCAATGACATCAAGGGGCTACAACATGCAAACTGTGGTATATAAAAGTATTGCACCATTGCTGTACATGAAATCTTGCAGCCTCTCTCCTCTTCTTGCACAGCTGCTGATTACCATATACGCATTGGAAAAAAGTATGTTTCTGCTGTACAGAATAGCTGGGAAATAATGCAGACACTTGGGAAACTCTAGAGCTCCCTTTGCAAGCTTTCAAAAAAAGCCCTTTGATCTAACTGCATGCCTGCTCTGTGTCCCAAATATCACCCTATGGGGCTTTCTGCTTAAGAACACCCTCAGCTGGGCTTACTTTACGTTGACTGCATTGAAGTTCATCAGAGCATGCACCTTAACATATAACATATTCTTTAGCTTTTACAAGTTTGTAAAGATGGTTGACTGCAAAAATAACTATGTGTCAATACAACAAAGTTAAATTAAGGCACACAGAAGGTTATCAATATTGTATTATATCAGAATTACAGTCCTTTGGAACTGAACGTTTTGCTGCTGGCAGTGCAAGAAAAGCAAAGTCGTGTATTTATTGTTGGGTGCTGAGGGTTTAGTATGAAAACCAATATAATAAAAATTTTCAGTGTCAAGTTCTTTTTAGTTGTTCCCAAACTATTGGAAGGTTAAAAGGCAAAAAAAATTAGTTTTGTATTTAAAACTGCTCTCTTGAGGTTTACTTCACCTTTCTAGCTGTATGTTTCTTTTATCTAAAAATGTAAAATGAATACAAATGCAGTAAGTATTGTATATTAAATACAGAAAATTAGCAACATTGTTTTCTAGTTTTTATGTTTGCAAGTGTTCTTCTCAACACCCTGAGTATTCTAGAAAATCAACAAACATACACACAACCAGACAGAAACGTAAGCACATGCTCACCCTCTCCAGCACCTTACCATATACCTTTAATTTTATAAAAATCTAACCTCATTTTTCCTGATTTCTCACTTCTGAACTACTTTATTGCTCACCTAGGATGAATTCCATTTAAAAAAAAAAAAATTTGAGCCATCACTTTTTGTTTCAAAGGCATAACATTGTTGCAATTGCTAAGAAGGCTATATGATTCAGCACTAGTTTGTCTTTACTGAAATCTTCTTTGGTTTGGTTTAGGCAAATTGTGCCTTAATTCAGCTACAATGGCTCTCAGTCATTCATGAAGCACAGTATTTTTCCCAAATGTTATTTGATCCAACTTTTACGCTAACATGCGTGGTATTTGTGTATTCCTAAAGATTCTGCTGCTTTCATCTTCCATCTTTTAAAAAGCTGAGCACACCTTATTGATTAACTGTTTTTTCCTGATGGGCTATAAATACGACTAGTAACATTTCTGGGTATATAGAAATGCTAAAAGTGCGTGTTTTCAGTCAAACACAAAATGACACAACATCAGTCTCTAAAACCAGATGCATATTTTCTGTCTTCACTCCTACCCAAGCAAAAAATCCTCATTAAAACAACTCAAATAAAGCTTCAGCTTATTGTAAAGATCATTAAGTGCTCTTTAGAGCAGGATAAAAGTAGTTGCTACTAACAAGGCCTCCAATGAGCCACCAGACACAGGAATCTAAAAACTATTAGCTCAAGCATCCAAACAGATTTCAGCTTCTGGATGAAAGCTCTAGACAGAAATGACTGCAAAGCTAACCAGATCCCACAGCTACAAAGGATTTTGTAACTCAGAACCAAAACTTTGAGCTGCCCCTAGAAACTATAAGGAACCATGAAAGTCCTTTACAAAACATAGTTATATACACTGCAGGTGCAACGCAGCATTAAATAAAAACAACAGCTACCTTTACATTATGTGACATTCCAAATTAGTCTTTAAGCACATTATAAGATTACAAGCAGCAGTCCAGCCAGGGACAGACACAAAATGAACTGCCGTGAGGCCTGTGGCTGAGCAGAACAGTCAGCATCGCAGATACCCGTATTAGCCATAGCTAATCCATTGTGAAAAGGGGGAAAAATCATGGAAAAATTTAACAGATTAAATAAGAGCTACCATGCATGTCTGGATACTATCTGGTGTTTTATCTCTGATAGTGCTCAGGGCAAGATACCACAGAAGAAAATCCAACAGTCTGTGGGCAGTTATATATACCAGACTTTTCTTCCTAGCCCTCATCTGTGAGAAGGTGACTTACCCCCTGCATGAAGTTCATAAAACCCAATTATGGAAGAGAAAATTATATTTAAAAAAAAAGAAAGAAAGAAATCCACTAAGCAAAATACTAAGGACCTTGAAGAAATAAGCACAAATGTTACTCTTCTCATTATTCACAAAAATGTTCTCACCTTCTTCAACTCAAAATTATCTAATGACACTAGAGGTCACATGCTTATTAGCACCACAGAAACAAATGTTCATTTTAAAAGATTTAAATGCGTTGTCTTTGCCTATCATTTGCTTGCCATTTACTGATACATGGAAAGCAAGATTTACAGTATCTGTATCATTCCTCATTTTAAACCCATCCGTTGTGTAGCTTTTTTTTTTTCCCCTCTTCGATAAACAAGGTCATCTTTCAGTCTCCTGTCACACAGAAGTCATTTCTCGACGTATTTCCATCCATTTTTAGAAATCTGATTTAGCTGGCTGAATTGTCTGGCTGGACTCCCAAACCTCCTTCACAGCCAGGGAAGAAAAGCTAATGGGAGTCTAATTAAAATACTCCGGCATGCCTAGCAGAGGACTCCCTCCTCCCCACTGCCTGCACAGGGAGGGACCCCACACCCCTGGCCTCCTGCAGTGGCAAGTCTTCATATTTGCAGGCACCAAGCTCAAAGCCTCATGGCACAAAGCATTGGATGAATAAACTCTCCTGGTTCAAATTCAGTCAAAACATTTCTGAAGAGCAATTCTGTCCTGGCAGACTTGATGGAGTTTCGGTATTACCTATGCTGCTGCAGCTGAGCTGAAGCCCCCGGAGACCTGCAGTGCCACCACCGTGTCAGCGCAGAGACGGACAGACAGCAGTGCTCCCACCCACCGGCCACCCTGTACCGCCCAGGGCTGCAGCAGCACTGGGGACTGCCTGCACGGGTGCAGTGCAGTGCTGTCAGTCACCTAAAACTGGGTTGCGTGTGTGTACTCCAAAATGGCCCAAACTTGAAAATGTGTTCAGGGTGAGGACATCACCATGCTGCACAAAAGGGGTATCACAATATATTTAATAATACTCCTGATCTTATTTTGTATATATTTTGATGCAGTTTGTTTCTTCTGTCTTCAATCTACTCCTCCAGCATCACAGGCAGCTCAGTGAGAACTTCAGCCCGATGTGTTTCCAAAGTAGCCATCCTTGTTTCAGAACACACCAACAATTTTCTAAGGAATTAGTTACCCCTTCCCGTATGCACTATCTTGCAATTTTCAACAGTAAATTTTATTTGCAATTCAGCAAATTTTACTTGCAATTCTGGTGTAGTAACCTTGTTAGTTTTCTTCAAGCTCCTCACAGCGGGCTCTTGGTTTTACTAAATAACTTGGTGTAGTGGGTTGACTCTGGCGGGATGCCAGGTGCTCACCAAAGCCATTCTATCACTCCCCCTCCTCA
>NW_010972436.1:4331065-4332396 GCF_000737465.1 Haliaeetus leucocephalus
GGAGACGGTCCCCCATGAACTTCTCCAACGTGAGTCCTTCCCACAGGCTGCAGTTCTTCACAAACTGCTCCAGCGTGGGTCCCTTCCACAGGGTGCAGTCCTTCAGGCACAGACTGCCCCAGCGTGGGTCCCCCACGGGGTCACAGGTCCTGCCAGAAAACCTGCTCCAGCGTGGACTCCTCTCTCCACGGGGCCATAGGTCCTGCCAGGAGCCTGCTCCAGCACGGGGTTCCCATGGGGTCACAGCCTCCTTTGGGCATCCACCTGCTCCGGCGTGGGGTCCTCCCCGGGCTGCAGGCGGATATCTGCTCCACCGTGGACCTCCCTGGGCTGCAGGGGGACAGCCTGCCTCACCATGGTCTTCCCCACGGGCTGCAAGGGAATCTCTGCTCCGGCGCCTGGAGCATCTCCTCCCCCTCCTTCTTCACTGACCTGGGGGTCTGCAGGGTTGTTTCTCTTGCGTGTTCTCACTCCCCTCTCCGGCTGCTGTTGTGCAGCAGTTCTTTCCCCTTCTTAAATCTGTTATCCCAGAGGCGCTACCACTGTCACTGATGGGCTCGGCCTTGGCCAGCAGCTGGTCCGTCTTAGAGCCGGCTGGTATGGGCTCTGTCTCGAACACAGGGGAAGCTTCCAGCAGCTTCTTACAGAAGCCACCCCTGTAGCCTCCCGACTACCAAAACCTTGCTACGCAAACCCAGACGACTTGGTATCGCAAATTCCCGTGGGCTTATCAGTTTTTCCAGCTATTCCCAAATATGCTGAACGCAGCAATGCTATTTCAGAAACAAAACTCATTTGTGCTTTCATATGATTAACGTATTAACATGTGATAACTTTTCTCCATTTTAACAAAGCTATAACTAATATGCAGTAATTTTTAATAGTAGCACTTTAAGAAAAGGACATTTGAAATGCTGAGTTAGTAGATCCTGGTAACAACCCGGCTCCTCTTGGCATTTCCACTAACCTAACGCAATATTAACCTTGTCAATACCGCAATGTTCTTTATTTTTGCAGTGCAGATAGCTAACGAGTGATGAATATGCACCTAACTTTTTATCAAATAGAGCCCCACTTCACTGAACTCTATGCCAGGACAGGCCGCTGTTTCATAAAACCTTAGTCTGCACATCTACCGAAGGAAAAAGGGAAAGGAAGCACTGCAGTTTCCCAGATAGATCAAGAGCGGGGGGACGACCGCAAAGGCATTCCGCCCTCTCCTGGGATGTCTACTCCAGACGGGCGCCCCGGGCCCTGCGCCCCAGGACGCACCTGCCCCTTGACGTTTCATTTCCCCCCTCAGCGTCACCCTCCGCCGCCCCCGCTCCCCC
>NW_010972436.1:4333016-4351513 GCF_000737465.1 Haliaeetus leucocephalus
CTCTGATTGCCTTGTCAGCGCCGGCAGCTGTCGTGACTGATGCCCGCCTCGTGATCTGCGACGTGGAGATGATTAAGATGCTGGCCTGGTCCTTGCAGAAATAAAACGCTCCCCGTGGGAGTTGCAGCATTCGCCGAAGTGGCTCTGATCCTCGCTAAGCCGTATTTCCTTAAAGTTGGCGTTCGGCTGTACCGGAGCGATCTGAAAGCCTGCCTTACGCGGCGCTCTGCTAACCTCGGGACCCAGCGGTCAGAAGGCCAAAAATCTGCTTCTGCACGCTTGACTGCAGAGCCTAATTTTATACTGTTACCACCTTCATGCCTCCTCGTGTTTTTCTTTAAACTTTTTCATTCTGGTTAGCTGTTCACCTTAGGCTCATGTTTCGTTTAGGCATTGTAAATTTACAGTTAATGAGTTTTATGACAAAAAACAGGTCATAAGACTTTTATTCCCCCCCCCCTTTCTTTGTCCGTTTCTAGTATATGCTGTGAGTTTGTACTCAGATCCATTCAGGCTAAAGTCTTTGCTTACCTTGGCATAGTATGTAATAGACATGATGGATGTATACAAACGGATAGCTAAGTATCTTTGATTGCTTATTGAGGCATCAAAATAATGGGGTCTCCTGGGAAAGAGTTGAAGTGTTGACTGCAAGATCCGGCCTATGCTTAAAATTTATTGCCCTCTTACAATGTTTTTGGGTGTATTTGTGTGTCTATTTATTTATTCTTAATTTTATTTCAATAGGACAGCTGGAATGCAACTACCAATGCAAGCAAAACTTTATATTCCTTTATAAGGTTCATTACACCATTATGGCTGCTAACACAGACAAGTTATAATATAGGACCCTTTGCTTCTCTGCTGTGATCGCAGAGCTTTCTCCCCGTTACAGTTTTCCCATGTCCCTTCTTAAATACACCACCATTTTGACTATTTGGAGGTGGAAAATAATTTGGGGGTTCTTTTCACATCTGAAGGATACTTGCAAGGCAGTAACAGTTTGTATTGCTTGCTCAAAGAACCCTAGCTGACTGAAGGTGCCAGTGCTTTTCATAGGGATGAAAGCTATACAACAAATACCTTTTAATAACTGCTTGAGCAAACTGCCAAAAGAAGAAAATGAATGTGCAGACAAGCACTTCCTTTATTGAGAGTGCATTTCTGTGCTCTCTAGCTAGTGACATGCAGTTTGGCAAAGTAGTGTAAATACTTCTAAGAAATGTTTATTGGCAAAGTAATTCTTCATAAATAAACCTGTTTGAAATTATAAGAACATGTTTTAAGACATAAATTTCCTAACTGTGAAATACAGAGTGGTATTCAGTCATTGCGTGCTTGCTGCCAGAAAGTTAAAGAAAGCCACTGAACAGAGGAAGCTTCCTAAGCTAGTTATCTGGGGTCAGTTTTGAGGAAGTAGAAAAACAGTATTTGACAGTTGTAGCCTCTTCTGCAGGTAGAGGGAGTTTCGTTGGGGGGCGGTGGGGTGTTCGTTTCAGGTTAGCTCAGGTAAGAAAGCACCTAATTTTTATTTAAGAGCAGAAAGAAACTTTGGTTTTAGGAATAATAATTATGTAAGAAGCTAGAGGTTTCAGATATAAATTCTTGAATGGTAACGAAAAAGAGTTGACTCGCTTTGCTCACTGGAGTAAGCCGAGTCATGGATTACATTCTGTTGTCTTCTCTAGTGGATCTGCTACATTGAAATTACCTTTGTTTGATGAAAGCAGTGTTCAAATACTGCTTTCCTGCATTGCTAAAGGAGCTCCTTTTCCACTCGAAGCTGAATTCAAATGCAAAACTTTTACTTGTGTGTGGATTTGTAATGTAATAAAATGCTAGAGTTAATAATGTGAATATGTATCTTTAAGTGCTATAACTACTTGAGTGCACGCATCCACCTGGCTACAAAAGAAGGTGCCAAACTGAGATTAAACTAGTTTAAATTGGCATAGCTCAGCATTTACTTGCCCATGTTAGCTAGCCTTTTTGTGTGAATTAAAGCAAAAAAACAAAGCCCCGAGAAGTGGCAGCGTATGTCACCCTTAGAGTTGCAGAGTCAAATTGAGTCAAAAAATGGTCCACTTGAAAGAGTCCTCGGATTGCTGCTGTGTGGTCCAGCTGATGGACTGTTAGCCACACTCGGTGTGGGGAGTGCTTCCCTCCAGCCCAGCACCGCATTCCAGTCAGACCCTGGAGTCCCTCTTCCAGGACTAAACGTAGGCCCAAGAGCTGAAGGCTGCCAGACTTCTCACAGTCCAGTCCAGAAACTCAGCGTTGCTGTGGGGAACGAGAAAGAAGGCAGAAGCTGCTGCTTTTGACAGCTTTCACAAATGGTCACTTACTGTGCATGGTGGTTTCTGAATGCTTACTTTATGGCCTGATAAAAAGCAGTGTTGGACCTGTGAGAGCTATACATATGGTCAAATCTTTACTTTGAATCTACAAAATGTTGTACTCTGTACTGTACAGATTGGGCAACCAAAACTGGTCGTTGTTTTGACTGGTTGATTTTTTTTTTTTCCTCATCTCCAAAGTGAACAGTAAGAACAGTAGGTGTTATGTTTTGCAAAAGTAAATTGTGAAGTGTTGGGATGACATAGCGATAAAAGCCCATGAGATAAGGGGGTATAGGTACCTCCTTTCACATGAGCAAAATATTACTGGCATTAAAAAAAACAAATGAAGAATTGTTTGCTAGATTAGAGTTCTTCCATTAATTGCTGAGGTGGATTATAGATTCTAAGTTTTCAATTAATCTTGTATAACCTATTAAATTTTTAGAGTGAATATGAAGAGGATGCATGAGTTTGAAAGATGGAATACCTCGTAACATTGTTTTGGGATTTTTTTTAATGTATTTTTTCCTTAAAATAGCCCTAAGTCACTGAATTTTCATACATGCATAATTGTAGCAGAGCACCACCGCTTGCTTGTTTTGGTGTTGCAGCAAGAAACTTTATGCAGAATTTGTTGAATCTACTATCATCAATTTTGAGCAGAACTTAAAAGGCATAAGACCAGTTGTCCCAGAGAGTAAGAGCTGAAATTTAATTACATTTTCCATATCCCAAGGAAGAATATTTCAGCAATTGTCATGCTGTACTTAGTTTGCAAAATCATTGCTCAGAGAGGGGAATTATTGTAAGGAATATGGTCTCTCTGTGGATGAGTTCTTTCTGCCACAGTATAACTCAAGTTGCAAGTACTTACTGAGCCTTTCTGCCAGAGTGAATCAACTTGTTTTAGTTAAATATTTTATGTTTTTATAAACAAGTCAGAATTATTTTTCAGTGAGTGAGAAAAAGGTTCTGTGAAGAACAAAACGAACAGATTTTGGTATCATAGCGCAGCTGATGGATTTTATATTTCTCTTTGTTGTTTCATATTCAAGGCTTATATGAATCCCATAGCTATGGCCAGAGCGCGAGGTCCTGCCCAAAATTCGGGACCAACAATACAAGACTACTTGAACAGGCCAAGACCAACATGGTAAGTGGCAATACTCATTTGCCCTTCTGACCTTTTGAGTAAAAGATTTGTTCCCTCTTACTAAGATGACACTGGTACCTACTTCCTCCCCAGAATACCCAGTAATACATTTTGAAAGATTCCTTGTCTCTGGCCAAGGTGTTTGTTTCTAAATATGTATTCAGTCTCCTCTTTTAAAAACAACAGTATTTCATTTTGAAAGGCATATTTCTCCTTTGTCTTTAAATATTTTGGCAGTGGTTTCTCAGAAGAGCAAAACGTTGGTCATTTTACCTCTTTCACAAATCCTCATACCTAAAGCCTGCAGATGTATTTAATTTTTAAACAAAGTAATCTCTAGAAAAACATTTTGCTGGTATATTCTTAGAACACAGTTTACCCTACCCAACAAAATAATCACTTTGAGATATTATCAACAATTCACTTTATGTTCAGTCCATTTTGCCTCCTCTTATAAGACATTAGAGAGCAATTTACCTAATTGCAAAGTTAGCTTTAGATCTTTCAGAGGGATTTAGCTACTGTACTTAAGTTATTAGGGTTAGGTTACCATATGCATAACATCTAAGATGCTTTCATTCTTCTTTCTGTTGGAAGTTAAGCCAAAGCTAAACTTCAAAAAACCCTACAAAAAGTTAGACACTGAATAAGGTATTTTTAATCATGAAAATTGTGATCTATCATCCTTTTTATGTAGGGAAGAAGTGAAAGAGCAACTAGAAAAGAAAAAGAAAGGATCCAGGGCTTTGGCTGAGTTTGAAGAAAAGATGAACGAGGTTAGTAATATTAACAGTGTGTTAATACTTGATTCTTCTTATCTTGCATGCTGCTTTTCCTCCATTATCATTAGCAGCACCAAGTACCCATAATATTTCACTTCACTCCAGCTTTTAATGAGTAAATGTTTTGTTTAATTTGTATTGGAAGGTGAAGTTACCACTTAACCAATGAAGAGCTACTCTCAGTTCAGAGAAATGCTATATAAAAAGTTTTGAAAATTGCTGCTGAATAAAGCTTGAACTTTTCATAAATGTAAATATAGTTATACAAGTCCATATGTTTATATTAATAAATGAAACTCATGCATTTTTCCGGTACGATAAATCAAAGTCTGTTGTGCTAATCTTCACTTGTTTAAGGTCACACAATCCAAATATAATGGAAGGAGGTGTATTACTGGAAACAGACATCTTTGGCAAGGAATGTACACATAATATTAATAAGGGAGAAGGCACAAAGGATGGCCTTCAGTATATAGATAGGACTATAAAACACTTCTTTCTCTCTCATCCTAGGCTGATTGTGTTCCATGCTGGGTCCCTACTATAAATACAGCTGTTCTGATGTTTGTGTTTAGTACCTACTGGAGATCAGCAGGGTACAAGAAAGTTTCACTTGTAACTGCTGTTGTATACTGTATTGGGCTTGGGTGGCAAGATTTTGCTAGCAGGGGGGGCGACGGGTGGCTTCTCTGAGAAGCTGCTGGAAGCTTCCCCTGTGTCTGATGGAGCCGATGCCAGCCGGCTCAAGACGGAGCAGCTGCTGGCCAAGGCTGAGCCCGTTGGCAACAGTGATAGTGCCTCTGTGATAACATTTTTAAGAAGGGAAAAAAGTTGGGACAGACAGAAAACAGCAGTCAGAGAGAGGAGTGAGAACGTGTAAGAGAAACAACCCTGCAGACCCCCAGGTCAGTGAAGAAGGAGGGGGAGGAGATGCTCCAGGCGCTGGAGCAGAGATTCCCCTGCAGCCCGTGGGGAAGACCATGGTGAGGCAGGCTGTCCCCCTGCAGCCCAGGGAGGTCCACGGTGGAGCAGATATCCACCTGCAGCCCGGGGAGGACCCCACGCCGGAGCAGGTGGATGCCTGAAGGAGGCTGTGACCCCGTGAGAAGCCTGAGCTGGAGCAGGCTCCTGGCAGGACCTATGGCCCCGTGGAGAGAGGAGTCCACGCTGGAGCAGGTTTTCTGGCAGGACCTGTGACCCCGTGGGGGACCCACGCTGGGGCAGTCTGTGCCTGAAGGACTGCACCCTGTGGAAGTGACCCATGCTGGAGCAGTTCGTGAAGAACTGCAGCCTGTGAGAAGGACTCACGTTGGAGAAGTTCGTGGAGGACTGTCTCCTGTGGGAGGGACCCCACGCTGGAGCAGGGGAAGAGTAAATTAAGTTAATTTTCCCCAAGTCAAGTCTGTTTTGCCCGTGACGGTAACTGGTTGAGTGATGTCTCCCTATTCTTATCTCAACCCACAAGTCTTTTGTTATATTTTCTCTCCCCTGTCTAGCTGAGGAGGGGAGTGACAGAGCAGCTGCGTGGTGCTTAGTTGCTGGCCAGGGTGAAACAACGACATACACATAGGAAGAAATTAGGATACAATGAATTTAACTGTTACAGTTCCTTCTTGGGTTCTGGTATCTTGAGATAAGCTTCAAGTAGTCTTCATCATTGTGTGTGAGTTTCTGGGTGAAGTTCCTCCTCTGTTACTGGAAGGGCATAGGGCCCATAGGATTCTTGCTATACCTTTTTGCCTAAGAAGTTATACCAGTATTTGGAGGGTCATGAGGTGTTAGTCTAAGAGGATCAGTTGTTATGTGCTCGGAGTTTTAGCTTGGTTTAGTATTTTATCATATTCCTTTCCTCCTTTTATCTTTTCTTTACTGTGAAATAAGTGAAACTGGCATGGATAGAAGATAACAGCCTTTCAGTATGGCAGAAGGGTAGGAAGAGATGCAGGGAATTGTGAAATGGCCGTGAGTTCTTCCTAAAGCTCCTAAGAACAAATCTCTGAACAGTTGAAAAGATTACAAGTGTCTGAATGAGGTGCTATCTCTCCTATTTCACTGACAGATGTTGTGCTTTTTTGTTTAAAACATAACACTAGCACAGTCTTAAAATAATTTAAAGAGAACACTTGCCTAATAAAGCACAGGCTTTTGTTAGAGACCCCTCAGGTAGTTCTGGGTAGCCAGTATATCAAAGTATACAACCCACTGCAATATTGCGTAGATGCTACCTTGGACCGTGGAAACACATTACACACAGCAGTATATCCTGGCTAATCTGTCATGTCTGTCAGCAGCACTGTTCAGCTAATTCACAGTATTGCTGACTTGAGGATCTATGTATCATACTGCATTGCACAGGTATAATCTTATATAATTCCCGATACTTCTGTCCCTTCAGCACACTATGTGGATTATCATTGCTTTGCCAATACAATACCAGTACAGCTTCATTGTCAGGAAAGGGAGGATCAAAATAATAATAAGAAGAAGAAGAATAAAGAAGGGAACACATGATGTGTCTGACACAGGAAGCAGAAATAGCACAGACTGAAGATAGCAGCCTTTCAGTCTGATGAGGGTGGGCTAGGTGTTCCAGAGCTCCTGAAGGGGGTATTTTAGGTAGACCTAGAGACCTTGTGAGGTATTGAAAAGGAGGAATGAGAAGAGACTTTTATCCGTGCAGTGTGCTTGGTCTAACAAAAATACGAGCGTTTCTATGAAGGTGTGTATAATAATTTAATCTAATTGTTGACACCAACAAGGCCCAGAACAGACACTAGAGACACCCATACATTGAAGAAGGGCCCAGGAGAATTTGTCTTGAAATTTTGTTTCAAGTGATTTTAAAACTAAGACAAAATAGCAATTTTTCTGGTAGGGTGCCCTGGCTTTCTAAAGTGCTCTAGGAAGAAACACCATGATACAAAAGCAAAAATTCCATAATTGATGACCCCCAATATAAATTACAATCTCTTAAATCCAAGTAACTTGGAACATGAAGGTGTGAACTAACATGATACTTTGATGAATATTAATCTTCTGTAAAATCAAATGCATTCTAGCCTTTGTTAACATTATATGTTGTTTATTTTCTGTGGGTTTTGTGAAAACCGTAATGTCAGGTAGAGGACAGGATTTCAATTAAGGTCTCTTAAAAAAAGCTCTTTGGAAATGACTGTCATGCCACTGTTTCTGTTTGGTTTTGTTTTCAGAATTGGAGGAAAGAACTGGAAAAACACAGGGAGAAATTAATGGGTGGAAACGAGAGTTCCTCCAAAAAGAAAGAGGCAAGTTATTTTCAATTTCATACAGTCTGTGTTTGGAACTGGATTTATCATCGATACTGCCATGTACAGAATGTCATAAATACATTTTAAAAGCCAGCATCAAAGTACATAAACCTAAATGCACAACAACAGAACATGATGCCAAAGTAACACTTGTTTTATTCTATTTTTAAGAAAAAGAAAAAGGAAAAGAAGAAATCTAATAGGGTGAGCAAAATTTTCAGTTTTCTGAGCTTTTTTGCTTTGGGGTTGTTCCTATTTGTCATTTAAGTTCTCTTAGAAAGAGAGAGTGTAGCTGTAATTTCAAATTTATCTGTTAAATGAACTGATTTTTGTCTGAGAGGGGGTGGCGTACATTCTGTAGAAGGAGAATTTTACTTCTGCTTAAAGGGAGGAAAAGATCATCAAATAGATATTATTAAATGAAAAATGTTAGAAGTTACTTTTTACAGTTTTATTTAAGAAAATCTGTGTAAGACCAGCTTCTTGGAAGTAAAATTCCATTGATAATACTTCGCAAATGAAGAAATTTTAAAGGGAGTGTTTGGATGGACTTTTGACTATTTGCCAGACAAAATGCTGCATCTCACAAGCTTCACTTTTTGTTGTGTTTGGTCAAGTTGTCTTCATCTTCCTCTTCTTCATCAAGCTCTGATTCTTCCAGCAGTTCATCTGATTCGGAAGATGAGGTAAGAACTAACTTATTAGAATCTAACATGTTTTGTTTGTGAGGCTTATTTAACACAGATTTTGGTAATATATTTTAGAATATTGTTTGAGGCCTTGGTGTGCATAAAACTATTTAATTTTTATGCATTTGATACATATAATAAAGTTGTGAATTTTAGATATATATCTGTTCAAGAATTTCTTTATGAACACTATAAATTTTGGGTGGATGGCTTGTAAACTGGATCCATTTCTGTTTTAACATTGAACTGTATGCTTTTTCAATAGAATCCCCCATCTAATCATAAAAATGCAAACATACCATTTTTACTTTTTAGCAAAAATCTTTGTTACAGATAATCAGATTCTACAGCACATATCTAAATAATAAACAGAATTTAGAGAACCTGGATTTTTCACCAGTTTACATTTTTTTCAATGCAGAAGAGTTATGAAGGTCTTCCGCTAAAAGAATCAATTGTAGTGTACTTTATTCCTCAAGAGAACATAACATGCAGGAATTCGGTGTTCCCTGTTCTTTACATTTAATGTAAGTCTTTAATTCTAGTAAGAATAAATTCAGGGTTGTGTTTTTCTTTTTTCCTACAATATTTGTGGATAGGATAAAAAGCAAGGGAAGAAAAGAAGGAAAAAAAAGTATCGCTCCTCACGGAAGTCTTCAGCAAGCTCAACTTCTGAATCTGAGTCAGACAGCAAGGTAAATATGCAGAGGTGTACCCTTGGCAAGTTTTCTTGATCTGTATTACAAAGACATAAATGTTTCTGACTTTCATGTATCAATATTTTTTTAATCTTCCAAATATAAAGCTATGCGTTCTTATTGTAGCTGAGCTGTGCTTGTAAATTCCAGATGCAATCGGGAATCTACCTTCACTGGCCACAATGCCTGGCAGAAATAATTTGATCTTTAGAAAATGAACACACTTTATTCCAGCAATTTTTAGCTATTTTTCTGAATTCAGACATAGGCAGCTTTTGTGCTGCTCAAACGTTTAGTTCTAATACCACATTAACACTTAAAAAAATAAAATGTTCTGTGAAATTCTTGTGAATGTGCTATTTAACTGAACACCATTTGTGAATATACAGGTATCGCAGGGTATCAGTGGCCAGAATATTGCCTCTCTAAATAACTGTGGACTGAGTAGCTTCCTGTTGGAGAACTAAGCCCTTCCCAAATGCCTATTAAATTAAGGGTGTCTTTTTCCTTTTCTGAAAGTAGAGCAATGTAGATATACAGGCTTACTGAATGAACAAAAAAGTGGAGAAGATATATGAAGCAATTTGTTCTGTTATGTTAGCATTTTTCTGTGTTACAGTGGATAGTAACTGTATTTCTTGCTGAAATATTAATAATACAGTGAGTTGTTAAGATTTTGTGTGTAGACTTTATCACAGGCTTTCACTGGAATACCTAGTTCAGTGTGGTATAAATTGTGATTAATCACTGTTTGCATACACATATGAATTTGTGCAATGGGAGTTTGAAAACTTGCTCCATAAAGGGACACAGAGATACCATTACTGCTGAAATTGGAAGGCAGAAAACTCCATGGAAATATCTGCTCAACCCTTGCCTGATCAGCAGAGATGGGCATGGATAGAGAATAAAGACTCCAAACTGTTATGTGTTAGACATATGTGATATGTGGTTACAGTAGCGATAGCTGGTAGCCTTTCCAGAGGCTTTCTACATGTACTGCACTTAATCTTGTTACCTGATTCCAGACAGATCTTTTTACACTGCTTGTTCAGGGAATTAGCAGCTGCATTAAAACTATGGCTTTTTCATATTTTTCCTGTTAACTGCAAGGTAGGAGGAACAACTTTGAAGAACAACCTTCGATAGACAGAAAAAGACAATGGGTCAGACTGCTTTTGGGATTTCTGCCTTTTTCCTGAAATAATTTTGTCATGGTTTATGTTTTCCTTTGTATTTAGGACAGCACAAAAAAGAAAAGGTCAAAGGAAGATTATGAAAAAGAGAAGGTATTTTTTACTCTTGAAATACTTACATCAGAATTGCATTTTACATACATAATGGCACTCTTTTTTTTCTTTTTTTTTCTTTTTTTTTTTTTTTTTTTAAATATTGAATGCCTCAGTTTACACCTATGGGAACTTTCTGTCCAAACCCACACAGTCAGAAGGTACTCAGTACCCCAGGTTTGAGGTAGACTTTTCGTTGGGTTCAGCTCCTGTTTTAGTAGTTGTTGTTAGTGGAAACTGCTGGATCTGTTCTTGTTATGAAGGTAAATGAAAAAAGTATCTAATCTGCTGTAGTAGATCAGCTGCATTCTAGTATTTTGGGTTTTATCCTGAGCAGTCACATTGAGCTAAAAATATGTGTGATGATATTTCAGTAGCATGCCTGGTAGGATACTGGCTTGTTGCTGTAAATTAAGGAACATCAAGCAGAGGATATATGTATCTAAATGTAGCCATAATTATAGATACTGTACTTATGACAGCTGTGATAAATTGCAGAGAAAAATGTATTAGCTTGAGAAAAATTACCTTAGACTGTCTTTTCTCTGAGCATGAAAGCCCTCTTTCCTTCCTACCACCTCAGCATTTTGTACACACACCTGAGGAGTTTCTTCCTTCCATTATGTTTAATGCAAATAATCTTGTTGACTTAAATTTTGGTTATTTCTACCCTATGTGTAAACTTAACAACGCTTTCGGAGTCCACCCTAGTCCTTCTCTCTAGTTGCCATTCTTATCGCATCGGCCTCTACTGTTCCAGTCAACAGTATTGACTTTGATACATAAATTCTCCATTGCATAGAGGCAAATGTGTTGATTTTTTTTTCCCTTGTTCCTGCTTCCATTTCACAGAGTTTCCATTTCCCATCAGCTCCTTTTAACTTTGAAGCTTCTCTTTGAAAACCGAGTGTCTACCATAGCCCCTTACTGTAATGCTACTTTCACACATCTTCTGAAAGCAAAGGGCATTTGGGGACTAGAGGTCTTCCCCTACCTGAAGCTTCCCCCGTCTCTCAAATGGGCTGCATCATGTGTACTTTTCATGAGTACTTTTGGGAAAGGATTGAGGTACTTCTAATAGACAGAATAGCACAACTGAGATGTGTGATCCCACCTTGCAAAAAGATGATTAGCAACAATTTTTTCAGTTTCTGGCCTTAGAAATTGAATGGAAGAAAGTAGCTTCAGTCTTGGGAACACCTTGCCTGGTCCAGAGCAAAGTGGGGGTCACGGGGGGAAGTAGCTCATCAGAGCAATCTCATGCAGCATCAAAATTTTAAAAATAATTTTTAAAAAAGACTGTCTTTTAAATATATTGAGGTTATACATGAAGTGTTGAAGTGCAGCTGGCAGGGACAGCTGGTCCTGTTTGGACACAAATATAGAGGAAGCTGTTTCTTTTAATTTCATCAACAAAGCAAGAGTCTGAAGCTGCAGCGTTTGTATGCACATACTGAGACATCTTAATTTACTCAGTAGTATTTAAAAGTGGTGAAACATTTTATTTTCAAATGCTTACTCCTTCATGTGTTATTTAATGTAAGAGACTATACTGTAGTATTATTCCTCTCACTTTTAGAAGGCTGCTATGTCTTAGTAACAAGAGAAAGGAATATACAGAAAAAGATTATTTCCACTAAAAGCATGTTAACAGTTGGTAGGGTAGTTTGTTGATGATGAGTGATTAGTTTAATGTCAGCAATATTTAAAAATATTTCACAACTTAGAAATAATATTTCAATCTGGGTTTTAAGCAGAGGTTTTATAAAATTTGAAAGGCCTGACTTTACTCACAAATATATTACTTTGTGTAGGAAGGTAAAAATCACCACAGGAAAAGGAAGAAAGCCGATCGTGGTGATGGACCTTTATCATCAGAATCCTTATCAGAATCGGATCAGACAGAGGAGGTCAGTGTGAAACCTCAATTTCAGATGTTATAATGCTTTTCACTTACTGATTCACATGAGTGAATGAACGAACTAGCTTAAACAAGTGTATTCTTCACTGGGTAAAAAACTGGCTGGATGGATGAGCCCAGAGGGTTGTGGTGAATGGAGTTAAATCCAGTTGGCGGCGGGTGTGCCCCAGGGCTCAGTATTGGGCCCAGTTCTATTTAATATCTTCATCAATGATCTGGACAAGGGGATCAAGTGCACCCTCAGCAAGTTTGCAGACAACGCCAAGTTGGGAGGGAGGGTTGATCTGCTTGAGGGTAAGAAGTCTCTACAGAGGGATCTGGACAGGCTGGATCAATGGGCCAAGGCCAGTTGTATGAGGTTCAACAAGGCCAAGTGCTGGGTCCTGCACTTGGGTCACAGCATCCCCATACAGCGCTACAGGCTTGGGGAAGAGTGGCTGGAAAGCTGCCTGGTGGAAAAGGACCTGGGGGTGCTGGTTGACAGCCGGCTGAATATGAGCCAGCAGGGTGCCCAGGTGGCCAAGAAGCCCAACGGCACCCTGGCCTGTATCAGGAATAGTGTGGCCAGCAGGAGCAGGGAGGTGAGTGTTCCCCTGTACTGGGCACTGGTGAGGCTGCACATTGACTGCTGTGTTCAGTTTTGGGCCGCTCACTACAGGAAAGACATGGAGGTGCTGGAGCCTGTCCAGAGAAGGGCAGCCAAGTTGGTGAGGGGCCTGGAGCACAAGTCCTGTGAGGAGCGGCTGAGGGAACTGGGGCTGTTTAGTCTGGAGAAAAGGAGGCTGAGGGGAGACTTTGTCACTCTCTGCAACTACCTGAAAGGAGGTTGTAGTGGGGTGGATGCTGGTCTCTTCTGTCAGGTGGCTGGAGATAGGACAAGAAGAAATGGCCTCAAGTTGTCCCGGGGGAGGTTTAGATTGGATATTAGGAAAAATTTCTTTACTTAGAAGGTTGTCAGACATTGGAATAGGCTGCCCAGGGAAGTGGTTGAGTCACCATCCCTGGAGGTATTCAAAAAGCGCGTAGACAAGGCACTCCAGAACGTGGTTTGGTGGGCATGGATGATGGTTGGACTCGATGATCTTGAATGTCTTTTCCAACCTAAATGATTCTATGATTTAATACATTGTTGAAACTGTTGTGCTCTGTACAGTTGAATTTAAGAGTGCAGCATATTCAAAGTTGGTCATATTTTTCTCTTTAATAAAAACTTTTAGTAAGAATTGTTTAGTACAGCTCCTATCACCTACAATCATTTTGAATTAATCTTTTTGAAACTTTTCAACTTTTTACGGATATTTTAGAGCTCAATGAAATAAGGCTAAGTGATTGGTGTTGTGTCCTTCACAAAATTTGTCTCCAGTGTTTGTGAATAGATTGGCAGATTTCAAGATGGCTAAAATTTTTTGGCTTCCTTTTCCAGTGAATTAAAAAATTTTGGACATAATAATCTTAACTCTCACCCTTGTGTATATTTACTTTGAGGATCTGTATTCTTGTATATCCACTTTGAGGATTTGTATTCTTGTGGGACTACAACATTTGGGAAGGTTCCAGTGTGTTGCGTTTTTTCATTAAGAATTTTTGCCACTTTGTTAGCTTAGTAATATTACCATTATATCTCTGCTGCTTCTTGTTCTGCTGTGTATTAAAAGCAGAGTGTGTTTCCAAATTGGATGTTTATAGGATAACGCATATTCTAGAATATAACACAGATAACCAGTGTTTCTTCATGGGTTATTGTTCAGTATGTTCTGCCACTGTTGTGCCATCATTCATTTGTATGCAACAAAAGCTCAAACTTTTATTTAAAAAGGCATTTCCAAAGCTGCTTTCCCATTACATTTGATTTAATTTTTTTTTTTTTTAGGTGCAAGCGAAAAAGAAGAAAAACAATGAGGAAAAAGAGAAAACAGCAAGTATCCTTCTTACTCATACTGTAGTTTTAGGATATAAATACTCTGTACTTGGTTAACTTCCAATTTCACATTTTGCAGTAATACAAATGTTTTACAGCAAAAGACTACTGTCACATGAATTTAAATTAACAATTTCTCCATTTATCTGCTGTAGTCACAATAAGGAAGAATTTGTCACTATTTTACCTATATAGATATATATGATTTGAGATTTATGCAAGTTGAACACTTACTGTAGCATGTATTTTACTCTGTATCAACCTGCTAGAACTACTAATATCTGTGTAGTATCAAGTAGGGTAGAAGTTTGCCATACAGATATCAGTGCTGTTCCTTTGTTAGTGTTGTGTTTAATTCTTCCTTGGTAAGCCCCCTATATGAGACGATGAAGGGGCCTTAGGACATAATAGCTGCAACATCTACACTAATATAATTCTTCCCCCAACCAAATAAAATGCTGTCAGCAACCTGTTACTTTCCTCAATTTTGTTGACTTGTTTCTGTTGGTAAAAGTGAGAGGAAGGTTCAGCAGTGATTTATATAGAACCCAGATTCATCACATGTACCTGAGGCTCCTTGTTAGGAGTATAGTGATTTTGAGAACTGAATGCCCACTTGAGATGTCTGTATATCTTTTTATCTCCCCTGTCAGCAGCAGTGTTCCTAATTAGGCATCTTAGTTATCTAGATGAGTTAGGGTGAAGGGAAGGTTTATATCAGTCACCTAAAAATACAAGCATAGGAGTATCAGTGATACCGAATACACATTTTTCCATGGACCTTGTTTGTTTTTTCATAATCATAGAAGTGGTTTGCTATAAAATTTCTAGTGACTGATAGTGATTTTTTTCTTAGAAGAATTGTGCGTTTAAGTAATATGTATAAAACAAAGCTTTTATACCAAGAGTGTTTTGTTTACATAATGTCACACCTATTCAAGAATTCTAGTTGAAATCCTGCTTGCAAAAAGACAAGATTTTGTCTCTCAGCTTCTGTATTACAGTGATCAGGATAACTTCAGGACTGAATTCAGTAGGGTTAATTGAGTGTATTGATATTTACAACTGAGATCATAATTGTTTTATTTTAAATGAGGTGCAAGTGCTAGACATTCTAGCCAAGCGTAGTTGAACTATTTAATTTTGCACAGTAAATATAAGCTCTTACTTTAAAATCTGTAAACATCCTAGTTATTCCCACATATATAAGATGTCACTGCTTTTCAAAGCACTTCCTTATTACTTTCTCAGAAATATATAAAGCACTGAAAATCATTTAAAAGATTAGGAAATGTAATAGTGACAGTGATGAGAGGTGTGAAATAGCCAGACCATGATGGAGGTAAATTGAAGACTGCTCATACTAATGCAAATTACTGGGTAAAATATGAATTTTCTTTTTGTGATTTCTCACCAGGCTTTTGTAGAAATCTCTTTTTAAATGTCTTTACAAAGATACCCTTTCTGTGCTCTCATTTTGCATTAGCAGAATTTAATAGATGGCACTTTTATTATACAATAACTTCCATTTAATTTTTGTTATTTTTCAGGATAAAACAAAAAAGAGGAAGAAGCACAAGAAACATGGTAAAAAGAAGAAAAAGAAGATCGCTGGTTCAAATTCGGATTCAGAATAATATTTAAAAAACCCAAGACTATCAACAGAAGTGCAATGACTAAAGGAAACTTAAACTGTGAAATGACAGCAAACTTTACCAAACTGCATGAGTTTTCCTGTGTTTTAGAAATATTCCTAATCTTTCAGTAGCCAGCCAGATGCAGCTGTGCTGGGAAAGACCATTGTTATTGCCTGCTGCTTAATACACGAGGTACAACTTTTATAAAATTCCAGTAAGCAGTGTCAGATGTTTGAAACTGTATGAGATGGTAGTCCAGCTGAGGTGTAAAATATTGGAAAATGAGAGTTAAACTTTTTAGATAGTAAAAGTAGTCTTTTAAAGCATTAGTAATAGTCTTTATTTGTAAATCAGGACAAATAAAATCCCAAGTTCATCCTGCAGGTTAATATCATACATAAACTATTACAAGCTGGTGTCTGCTAATGGCATTTACAAAATGGGAAATTAATGATAACATTTAAAATGCTGCCTTTGTAGAAATGTTTATCATCTGCCCCATTGCCGTCTTCATGCTTACGAGAAGGGGAATGCTACCATTTTGGCTAACTGAATAGGGTGCCTTTGCCTTTGATTCTTGCAAATCTTTGCTATTTTTAATCCATGCAGCATCTCCGATTCTAGGGAAGCCAGAACTATTGTCAGCAGGCTTTTTCTGAATAAGCAGTTCTGGGCTTCTAAGCATGTGCTTCTGCATTAAGCAAGAGCAATGACATTTTGCAGTATAACTGACATTCAAAACCTGAAGATTTTACCTCTGCTTCTTTGAAATAGCGATAGATCTTTGCTAGTAAATATGCATCTTTCATTTAATGTACTTTTGGTTTAGTTGAACACTTTTTGCAAACACTAGTAGCTTTCTTTGCATTATCTTTAGAATTGTTTTGCATGATTTGTACCATTTTTAAATTAACAAAATGCAAGTAATCGTTTGTTGTAACCAGTTCTATGAATTACGTTCCACATGCAGAGTTTCATGTATGTATTTAGTTATTCTTACAGTCAAGTTCATTGCTGTGTTTAAGTGCACACTTGCTGAAGATACTTAGCATGTAAAAAGCAGGGTTTTGATACCTTAACAGCTTCATATTGAAGCTGATTTTACTCTTAAGCAAGTTCAGTGGCAGACCTGTTACGTGATGTGTCTTGTTAGATAAAAAAAAAACTACTGCCAGAATCTCATTAAAGATGCTGTTTAAACAGTTTGTATTTATATTTTTGTACTTGAGGGCTACAGAATGTTGACCTAAATCATAAAGCTGTTTTACATTAAATTAGTTGCTTTAGAAATTGAAAAAAGCTTTTATAAATTAAATGTGCATGCAAGAAAACACAAGCAACCATTCAATTTTAGTTTTTACATGAAATCTCATTGCATCTTCCATTGATGTACCCATTGCTGGGCCTCCTGTTAGCCTTTAAAAACTGTCCGTCCACCCCGAGTGGTCGACTATAGATTGTACTCTTGATCGACCCCTTTTTTCATTGCACAGGTGCTAACTTAGAGCTTTCCTCTATTGCATACAGATGTTTCAAATATTGTATTGCCAAGAATTTTAAGACCTTTAAGACCTTGATTATTCGTCTGGAAACCATAACTAAAAACTGGGGGAGAAAGATGATTTTGTATTGCCATTCTACAGAGAAATTGACTTTTCGAGTTAAGTTCTTGGGAAAATACAACCATTGAGTTGCTGTAATGTCCCTCTAAACCATAGTAAGAATATTTTGATTAAATATTTTATACTGTTGGGCTTGATGTTACAGATTCTCGACACTGTTTTGTCAGTGAGGTTAAAATAAAGGCAAGATGCAGTGAACGGTAGGGTTTTGGTTTGGGGTTTGCGTTTGGTTTTGTTGGGGTTGTTTTTTTTATAAATTGTGGTGTTGCAGTTTTGGTGAAAGAAGTTGTAATGAACCATAGCATAAATGGTCTGTCCTGTGTGATACCTTATTTGATTCTTACACAACTACCTGCAACAGAAAGAAATAAAAATGGAAATGAGCCCCAGTCTTCCAAGTACATAAGCCGGCATGTCATTTTAATTGTCTGAATATAACTATTTGTTCTGGGCAGCTGTGGGCTTCAGATGCTGCTGTCACGCTTTGGAAGTGGTGTACCTGCATAAGGGGCTTACGGGCGCTGTCAGTTCACAGCAAAGCTTCTTAATACTGACAGTGAAATATTTCCATTTTCAATCCCCTAACCAACGCATCGCGACTCCTCTTGCATCCTCCTCTTCCTGAGGGAAGAGTAAAGTCTGGTCGCAACCCTTCAGCGTTCTGGCTTCGTACGCGCCGAGCGCGTCAGAAGGTGACGGGGGTTTCGGGTGGCACCAGGCAACCTTCGGGCATGTTCCAAGTTTGAGCAGTGGGACAAAGCAGGAATCGAGCCATGTGGGAGCGAAAGTATTTTAGATTTTTGTCTCCCGACAGCAGATGAACAAACACAATTGTCTGTACTGTCTAATTTTTAGCTCTTCTTTCCAGAAGCGCTTTCAGCAGCTTGAAAGTCAGTTGCTGTGGTTGCTACCGCTGCCCTTTTTTTTAAACGTATGGTAAAAATTGCTCTTTGTTTTCCTGTGTGCGTATGTACGTGTGCCCCGCCGGCGTCACCGCCCGCCCGCGTTGCCAGGGGAGCGGCGGTGCCGCCGCCATGAGCAGCAAGAGGCAGCGGCAGCAGCTGGCGGCCTCGCTGGGCCGGTCCGCCAAGCACTGTGAGTGAGTCTGTCCCCCGGCCCGGCCGCCGGCGGGGGGCTGCGGGAGCCGTGCGGCCGCCGCCTT
>NW_010972436.1:4351523-4363674 GCF_000737465.1 Haliaeetus leucocephalus
CTTAGCGCCGGCGGTACGGGGCGGAGGGGCGTGGGACGCGGGTTGAACGCGGAACGCCCCAGGGGTGCGGGCCCCGTAGCTTCCCTGTGCCTGCCCTGTCTTTTTAGCAGCCTAAGGGACGTGTTCCCTTGTGTTTCGACTGGGCAGTTAATAAAGGCGAAGTGGAATGTCTGATCAAGCTGTTCGACACGCTGGTGGCCGAGTCCAGCAGCCGCTTTGCTGCAGCTGGCTTTGACCGTAACATGTTCAGAGACACCCTGCACAGCGCGTTCGGCATGACGGATGACATGATCATGGACAGAGGTGAGACTGATGGGTCTGAAAAGATTTAAGGTTTTAGTTTTACGCTGTTGACCTGATGAGCACGCCTAGGCAAAATAGGGCCGTCTCATCCCGGTAAGGACAGCGAAGGGAGGGTTACGCTCGGGAGCTGCTGAGTACGGGGTTGGGGTTTTTTATTTTTCCTTTATGCGGAATCGTTTTCCCACCAGTTCATGACAGCTCGTGCTCTTGTACGAGGGTGACCCGCCAGAGGCAGTTGTACTGCTGTCCTGTGGCAGCGTCTATCCCAGTCACTGTAGTGTCGTGACAGAAGAGGGCAGCATGGCGTCATATTTCTCTTTTCTCCGGTAGTTCCTTCCACCGGGAGCTGCAGTCCCTGCTGCTGGTGGACAGCTTTGCCTCTGGCTTGAAGGTCCCAGAAAGGCGTTCTGTTTGAATGGGTGACTTGTGGAACAGAGGCGGTGTGAACAGCACCGAAGGGACTAGGCAGACAATACAGGGAGATGAGAGTAATGGGCCAAATAACCCCTTGAATATACAGGGCTTTCACGGGTTCATAACATGAGGGCCACATTTGCAGTTGCTGTGACAGTCACATGAATGATCTCTGATGTACAGGTGTCGAGGAGGCGCGAGTCTGCCGTTCTTTTCAGTCTCGGGCTGCTGCCAAGAGCCACCCCTTGGTTCAACTTTCTCCTGTTCTCTAGCAGGAGGGGTATTTCAATGCCATAAAATAAAAACTTGTTGCCGTTTTGTGCAACAGGTCACGTGTGTCTTGGAAGGTACCTTACACGGACACAATCTTAAAAATTATTTAATGCTTACATACAAGGGGGCTGATTTCACTTTGCAAAAGCAAACCTGTTGTTTTCCAATTCCAAAATGCTTGGCTCTGCATGTAGAGGTGTTCCTGTAGCCAACTTACTAATTAACATTTTAAAATATGAATTATTAAAGATGTTATTTAATGCTTTGAAGTGTATCTTGGATTTGAAGTACTGTATTACAGGCTGTATCAATAGTGAAGCTGCAAGATTGAAAGTTTATTTCAGGGAAGGGAGAAGAAAAAAGATTTTGGTACCTGAAAGAAGGAGAAGGTTTTTTTCTTTGTATATTTGAAATATTAATGTATTGTTTCTAGGATTACTTTCTCCAAGATTTTCTGAGACAAATCCTAGTAATTAAAATCTTCTTCTGTATGCAAATATGCCTTAGCGTAAGGGATATTGGTTTATTTGGTTTACATCTGCATGGAAGCATACTTCCTGTAGTTGCTTAAGTCGGGAAAGCAACAGATTGAATAAAACACCTTATCCCAGCAGGATTCTGGAGTGGAAGATCAGTAAACTTAGGGCTGAAATCCCCTTCATTGTTACATCTTAGAAAGATTCAAGAAGGGTAATCATACCTTGGTGAAAGCAGAGAAGCATCTTCAGAAAAAATACGGGTTTACATTTTCATTGAATTTAAGAACATATTCCTTTGTTTTTCCCTCTTAAATAAATTTAAAATGTATCTAATACACTTCCCAGTGTTCCGCACTTTTGATAGAGACAACGATAGCTGCATCAGTGTGGTGGAATGGGTGGAAGGCTTATCAGTATTTCTTCGGGGGACATTGGAAGAAAGGATTAAATGTAAGATTTATCTGTATGCTAGTATTTAGTAGTAATCATTGAATTCACGGCTATTAAATTACATGTTGCTTTTGTTATAATTTAGTAGTTACTTTTATAAAGTATTTGGTAATTGAAGAGTTTTCTTCTGTATAGTTCAATGCAATGAAACTGAGCTCTGAAATGGCTTCTCTGAGACAGAGGTTTTTCTGTGTAAACTGCCGTTATCATAGCTGCCACCTTATTTTATTGCTTACAAGAACTAGCATTTGAACTGAAGCTTGTTCTGCAGTATACAGTTTTGACAGAATGTATCTTTTTGTATTCACACACAAAATTAGAAAGAAGCAGATGTAGCTGAAGGGTGATTTTGGCTAAATAACACAGTCTCAAGCTAGCCAAGACCTGTGCCAACATTCATTTACTGGCACAATGGGGGGCACAGCAGCCGTTGCATCAATTCCAGCAGTTCTTCAGCTTGGAAGCATAGATTGAAAAACTGAGTCTGCTTGTAAGATGGTCATGACAACCTTCACAGTAATGATGGCGAAAGATAGGGGAGAAAAAATAGCAAAAACTCTAGAATTTTAAGAAGCAGAAGAAAAATAAAATAGGGCATGTGGAGGAAAAAAGTGTAATAGAAAAAGGAGAATGACAGCATGTTGTTTCCATAGTCTCTAGGTTGCAGCATCAACCATCCCTAATGCACTATATAAATCCATCTGGAAAGCAGCCTGGGGTGTCACAGCACTAGGATGTGTGCCCAGGATGTAATTCAGTATGTCAGTACAACTACAAGCAGTAAAATACGCAGCCCTGCTGTACGCACTATAGAATATACTAGTGCGTAGTGATACAGTGTTGTCTGTCCTAAGTGTATGCCAGTACAGTTTTTCACTGTAGACATAGTCTTTGTCAAGAAAAAAACCCACCTCTTGTGTTCCAAAACTGAAGAGTTTTGTTCGTTTGTTTAAATAGGTTTTGTGAAGGATAGTAAAGTTTATTATGGTCATAGATTTCTGATTCCAGGAAGGTAGAAATAATTGTAGGAGGAATTAGGCAGATACTTATACTTGTAATGTACTCTGTTACAGGGATATTCTCTTTGCATTAAGGGATACTTCAGTTGTCTTTTCCACGCTAGTACAGCTCATTCTTCCTTCTCCTTTACTTTTTGAACCCAGCTTCCAAAATAATGAGGATGTTTTGTAGGTGCAAAGTCCTTCTGATATAGACAGCGGGTCCCCACCATGGGAAATTGGGCTTCTAAACCAGAACCTTGTTTATATTCTAAATGGACAATTCTAGAGAAGTTAAGATCTGTGAGTTAGTATGGTTTCTGTGAACTGAAGATTATTTATTTGAGCAGAAATAGATTTTAACTATGAAGGGTAAATAGGCAATAATTGACTAGTATGTGTATCAAAATATGATACATCTATTTCATGTATAAATATACACGATAAATGTGGCTCAATTGATATGCTGTACAACATACAATTCACATTTTCTGTCTATAGGTAACAGACAGCTTTAATGGTGTGTGATATAGTTTGTGTGAACTTTAAATTGATTTATCTTTCAAAAAGACTGTTTTGAGGTTTACGACCTGAATGGTGATGGATACATTTCGAGAGAGGAAATGTTCCAAATGCTGAAAAACAGCCTTCTCAAACAACCATCAGAAGAAGATCCTGATGAGGGAATTAAGGACTTGGTAGACATAGCACTGAAGAAAATGGCAAGTACTTACTCATTGTGATACTTCAATGTCTTTCAAACATTCATTAACTGAAGCTTAGAACATTCCTATGAGGTAACAAAGTACTGTGTCTGATTTACAGTGGGATTCTGAGCCACGGAGTTAATTATATACATGAGATAAACAAGTCTCCTAATAAAGCCAGAAATATAATCCAGATCTAATGAGTCCCAGTCCAGTATCCTCACATGAAACTGTTAGTTTATTATGAGTTATAAACTTTATGTATGAACTAGCCTGTGTTTGTGTGCATACACACATGTGCATGCCCAGTCAAAACAAAAGCCCAGTCGGAAGTGGAAAATTCAAAAGCGTAAGCTGCATTTATTCCAGTGTTGGGCATCTGCAGTAGCTTTATTATTAAGTACATTTGTGTTTTATCAGTTGATCATGAAATGTCTTTATCCAATTTATATATTCTATTAGAATAGTAACCTCAAGGTTATTAAGGTAAAACTTGTCTTACTGTGATTAATCTAGGGTATCCAGATCAGCCAGGGACTGTGTTTCAACATTTTCATCAAATCAAGAAATACAACCCCCCCTCCTCTGGTGGTGGTCAAAAAAATCTCACTTAAAACCAGGTCTTGAATCTCAGCTCCTTTTATTTAACCCTGACTTTTCTATTTTTCAAACCCACCTCTTTTGCACACCTTCAGCTGAAAAGCCCATCTTACCCTTAGTTCTTGACAATGCTGAATCTAGCCTTACACAGAAGGCAAGCTATGACTTACTAATTTGTTCATCTTCAGAGCACCTACCTGCACAGCTTTCCTGCAGGTTGCATCCAAAATGAACACCTTCATGTTCTGGGCAGTTGATAAGTGGGCTATGCTAGTCCAAGCACAAGCACTATTCTCTAGACATAATGAATCTTCATATATATAAGAACATATTATAAACTAACCATGTACATAATCCTGTTTCAGCTTTTCCACGAGAACTTAATAAAGCTCTGGTACATGTTTGAAGAATGTCCAGATCTCATTTGGCTGCTGAGCAGTTGTCTGAGTAGGATATTGCTGCCCATCTCAAATAACTAAATGACTGTTAGATATCCAAAAATGCATTTGTGGAGTCCATCACTCAAAGAAGAAAAAATTACTCTTTGAGCAATTTGCCTGTAGGTACCATGGCATTGTGACCAAGCATACGTCCAGTGCAACTGCGCTTGACATTTGTCCATGCAATTCTCAGCTCAGCCTCTTCCCATGTTAGTTTTGCCTTTTCTGGAATTCTGTTAGCAAAGCCGTATGAGATATAAAAGGTGGAGCAAGCTCAACTGTCTGCCTTAGGTAGAGGCAAATGATACAGATCTTGTCTGAGCAGGGACTGATGGCCCAAATAAAAGGATTTTTGCATACAATCAAACTAAGAATAGGATCCATGTCAATAAAACACCTGTTAAACAAAAATACAATTACTACAAGTCATCATCCTTTGCTGAAGAGTTCCCTTCCTTTTGTAGGACTATGATCATGATGGCAAGCTTTCTTTTATGGACTTTGAAAAAGCAGTCAGAGATGAAAATCTTCTGTTAGAAGCCTTTGGACCGTGTTTGCCAGACATAAAGGTATATCAACCTTGAGTTTAAAAAAAATGTGCAGTACTTGCTATACTATTGGTGAGGAGATGCACATATTATGGTATTAACTGTCATTACATGGGGCCTGCTGAAGTCAATTGATAAATGCTTCAGTTGTGAGATATGCATATGCTGAGTTCCCATCTACCTTTCACAGCACCAATGTTTCCTTATACAGTTAAATGCTGGTACCAGAGAATGAGACCACACCGTTACTCAATGTTTGTCTGTCCTGGGTCAGCAATATAATGAATCATCCTCAATGAGCATCCTCTCAGACTAAGAAAATGAGACCGTTCTGTTGAATTGTTTATCCGAAAGCTCTCCAAGAATACAACTTTTATTTTTCTTTCTTCAGTGCCACTGGCAACACTGCCATCACCTCACTTACAGCCCCTTTTGGGAGAGGCTGCTAGTTTTCTGAAAAAAATACCTTGAGAGTGTTCTTCATTTCAGAGTGTGGCACTGGTGTTTTTTAATTACATCTAACTGGGCTTTATTTATTAGCAATACATCTAATTCAATTCAGATTTTTATTTTTTTTAAGATGGTAATTTAGAACATGCTCATTTCCTCAGTGTTAAGTTCAACTGTGGAGAGCATTTCTGCTCTATAATAAAGAATAATTTTTTTTTTCTGATCTAGTAATCACTATTCTATTTGAACTGTGTGTCATTTTAAAATACTGAAAGCTGAAATTCATGCAGCGATTCCTAGAAACAGAAAACTTGTGTAAGACTGCTGAGAACACAGCAAGTTTTCATTTGCTGGAAACCTACACTTCCTGCCAGCTCACCTACCTGGTAGGCTGGAGGACAAGAAAGGGTCTTGTAGCCATGATTGCAGGCTGTATTACATCACATCAGCTGGAAAGCAGCTGTTTCCAAAATGCCAGACTTCTCCTGACAGGCTCTCAAAAGACTTTCAAGGGTTTGGGAGAACCCAGGTAAGTACTCTGTTTTTTACACCAGTGGAAAGGCTTTAAAAAGTTTCTGAACAGATTTATGTTCACTCATCAGCATAGAAAAATGACTTGCTTTCTGTCAGTGTTGGTGATAAACCAGATATACAATTCAGGCTAATCATGGCAAGAGGTTGCAAACTCAGCTTGTTTCTTGCTTACAGTATTTGTGCGGTCTGTTCTGTACCCTACCCAACTGTTGCCTTTTTACTAGGTCTCTAGTTTCACTGTTAAAAGAGAACTCTATTTACATGTACTTTCAAGTCCTAAAAGCAATAATTTCAGCTATGAGCTTAACATGAAGAAAACCTATAAATTACTAGATTGCCTAGTGGGGTTATGTTGGGGAACTTTAATTGTACCCCTTGACACAAATTAAACACTCATTTGTACTTCAATATATTTTTAAAAAATGTAATGAACTTATTGGATAAAATCCTACCACCATAAGCGGTTCTACAAGGAGTCTGCAAACATGCACCACAAGCCGATTCCTTGTATATGCTTGCACCAGCACCAATCCTGTGAGCGTCAGCGTGGGGCACCTTAGCCCAGTGTTGGGTTCATCCTCCCAGCTCCAGTTCTGCTGCCCAAAGGTGGCCCCTGAGTGCTCGATCCAGGACTATTACAACACAGTGCTGCAGATACTTCTCTCATCACCAAGGGAAATTTCACTCCTTTACATTAAGTGATCTCAGTCTCTGCTGTTCCTGGTTCCAGCCGGTCTAACTCATTCTGCAGCTAGGCCTTCTCACCCTCCATGCCAGATCATTCCTTGGTCACACATTACCACTGCTGAGCAGTTACAATTTGAGTTTCCCCTTCACTTACAACTTCTGAGTGTTCTCACTGGTCTCTCAGTGATGACATCATTAACACTATGGAATTTACCTTTTCTAAGCTAAAAAGCAAGAGGTAGCCTAAGTGTGAGGACTGTCACTGCTTACACATTTCAGTTTAGCACCTTTTCCAATTAAATTTAACTCCTTCAGTTAAGTGAAAATTAATTTTTTTTTTTTTAAACAGAGCAGTATGGCGTTTGAACAGAAGACTTTCCAGGAAGCTCGTAAACTGTAACTCCCAGTGGAATACTGCTGTAAGAGGTTTTTTCCTTCACCGTTCTTCATGGTATAGTAAAAGTAGGAGCAACTTGAAACTGTTACTAAGTTTCAGTATTCCTTTACTGTAAAAGGTACTGAATAAATAGAATTTACTTCTGTTACTCTACCTAAATACAGTTCTTCAATGAGTTATTAAATATGTTGTAGTACAAGGTACACAGAACAAGATGCAACAATATTATTATACTGGTTTGTTCATTCCAGGAAACAAATAGACACAATTTTTAACAGGGAATTGCTTGGAAATACAGTATAAAATAGTTTTATTTTTAACATAAAAAAAAAAATAAGTATTTTAAACTACATCCTTTAAAAAAATTACTGTTGGAAGATGCTGCCAGCAGTATCTATATTCTTCTTCTCTGCTTTACAAGTGGTTTGGCTGAGCTACTCTCTGGCTTTTGCACAGAAGTTCTTGAAACAGAATCTGCTACCTAAATTGAGGAGGGGGAAAAAAAAAAATCTTAGTAAACTGTAACCACTCCTTTTTTATGCTAGTTTTAGAGTAAGGCCATGTCTCTAACATTTGAGTATTGGGAGGGATGTATTACTATAATCACACTTGTATTGAATTTTCCTGCAGAAGGGAAAAAAACCATAACCCCAAATGCAGCATTAAACATAAGAGAAAATTTATTTAGAAAATAAAAGTGTTAGCAGTATCATTTTTGTATTTTAACCACAGAAACTGATTTCAGATACTCAGTGATAGAGTGTTACATATCTTAGCACCCCTCTCCCTACCAGAGGTGTTTTCAAAGTAAGGTTTAGTATGCTTTTTAAACTCAGGTATTCCAGCAAGAAGAGAGAAGGGGAAGGAAAAACATGTGCTTTGGCACATATTTTACAAATATATTTAATATAAGAGGTGCTTATTTATCAGTTTGACTGGAGATAAGCTCTTCCAAATCAGTCTAATTAGTCATAGTCAAGGGAGCTTTTTCGTATCTTAATTTAAATGGAAAGTTGTATCAGGAGTGTTTGACCTGCTGATTAATATCTTCCATAAAAGGTTATAAAGCTTAAGGCATGCTTCTCGGCATAGAATGTGTGGTTCTGTACATCTTTTAATGCCATAACAAGTGTTGGAGCAAAATTACATTGAACTCTGACTTTATTATTTTTTACTCCCTTTCAATCAGAAACCAGATACAAGTACCACACTGGCGTCAGCAGGACTACCTGCAAAGTTACAGTGCCACATGGAAAACAAGTGTAGTTTACTAAAAATCATTTAGGACCATGCACTGACATTTATACTTTCTGAAGTGTAGTGTAAGAGGAATGGAGTAGAATGGCCTGCAATATTCTGTGTTAATAAAAATATTTAATAAAAAATAGTAAGAATGCTAGCTTTAAGTGGCAAATAAATTGATAATACTGAATAAATGATGAATTAAGTTATTTTAGGGTCTCTATTTTTATGGATAACAAGCACATAATATATATGTTTGAAAATGAAAATATCAGAACTTTCAGAATCCATACCTCTTTCAGTTTATTTCGAATTAATGTAGCTGAAGTATTCAGTGAATCATCATCCATATCCACTTTAGGTACTTCTGGTAGCTGTGGACCAATAATAACTTCAGTACTGTCCACACTTGTTCCAATGAGGGAAAACTTGTTACCTTCTTCCCTCTTCCTCTTACGTTCCTGCAGGTGAGTTGTACGAGGCATGAACCTATCAACTCCATTATCAATCAGAACCGTTCTTTGCATTAAGGAAGTTGGTGGAGTATGTCCTCCTGGATGTACACTTAGAGTTAGGGATGTGTTTTGACCAAAGTACCCAGAAGTTTCAGCACAACTGTTATCATACTGGGGAAATGCCAACAGGCTCTGATTATGATTCCCTGATGCACAGCCTGTGTTGTGGGATACCCCGTGAGAACTTGTAAAGCAGGATGGATCCCAGTTACTGGCTGCACATGATCCTGATGTACTCCATGGACAGTCACGCTCAGAGTTCTTTGAGACTGTCTTCTTAGGTCCCTCTACTTTCTTTAACAGAAAGCACTCTTTAAAACAACAAAAAAGTAGCTTCACTATTATGTCATTATTAGTTCTAACACATAAGAAAAAACATTTAATACAAATACAGAAGTAATACCAGTGATATTTCATTCCCAGCGACTTTTCTGTGATTCTTTTTTCCTAAGTGGCACCTCTCAACTGAAGCTTTTCAGCCTAGTCCCTCTGCAGATTTGTGAGGAATGCCCAAGTGGAAGTATTTCAGCAGTTTTGAGAACACAAGGAAAATATTTCTGATGTTGCAAATCAGAAATTTTTACTTCCAGTTATGATTTCAAGGATAACCTGTCTTGCAACATTGAAAAAACAGGTGTTTTTTCATGTTAAAAATCAGTGGTTTTATTCCTTTAAAATACCCTCATACAATGAATAATGATATCAGAGTACACAAGCACAAGAAAGGAGAAGCCTGTGCTCAGCAATTTGCTTATTTCTCAGCTTGCCCATCCTTCAGTTGTTGAAGGTTCTGGTATAGTCACCTTCCTGACAAAACTGTCCCTCTGGGCATGCCTGAATAAGCAGGAACAAGGGTGAAAAGATGATCCAAAATTTCCTGCCAGTGCTTGAAGCTTCTGATAACATTTTGAAAAGAAGAGAAGGAGGTACCTCATTATTAAAGTTTATGCATTTTTTTATTTTAGTGCTAACCAAAACTGAGAAGTTGCTTTGAAAGAGATACAGCCCTCTAAATATTGAAAGATGTCTCTGTTCTGCTGCAAACATACTTGAAATGCATCTTTAAAACAGACAGATAAAGCATTTTCTTTAATGGGCTCCTTAACCAAAAACCCACCCACCACTGAAATGAGATATTAAGATTCTGTAGTAAATTTAATTACAAACCTCTTTGATTTGTTGCTTTTGCTATATACTTTCTTCTGTCCTGCAACTTCTCCCGAGTTTCTTGGACTGTTTCAAATTCTGGAGCATAGCACACATGCAGCAAACTACCAAAGAAACTTCGTTCATCCATTTTTTTCTTGGCCACCCTGAAGGGAATTAAATTGTATTGGCAAAACTGAGGATGTTACTTAACAGATTGTAAATAAAGAAGGTTTAAAATATTAAGACTGCAAGAGGCAGATATTGCCCTGTCTAATACCTTGCACATTGCAGTTTTTGGAATTTTATCAGATAAACTTCAGTAAATTGCTCTGCTGGATATTCATCTAGAGCATGATATTCTTCAATGGCACCATATAATGCAAATTGTTCAATTAATTCCTTCATAACGCCTAACGCAGGAACTCCTTGTATTAGTAAATAACGAGATTCCAAGTTGATAGTATAAACCTGGGGGAAAAAAAAAAAGAGTATGCTAAAATGTTCATATTCTTGCTTTACTGCAAAAGTAAGGAATTTTGTCTGTTTGCTGTTGTTCCTCAGATCTTCTCAGGATGCTGAAAATCCATCTGTGCTCTGTTTTGACTTTGGACTCTTGCAGGAGCAGTAAGTGCACAATTATCTGGGACATCTTCATCACCGAGCAGGAACTGAACTCAAGCTTCTTACTCAAAGTAGAACACAAATTAGAGTTGGCTCTTCTGCACCAGGTCAGAGTGCTGCCATTTTCTGAGTAAAATCTCTTACGTCTCTGGCCAATTTCCTCGCGAGACTGACTAGTACCCAGTTAATATAAGGCACTGTCAAACTAAAGACAAAACCACCGAAAAACCCGTCTTGTTCACGGGCAGAGAGGTCACACAGGTGAAACACAGGGAGGAAAAAAAAAAGGTACCACAATTCCTTGGGGCAGATGATGTGTGCGCAAAGCTGTCTCCTCACTACAGTGATCAAAGAGTGTATGTTTTTAAGACAGACAGATACAAGTAAGATGCTGAGAGAAACAAGGTCTTCTCCCAGCAGGTTATAAAACAAACAAACCACTCTTTTTGTGTAACGACTGTCACGTAACACAGACTCCAAGGAAAGTTCTGTGACAGCTCACTACATACAATAGGTAGCTAAAGCGTAAGATCAAAGGAAATTCATTCCGACTTTGTTAAAAAAAAAACAAGACAACAAAACACCAAACACATTTAGACTGCATGGGTTACACATATTTCTCAAAAAACAAGTGGAGGACAAAGAGGGAACCACTCAGGAAACCAGCTTTCAAGCTGCTATCGTAACAAACAGCCTCTGCAAACAGGTCACATAAATTGTTCCTGTGATAGCAGCTTACTCCTGCCTGCTCTCTTTCTCAGGTCAGGCCTAGCAGGTGCCATTACAGCATGCTATACGTTAACTGCCCCCACAAAAAGCAAATGCAGCATTTTTGGTGCTGTAATGAGCGGTTCCTGCTGTGCAGTAGGCAAGGCCCCGCACGCGAGTCCTGCCGAGTTCAGCCGTGTCGCGCGCCCAACCGCATGGTTTTATACTTTGCGCAGAACTAGCCTACTTGTGCTACACGCGTTTCTAAGCCATTAATTGACAAAACGCAACGTGGGAGTTACTAGATTTACCAGACCCAGCTCCAGCTGTGCCTCCCGGCGCCGACTGCCTGCCTCGGCCCGCGCCCCGCCGCACGTCGGCGGCACGGAGAGAAGAGGAGCGGAGAAACGCCCAGAACGGGGACAAAGCGCTAACACGGACGGCAGTCCAGGCGGCGACACAGCTGCAGCCGGAGGAACGGAGGCAGCTCGCCAGCCTTGCTGCCTGCCCCCGAGGAGCCAACAACCCCGCGGCCGCTCCAGCGCCGCCCACCAGCGCGGAGGACGCGGCGCGCCGGAGCCGGAGCCGGGGCCGGCCCGCTCGGGTCCCGCTCCAGGACGGCGGACCCGCGCCGCG
>NW_010972436.1:4363803-4399006 GCF_000737465.1 Haliaeetus leucocephalus
CCGGCCCGCCGAAGGCCCAGGCCGGCCCCACCTTCACGGCGCGCGGCCTCCGCCCCTCCCGGTACTTGGCGCGCGACTCGCAGATCCCCAGCTGCGCGTGGTGTTTGCAGACATCGCCCAGGCCGCCGCCGCTGCTGGCCGCCATCTTCCCATCACCCACCGCGGCCCGCGTAGGCAGCCGTAGCTGCTCGCCGAGGGAACAGCCAATCAGACAACGGGCGGAACTGTCATTGGCTCCCACTGAGGCGGAAATGGACGGCGTCGATAAGCCAGACAGAAGGAGCCGAGGCCTCCGATAGGGAAGCCAATCGGAGGCAAGGAATGAGTATATGCCGCGCCCGCATTGGCCGGCAGTGGGTTATACCATCGCCTCGGGGGCGGCAGGGGGGATTTGGGGAAGGCCTGGCCCGCTCGCCCGCCTCCGAGTGGGCAGCTCCCTGCTAGGGCGGAGCGGACGCGCAACGGCGGCGGGCTGCGGGGGCCCGGCCGGCCCTGGGCCGGCATGTGGGGCAGCGGCAACCCCGGCGGAGGCGGAGCTGGAGCTGCCGCGGTGACGGTCGTCCTGAGCGGGACCCGGGACTGCTTCCTGCACTTGCCTCCCGAGCTGGCCTCTCACCTCCGCCTGCAGCAGGTACCGGGTGGGCTCCGTTCGGGGCCTGGGCGGAGGGACGCCTCAGTCAGAGAGGATTATGGGGGAGCACCGTCTGCCCCCCCCGGCATCCCGTTGCTATGGTGACACGACGACGTCGTGCGCCCATGCCGCGCTCCGGCGGCCGGGCCCCGGAGGAGCGGCCCTGCTTTGTCATCCGTTCTTCGTCCTCGGGTGCCGGAGAGGTTGGGATTGATCTCCCAGCGCGGTCCGGCACCGCTGGCTTCTGCCTCTCTCTCAGCACCCTGTATTTTATAGCTGTTTTCACCAGCGTTCGCCGAGTAACGGGTAAATTAGCCTTCCGCGTAGGAGGTGAGGTGGTAAACCCAAGCAGAATCGTCATTCTTGGTGTACATAAGTCTTTCGCTATATATTCCCGTCGTACAGAAAGGGACTCCTGTCGCACGAAGTCCTATTAAGTACGTGGATCAGTAGCAGGAAGCGCACCTTAGGTTTTTAAACAACATTTCACACATGAAAACAAGGGCAAAGCCCACGTGCGTCCCTTACGTGATGAACGAAAGAATTAAGGATCTGCTAGTAGAACGGCAGGATGAAAAACGGCAAGAATGAGCGGGTGAAGAGGAAGAGATGGGAACGAAGCTCAGGAGCGGAGGTGGTGGCCACAGTCGTGGCAAAGCCCCTCTTAGCCAGGGTGGCCTCGCCCAGAGCGCATAACTCGCTGATTTCCCAAGACCAGGAAGGACATTTCACAAAAGCAAAATCATCTAGGCTTGTAAAAACCTGCTCTTTTTTTCTTTGGGGTAGTAGAAGCAGGCTGGTGGGGTTGCAAGAAACCTGGTATAAATGTTCACTTCATTTCTGCAATGGTTTCTGGATGTTTTACAAATCTGCTGGCAAGAGAGAGGAAAAAGGAGTGCAATTGCTTTGAAGTCTTGTAGCGTCATTCTGTACATAGTTGGTTATGGTGGGCTTCTGCTTTTACTTAACGCGATCCACAAAATGAAAATATATGATCTCCGAAATCTTGATAGAAATAGCATATTAAATGCAATCTCTTCAATAAAAATGGTAAAAAGGGGATAAATAATTATGTTACTAGATTACACTGAGTAAATCATAAAAAAACTCGAATCAAAAGCTAAATTTAATTGCAGAAGGTATTAGATAAGTGGGTGACAAAACAGTCTACAAAACTCAAAGTTGTGTGAAGATTAAGGCACTCAGGGAGAAGCTTTATCTGTGCGAATAGGGGGAAGGGCTGCAAATTAAATGTTACAGTTGGTAAAAGGATCTTGGAACCATTGTAGATATTCTCTGGAATGTTTTCAGAGTTTACCAAAAAGTCAAATAATATTTGAAGTCATTAGGATAGAGTTGAGAACAGAACAGAAAACATCACTATGCTAACGAGTAAGTCTGTGGTATATCCACACTGTACATCGTCTTGGTCACTTGATTTTCATAAAAATAGTAATTTTGGAAAAAAAAATACAGAAAATGACAGTTGAGCGATACAATGTAGGATATAGTCTCTTTATGTGGAAACTGAACATATTAAGATTCTTCAGTCTGCAATCAAAATAGCTAAGCGGTTCTGAAACAGATTAATAAAATCATTTTGGTCTGAGTTTCTGTGATTTGGGACTTATTTTCAATATTCCCTAGCTCATGAAAGCTTGGAGTCCATGCAAATGTTACAATGCATGTGAAGTTTAAGCATATACTTATGGTTTTTCCTCATTTGGGAAATACAAATGTGTAGTTATACATTTCTGTAAGGTATTTGTTTGATAGACTGTATTACAGAAGAAGGGAAGAGGAATTATTTTCCTTACTTAAAAATAATCCATAAAAATTAAAAGCTGTTTAACAATTGAAACCACCACACGCTTCCATGTTGAGAGTTGTGCAAATAAGTAACGTGGAGAAGAATTCCAAAGGAGGTCTTGGTTAATAAGAAGTTGGCCAGTCTGCCAGAATTAAAAAAAAATTCTGTCATTGCTAATAGAAACACCCGTTGCTAATATGTTGTAAATGCTGCAAGTTATTGTTAGGGAATATTAATTAAAATAGGGCATGTAAAATCCAGAAAATATTTTTAATTCCTTTGATCTTTCTAATCAAATACAGTTTAGCTTGACTAATAGCATCTTCTTTAGCTTGTTTGATGTTAATTTATTTTATTTCTTTGAAACTCATAGGGCCAAGCTGTGAAAGTATCCTGTGGTCATCAGCCTATATTTTTGAGCTGGATGGAAATCAGGCATCGAGGTCACCAGGGTGAAAATATTGCAGAGATTAACAGACAGTTGGCAGAAAAACTTGGCATTACAGATGGAGAACAGGTTTGAAATGCAGTCTTTTTTTCTTATTTAAATAAAGGGTATATTGCAAGATCCCTAAAAAGGTGAGAATTTACAAGTTAGCTATGACCTTCTTGTTTCATGTATTCAGGCAGTTACTTCATTTGTATCTGCTCATAGGAACAGTTAACCGTCATGAAATGTCTCAAACATGGAAAGATTTGCTCATTAAATCATTAACAATTCCCTAAATAATGTTAGGATAGGCTTGTGGGTAGGTCTTTGCAGAGTTGGAGCCGCTAACTGCAGTGCCGTTAATTTTAGGAAAATACACTTTTAAGCAATTAAACAATTTGGGAATTATCTCATGAAAATATTTTGCCTGGAGTTCCTGTTTTTTTAAAGTAGTTATTGACTTACTGCATATTTCTTTTTGTTGGACTTATTTGTTGGACTTATTTGTTTGATCTTATTAAATTTTCATCCCTTTTCTTCCTCCTTCACCATATGTCCCAGTGTGTCCTTTCTCTTTGAACGTGTATTTAAATTGGCCTCTTACTCTTGGACACTGTGTTAAACTTCTTGTAAACGATTCTTTCATTGGACAGAAGTTGAAGAGATGCCCAAGAGGCAGGCAGAGCTTTTCGACACTGGTCTATTAAAATCTCAGCATCCAAGGGTTTTTTTTCATATTAATAGGTAGAGATTTAAACAAACAAAAATATAAAAGTATTATTCTACACAATGTTATTATGTAGTATATTCATATAGGCCTGTTCTCTCATATGGAACATTTTATTCAGCATAATAGAAGACATCAAAGAATGTGGCTCAAAGCAGTGTGTTATCTTACCTTGTTTACTTTTTTAGCGTATTCTCTTTAGAAATGATGTATCTATTTGCAGAACTTTACAATTTACTGGTTCAGTGGCAAGGTAACTACCCTTTTTAGTTCTAGCAATTAATAGCCTTCAACAGAAAAACAATTGACAGAGGAAAGCTAAGAGAATCTCACCCAACTGTTGCCTGGAAATAATAATCTGTACAATCAAATGAATATATGAATAATTAGGTAGTTTTGCCATTGTTTTGGATTCGAGAATTGCACATTTGCTGTGTTTCATAATAATATGCTCTTCTATTTGCCATGTTGGGAAAAAGATATTCCTCTCAACTTTTGCTTCCAACTGAAGACCTAGAGGAATTTAAAATCGATTGGTACTTTTATAAAAGCTGACCTGAAATAAATCTCTCTCAGAGGACAGGTAACTAGTTTTATCTCAAGAAAAGTTTAATGAAGTTTATTTAAAAATGTATGACATGATATTGTTTGAAAATTGTTACTTTCTGTCAAATGGAACCTTTGGTAAAAATTGACTTTTGAAATATATGTTTAATGCTTTCTGAAAAGCCTAAGCCACAATAGCTTATATCATTCCTCCTGATACATAGAACCTTAAAGCTGCTCTGTGGAAGTGGGGCTGCTTCCTGTGAAACCATTCATGTAAAGGAGCTGGTTTTGCTTTTGTATTGTACTTTTTCCTCATTTTTTCAGCTGTTTCTTCCTTATCTAAATTTGTGCACAACACAATTTTTCAGCATTCTAAAGTCCAGAACATTTAAAAATAAGAATTTTAAAATGCAGAGATGACTCTGTGATCAATATGCATTAAAAATTGATTGTTACCAGCTGATAAAACTCTTGATGCTTTTCACATTCACTTCCATTCATGATTTGTTGAAGTCCCCAAGCATGCCCAATGCAATCCATTTCCAATCCGTTGACCATCCATTTTCTGCTTATGAATTACCTAGTGTTATTAAGAAGATGTATGTTCAAAGTAGTGACAACGTATCATGAAGGAGATGTCAGTTTTCTAGTTGAATTAAAGATGGAGCTTTTATGTGTTTAAAAATAAGAACTTAAGTATTTTGAAATGGTGTTACTTAAGTATTTTGAAATGGTGTTACTTTTGCCAGGTATTTCTTGAACCCTGCTCCCACGTCTCCTCCTGTCAGCAAGTAGAAGTGGAACCACTCTCAGCAGATGATTGGGAAATTCTGGTAATAAAACCCTTTCCACTGTTCACATCCTTTTCTTACAGATGACAGAGATTCTGACACAAGCAGTTTTTTGCACAATACCCCATTCTTTTCAGCCCTTAAGGAAATACTAAATGTGGTGGGGTTTAATTGTATTTTATATTTCAAATGGTGTATTAGAAGGAGACAAACAAATGTTAAAAATATATGCAGTATTTAATTTATGATATCACATTTCCCCAGGAACTGCATGCTTCCTCTCTTGAAAAACGTCTTCTTGACCAGATTCGAATAGTATTTCCAAAAGCCATCTTTCCTGTATGGGTTGAACAGCACACTCACGTTTACATCAAAATCGGTAAGCAATGGTGAAGGCTCTTGTGGCACCTTCAGTAAGCTGATTTGCAAGAGTGGATGCATTCATTGACCTGCTTTGTTCATACTCAGGTACACTTATGCCAGCAGCCTCCTATGGGAGATTAGAACCGTGCACGGAGCTTCTGATACGTCCCAAAACACGTGAACTTGAGGAAAATATCACCAGCACACCTTCCACAGAAAGTGACATCTTGCTTAAAAGTTTTGTGAAAAATAACATGGAGCAAGAAGAAACAGTAAAGGATCCTTTTGCCAAACAACCTTACTTAAAGCCAGGAGTCCTTGAACAGAGTAAGGCTGATGCAAACATGATGTTTGGCTCAAATGTTCTCCCAAATATGTGGAATTTCATAGGGAGCATTTTCTCTCATACATCTGAGCAGAAACAAAAGACTTTGTGTGATAAAGATGAAATGAGCACCTTCAAAGACAAGCTGATGAACTTAATTCACGTGGATTCCATTTTTAGAGTATGTCAGTCCCAGCCTCCCAGCGTACAGAATGCATCTGCCACTTATGCATTTCTGAAATGCAATGCTATTCATGTTTTTCCGTGGAATTTAGAATTTATTGATTTGGATCCAAATCCTGTAGTAACTTTCGGGAAAATTAATGAGCTGCTTTCCCCAAGACAGCGTCATCAAGAAGCAAAGCAAAATCTGCCATTTGAAAAGCAAAAGCATTTGACTAGTACGCAAGACAAAAATAATTCTAATCCTGATAGCAGTCAAGCATCCAGTGAGGGATCTGTTGTTCAAATCGTTTGGAATGGATTTGAAGACCTAAAGAGTGCCATAGAGTATGGTCACAGTGGGGAACCCCTACATGTTGGAAGAGTTTGGGTCAGTTTGAGCACACTATCTTTTGGGCTTTTTATTGGATATTTTCTATTGGATAATTGTGGAACTGGCTAGTTAACATGCAGTTTTGGGATATAGACTTTGTGTTAAGCTCTCAAGTATACTAGAATCAAATAATATTTACTAGAGCTGTGCTTTGCTAAGCTGTCTCATTCTGGACTACATTACTTACCATCATCCTCCAAGATGTACAGTGTACTCTGGGTTTCTGCACCCTTAGCATTTTTTCACCAAAGAGAAAATTCTTCAGTGTTTCTGGAGGGAATGCATGCTTTCTTCAAAATCTGTTGGTAGCCATTGTATTCATGAAAACGTGAAAGTATTAGATACTTTCATATATTCAGTACTGCATAATGAGATTCTTTTCATTAGTTAGCACTTTGAAATGTGCTTTGGACTCTAGGTGTCATCAAACTGTAAAGTAATGGGATCACGTATCCTAGCACTACATGATGTTTGTGAGTCCTTTTATATACTCTTTAAAATACATCTTAAAAAAAAATAACTAGCTTTTATATAATTTAAACTATTTAAGTTTTTATATACTATTTTGCAAGGTGGCACAAGTCCTGGTGTGCAGACACTGACATTTCAGTTTGTTCTGATAGAACTACAGCCTGCTTATGTTCGTTCTTTCTTTCCTGGAAGCACATGTGGGATCAACAAAACTAGATAAAATGCACTCCAAATCACCATTTGACTATTTTGACATAATATACTTCTCACCATTCAGTTATTTTTTTGTTGAGAGTAAGAGGAAGAGCCTGCAGTGGTCTTTACCACTAAATCGTTTGAGAGATGTAACAATTTTCCAAATGTCAGCAACCATAAAGTCTTTCAGACTTAATAAACATTTTTGAGATGTTTTCACTTTGCTTAAAATAACACAGAATAGTTGAAAAGTAGTTTCCTTTTTAAAAAAGCCAAACTGACTGCTACAATTAGACTGGATTTTCTCTCTCTGTGCTGCAGATGTGCTTAGTTCTGATCTGTATAATGGCCTGTTTACCTGCCCATGTAAAATTAATTTTAATGAGAAAATGAAAGTAGAGTTGCTGTTTTTCTCCTATACTAAAAGCATTTTTACAATGTTCTGAGAATTCCTCCTAATTCTTCTTTTTCAAAGTTTTGGGTTTTGTTTAAAGAAATTAGTAGATGGTCAGCTGTAGTGAGCACTTTCACAAATAGGATAAAAGGCAATTAGAAGTGTGCATGAGAGAACAAGATTTGGATACCACCATCAATTTTATGGTTTCCTTCTTAATTCTCTTGCAGATTACAGCCAATAAACAGATCAATGATCAAATGTTGAGGTTCCATTAGTAATGAAGAAACTGATGTTGTATTTTATATGCAATGTTATAACTGTTTACTTTCTGATATTTCTCTTTTCTTTGCTTTTATTCTAAATATTTCAGATTCCAGATGGTCTGAGAAAAAAACTGTGTATCGAAATACACTCAACAGTCCGAATTAAGTCAGTTGAATCTATTCCTAAAATTCCTGTATCTCTTATACTCCAACCCAAACAGAACTTAGTGAGTTGATATTCTTGGTCACATATTTGTTTCTATATTGGAAAACTGATAATGTTGCTCTGGTCAAGTTGGGGGGGGGGGGGTTATGTTTATTTGTTTTCATTTGTTAGATGAGAGTTTGGAAGTTGTCCATCCTGTATGACATAATTCCAAAGGAATTTCTCTTTTTGAATAATTCCTTGCTTTTTCTTTTTACTATATAAGTTTAAATTAAGAAGATGCTATGATCTACCTAAACAAGGCTTATCTAGTAATACTATTTTGTATTTTGATCAATGATACTGTGAACATCAAGCCATTAAATTTTGTTTTGCACTTGGTAAATATTTCGAATAGTTTAGCATGCTCTGTGTAGCAATTTTCTATTTAAAGGAACTGGTAGAGGTCACAGAGCGTGGAGGAAATAGAACTTCTGAATTTTGACTCCTAGCTTCCTGAAGCTATTAGAGGAATGCTGTGTAGTACCTTTTAAATCATAAGGTCTTCTGTTATTCTCAAATTGTGAAAATTTCTGATGCCTTTCTTATTAGAAAGGATGTTAACATGAAGGAGAAATGGCATTGGTATGGAAAAGATACATTTTCTGTTTAATTAGGTTTCAAACATAAACAGTTGCTGTCAAAATAGCAACAATAATCGATAAGAATTTTGCATCAGACCCTCCTCTACATTACATTAATACTAGTTCAAACCTGGCAAATTTAAGTGTATACATTTAAGCCCATAAAAACAAACACAAAAAAGAAGAATCATAGAGTTAAAGAGGAAATACCCATTTTAAGTCTTCTAGGAGAAGACATGCTTATACTCTTCAAACATTGCAGTGCCCATTAGATTTCCTAAGAAAGACAATTGCAGTAAAATTATTATAGGTTTTTTATGTGCTGTTTAGTTTACTTCCTTTTAATGCTTCCTTTTAATTTTTCTTTTCCTCATGCTAAAGATTTAATTTTCTAGAGTTATATCATTGAATCCCTCTGTTTTCCTCTAAGTGAGACATATCCAGTCTTCTGAGTGACAGTAAGAACATGCTTAGTACCAGTTCTCACAGTCTGTCAGATGTAACTCTGGAATGATGTATTTCTTCATAATATACTGTATGCTTGTTTCTGTGTGATACGGGCCTGATTATTTCCCATGTTAGCTGCCCTTCAAAGCTTTAAATACAGCACTTCCCATCCTAGCAGGGCTTATGCAGGTTTATTCTTTATCCCCAATATTCTAATTTGGTTTCTTACCTACAGAGGAATGGTTGAACTCCATTATTTTTTCATATTGGAGTTAAAAGAAGTATTCTGGCAGTAATCTGCTAAAATCGTAACAAGTAGTTATGTGTGCTTTTGTATGTTTTAAATATGGATTTCTGCCTTTCCTTTCTAATTCAGTTGAATTTTTTGTAGTTCTTGTAAAAAAAAAACCAGACCAGTGCAGAAAGAAATATGACGGTAACTTTCATTTTCCTTTCTGAATACTGCTTACATGATCTCGGTTGATTCCCCTTTTTTTTTTAGACAGGAATTACACTTCTTTGATTAGGAACTCAGCCAAGAGATAGGTGATCTCAACTCGATTTCTTTTCCTATTCCATTTAACTAGGTGATCTGGGGTAAGTCATTTGGTCTCTTTGCCTGCCTGTTGAAGTTTGTTGTTGGTGCCCCTGACCTGGATGAACCCAGGGTTCTCTGTATAGGAAGCAGGGTATACAGGGAAGAGAGGGGTGTAGTGAGCACCCAAAATAAGTCACAGGTCAATATTGGTGCATACCCTGGGGGCTCTTTCAAACCCAGGAGCTGAGTAGTGCTCTTGGATCTGGCAATACAGGTACGTAAAACAAGAATAAAAGCTTTTCCTTGCCCTCACGTTGGTGTTCCAAAGATAAAATCTTTAGAGGTGGTCGAAGATTCAACTGTTGCCCTAGCAATGGCTAGGCAAGTGCTTTCCATAGAGCAGTTGATAGAAATGGTGTTTGCTGGCAAAATGCTATTTTCTAAATAAATAAAATGTTTATATCTTCTTCATCTCTCTGCTACTGTAAGAGAAACAAATGCCTCATGCATAGGAGGAAAACAGTCTTACTAACACCTTGTTTTGTTTTATTTCCCTCTTTCTTTTTCCTATTTAGCATAAAGATACACATGAAGATGATGTTAAATCTGCATTTAGTTCTTGGTTGCAGGATTCCACTACTGATGATCACCCATGGATAATGACAAGCAGAGACTGTATACATCTGTCTGTTAAAGAAGGTAAGGATAATACTGTCCTGCGCTGTAGCTGTCTTAACTGTCCATTATGGAATTTACTTAGGCAATATGCCATTTAATCTCTTTATACACAAGTTAACATAATAGATATCTCTTTACAATGAAACTGTAAGCATGAATTATGCTTTAATTATGATTAACCTTTTTTATTCTTTCATTTGGGATTATATCGTATTAATTCAAAATACAGTGATGTGTTTCATCTTGTGAGGAATAAAAACTGAATGTATCTGGAATTTTAATAGTTGTTCCTTGGGTTTTTACAGGAGTGGAGGAGTTTGTCCTTAGTGTAGTGCATCCTGCGCACATTGAAGAAAATAAGTCTGAGAATATTTTTATACTGAGTCGCAGTTTGCTGCAAAAGACTAACATACAAGTAAATATCACATAGTATCAGGTATCAAGTAATTTAAATTGTTATATTTGGTTAAAAATGTATTGCATTTTATATATAACATATTTTGGTTTCCCTTTTTAAATAAATAATGACAGTCTGATCATTAAATTGTATCTGCATTCTTTATATGTTATTTTATAGCCTGAGGCATTGGTGAGATTCCAGGCTTGCCACACTTGTCACTGAATTTCATAGTCTATGTCAAACTCTCAGAAAAACCAATTAGAGCAGAGGAAAGTCACTATTGTCCAAGTTTAACATACTATTCTTATACTTAGCTGTTCTTTCCCTTAATACCTAAACCACTGTAAAAACACTTCACAGTGTATCTGGCAGGAACAGTAGCTTGTTCTGACAAAGATGAGACATATTCCCCATTCAAATCTACCAAGCTCACACTGCTTTCTCTTTTATGTAGTTTCTGTGCCTCCTGTTTCTTCAGTCTTTACTTTCTCAGCAGAATAATTATTTCTATTTAATATTAGGATTACTGTTCCCATTAATAATTCTAGTTGAACCAGTGCCCATGACTCCAGGGTTATGGTTATAGGAGTGGGATAAGATTTTTTCATTTTTAAACTGGTACAGTTACATTTTAGCAGAGAATTAAGGTGCCCTCTTTTGGCTGTTTAGAATAGAATTTTTCTGCAACATTTAGGATTCCTGTTAAAAAAAAAAAAAGTAAAACAAGAGCTTTATTTCTACTGGTAGTAGAGAAGTACAACACGGCTTCTACAAATTGTGCTAGTGACTGGTACTAAGATGAAGGGGTGAAGTGCATTTCTTAATGGCAGTGTCAGCTTCTCCTACCAGCCTGTTCTTATCTGTGAACCTCTCTGTTTAGCCCTGTTTGCTTGCCCAGGTTTCCGTACTAGCACACCGGTGAACTAGGCTGAAAAATTAATGCAGCTGAAAAAAGCCAGGTGTTTCGTCGGGTTACTTTTCACCCGGGTCAGACTCCTGATCTGATTCACTATCCTGCCTCACAAGTGCTCATGCCAGCACAACAGTGGAGGGCACAGGAGAAGGAACAAGTAATTACAGGTAGGGAAAGAGATGATGGGCTGCGTAGTCTGGTATAAACAGCCCTTGGCCTTAACATATAATCATAGGTTGTTACATCACTGTAAACACCGGATTGTATTTTGGGAATAGTTGTATCTATGCCATTTTACCAGTGCATCTTGCTTTCAAGCACAATAAGCTTCAGCAAAGCACACACGCAACATTTTCTCTACACAATTCAAAAAATGGCTAGTGACCTCTATACCCTTCTTCTGTAGTTATATTTAATGTAAAATACTAACTCTTTCCTTTGTTGTAGGTTCTTTTACATCCTCTAACTAGAAAAAATGATGGTGACAGCCAGCCACCTATGTGTGATACAGACAGGAACCTTCCTTACGACAAACTAAATGATTTAGGGTGAGACATTTTCATAGCAGAAAACATGGGAGGGAATGGGAATGGGAATTAAAAAAAAAGGAGTATTGGTGGAAATGCAGATTTTTTGAATACTAAGCCAGATCAAAAAAAACCCTCTGCATCTTTTGGCTTGTGTCAGGTTCAGACTGTATCCTAGTATATGTAGGTGGTTAATTTTGTCCTCTGAATAGTCTTACTGCAGTGAATAGAAAACTTCATGTGACTGAAGATACTCATATACTGAAAAGTTCACCATGTCTGACTGTAGGATGGGAGGTCTCAGAACTGTGTAAGTTTCAGAAGAAGTACTGATAGTTCAGTGGCTCCTGGTGTGCTTCTAAGTAATATGAAACAGACCTGTGTGTAGCAATAAGGGACACTGGGGTTGTTTTAGCTGGGGTTTCCAAATGAAGCAAAACTTATGATATGTTGCAGTCTCTCCGTCAGTCCTCACAGTAACTTAAACCTATTTACTTGTTTAACTACATTTAATAGTGTGGGTCTCAAAGAAACTTAGTTCCTACAAGTTTTATCAGAATTGTCAGCTGAGGAGAGAAATGCAGAGTGGTGTGTCCACTGGTAAAATATGCAATGTAAGCCCAACAGCTACTTGGTTAACCTGCTGGGTTATTCTGGCTACTCTGCCACTGGCAGAAGTGTAGTCTGGAACTAGCCATAGGACATGCTGGTTCTTTCCCAGCAAATAAATTAGTAATATGTAAAGCTGTGGTCGTTAGTAGAAGGTAAGACAGTGGTATTGTGTAGCAAACTTGAAGTAGGGATGGGGAGGAGGGGACATGAGAGACTTGGAGCATTGTGATAATATGCTATCAGCATTGTGAAAGGCAACTGAGGATATTATGATTGAAGAGGGAATGGGAACTGATATGGAGGTAGTGTGGTAGGGATGTTAGAAACCAGGATTTGTTTCTTTATTCTGTTTCTCATGGAGCAACATTTTTGTTTAAAGTTGAAATACAAAACTGATAGCCTTGCTGTTTGTGGACCTGAAAGGAGCACTATTGTGTCGAAAGTCACAAAGATTTAGGACCGGTGAAGGATAAGGATGTCTTTAAAGGAACTATATGTTGCTTTATTTCTGAAAAGGCTGAGAAGTTTTCTGACCCAGGCATACTGCCATGTTTTACCAATTTGTTACCTTCCTTAGTAGGTTGTTACTCAGACACTCAAATAGATGAAGCCCCAAAAGATGGTTAGCTCGTATCTTCTGAAAGCTACCTCATGCTAGGATGGTGTACAATGACTAGATAACCCTTACATTGTGGGGGTGTTCTGCAATGTCTGTCTGCATCCTCTGTGTCACCACTGCAGAATAAAGGTGCTGTCTCTTCAGACTGAATTGTCTTTAGCTTTTTCTTGAAAATGTGAAGTATGTCACAATGTGTCAGCACTGAAACTTCACTATACTGCAAGCTATTACTTGTTGTGTGTCCTGATGCTACCCTAGGCCATTTAATGTTTTATTTGCTCTGCAGAGGAGTGGACAAAGTAGGAACATCTTCCTTTGAACATATAAGCCACAGTCTTCTGGGGCGTCCTTTATCTCAAAAGCTTGCTGCTATTTCTGTGGGACTGCGAAGTGGAGGGGTGCTTCTCACAGGAGGAAAGGTACACACTTCACTACTCTCTACTTGCAAACCCTCCCAGATTGTTTTCTATAGTTACAAAGCTGTTTTCCTTAATTTTCTTTGATACCATGTGAATTCCAAAGAATTAAAGAACAAGCTGAAAAAAGAGCAGTTAACTGATTAGAGTTAATTCAGTAAAACATTATATTATATATATGTGTAGGCATTATATATTCATATTTCATGTATGTATATATAAATAATACACATATAATTTAAGTGTTAAAGATTGTTACCAATGCAATTTCAATTCATTGCCTTGGGGAATTAATCTACTTTGTGTTTATAGTATAATAAATCCTTCTTGTCTCTGAAATATTTGAATGAAGATAAGAATATAGTTATTTTCTCCTGTGTTCTAACATGAAGTGAGAGTGAAGTTGATACTCTTATTTTCCTGTTGCCTCTTACAGTGATCCATTTAGTACCATATTCCACTAAAACTAACAGATGTCTTAACACTGAACTCAGTGGAATCAGAACACTATCTGTAGTGGATGTATCCACTCTGAATTTGTTTCTACTTGTTTCACTCTAGGGCTTTGGTCTCTACCAAATGATATAAAAACAGAATACACATATACTTTTGGTGAGGAATAAAACTAGTGTGCATACAGCTTTCCCAGCTTGTTAACTGGTGTATACTGTGACAAAAACTCCACAGAAACAGAAGGAACTAGTTCTGTCAATTTACATTGGTTCACATTTATTTTTGTAGGGAAGTGGAAAGTCAACATTAGCAAAGGCCATCTGCAGAGAAGCATTCGATAGACTGGATGCTCATGTAGAAGTAATTGATTGTAAAGCGTTAAGAGGTATGATAATTTTTTTTCTAATCTCAAATGTTTGCTGTATGATGAAGCAGCACAATTATGAAGTTCTTATATTTAGTCTGAATAATTTTTCTAGTATTATTACTGCTTTTGCAAGGATATTTGATGCCCCGCAATGAGCATCTTTAACAGTCTGATGAAAATACGTCTGCTGTAAGCTTATTTCACACTTTTGTCAGTTTCTGTCCCACTTACCACCACCAAATTCAAACCATGCTTGTCATGCTTATTTCTAATTGTTACAAAACAGGAAGAAGTTGCAAGTTGAACTGTGTGTTTTTTCAGCTGTGCTAGCTGGAACAAATGTTATATTAACAAATCATAAGTGTTAAAGGATACCTGTGTTACTGAGTGAAAGGATCACGCAGGCACCAAAGAAGGATCGAACAACCAGCTGAAACCTGATTTATGATGGCATATTTACTAACCTAGTGTATGTTGGCAATAGTCATCTAACACTCGTGATTATAGATGATGATGAGATGAATCCTTAGGTTTTGTGAGTTTGAAATAAGTATTTTGCACCAAAAGTGGAAGTGGACAAAAAAGGTTTTTTTTTACTCTTTCATTTACTGGCTTTCCTAAATAGTCTTGTTGTTACAGGGGCATAGAATACTCAGCTGTTTTGTTACAGAGCCCATATATTGCATGGCTATACTCTTTTGGCTTAAGTCCCTACAAAGCTCCTTACTCCAGAGAAAAAGGGAAAGATTGATAAAGAGCTAGGTCCTTCACTTTCAGAAATTCTACCAACTGCAGGACTCTTTAGTAGCTAATTTAGAATGTTGCTGATACTGCTCTGTCTTTAACTGTCCAGAAACTAGACCTGTAGGCTTCTATAGTAGTTAGTGAAAGATGATTAATCTCATTTTAGGATGGGTGGATCCTTCTAGTACTTTTTTGATGGAAGATGTGGACTCTTTTCTTACTGACTGTTGACTCTGGTTTGATTTTGGTACCTGGATTTATGGGAGTAAAATTAAGCTACACGAATCAAAACATTGTTATATTACATGAGCAAGATGTAGTCAGTCTGATGATTTTTTTCCTTATATGTTTTGTCATTAAAATTGTATTTCTGTTTTAGGAAAAAGATTAGTAAACATAAGGAAAATTGTGGAAGAAGCTTTTCTAGAGGCAGCATGGAGACAACCATCCATTCTTTTGATGGATGATCTTGATCACATTGTTGGAGTCCCTTCTACACCAGAACATGAGAACAGTCCTGAAACCATTCAAAGCAATAGACTTGCTTATGGTAATGCTGTGCTACCTGTGTCTGGATAAAAATACAATGCAACTTAGAATTTCTTGCACCTGAATTGTACTGTCCTACCTGGACAATTCTGTCTGTATCATTATTGCCTCTGGACCATGTGGTATTGCATGGCAGGGAATCACAAAATATGGTATGTAGACCATTTGTAGACCACCAGCTGAATCAAAATCATCCACTCTGGAGCTTGGCATAGTCATTGCCAATGACGTACACCACTGCTGCTGCTGGTAGTGCCTGTTGTCAGTATCACTGCCAGTGGTAGAGGCTTCTCAGTTCCCTTTCATATTGTTCATGCACTCAAATATGTTGCAATTGCTTAGAAATTACAGATGAATCTCTAACTGATAATTATTTATAAGATCAGTATTATAATTGATATACAATTAAAATTGATCCTGTTTTCCATAATTATTATTTATAATTACAGAGATATTTAAATTTGATACTTACTGATGTTTAGAACCAGCTTCTTTTAGCTGAGTACTAACTTCTTTATCACCCTACTTGGTATGCTTTGTAGAACTTCTGTTTTATTTTACAATGTAATAATCCACAGATTTTAAAAATAAGATTATCAATTGTAGTTTGATATCCTATATATGGTTCCTTTTTATTCCCTAGAATCTAGACAGTGATAAGTTGCAAAAGAAAATTAAATTTAAATGATCAAGATTAATATCTTTATTTTTTTTAGGTGTATTCAACTCTGTTCATGTAAAATTAAAGCCAGAGCAAAAAAAAATCTTCCATTTCTTAGCTGAGTTTGAGGGCATTAGCATAATTTTTTATTAAATTACTTTTGAAGTTCAGAAAATCTTACTATCATTACTTTTTTAAAAATATGCACTTACGTTACTTGTAGAATTGTTTGTGGTTTTTATTACTTTATTTACAGGTATAATGCATACAACAGAGGTTTAGAGTTTTAAAGATTATTCCTTGAAGATCTACCTTGTATCCATAATTTCTTTGACTTTCATATATTATTTTTTCCTAGATCGCTTATTGTCTAGGCTTAGCATCTATTTTAATTCTTATAGCTTTCCCTTTTTTGTTTGCATGGAGGAAATTATATTTCTAGAACAGTGATCATAGTGGACAAAAAAAATCCACATTTACTATCCTGTGGTAGATATCATCAGTGATGTTACAAATTTAGCTTTTAAAGAGCACTTCTGATGGCATTTTATTAATGGAATGTACTGTCCTAGAAAAAATAATTATACATATTTTTTAATTTAAGAAAAAGCCTGTAAACATGGGAATAAACCAAGTATATATTAAGATGTTAAATTTTGTGTGCCCTATTGCTGCTCTCCAGTACAGTAGAAATGTTTATTATGAAATGCAGAATCTTTTGTTATTTTACAATTCATGGAGCAATGTCTTCTGTGTTTAGTTTTGAAAGATCTCATAAAAGAAATTATTTCCATGGGGAGTTTGATTGCATTAATTGCCACAAGTCAGTCTGAACATTCCCTACATCCTTCCCTGGTTTCAGCTCAAGGAACTCACATATTTCAGTGCTTCAAATGTATCCGATCTCCAGATCAGGTAAATTCAGGTAAAATGGTGAAAATGTTGTTTGCCTTCCCTGCAGCCTCAAATACAGTACTGGAACAGCTGCAAAAATATTGGGTTACACCCAAAGATGAGAAAAAATCTAGAAATCTTAGAAGTTCTTTCATGATACTTAAATACCTCAGAACTTTTATTCTTTTAAAATTTTATAATGACAGATATAAGTAATCCAGTGAAAACTCCCAGTTGGCCCCACTCTCATCTTCAGTGGCAAGAGAAGGGTGTATTCAGAGGACATTTCAGTTCAACGTAAAACAAGTCAGGTTGTCTAACATGGGTGAGATATGCATGTCTCCTTGTTACCTGTAAGGGGATTCTAGAGGAGCAGCTTTGAAAAATATGTAAGTCACTACAGTTAGATAAATGAGATTAAACCTAAGTGTGTTTTTTCACTGCTCAGAGGAATAAGTATGTCCCTAGAACATGTATTTTAAAAATGTTATTAAAACTGAATGTTAATTCTATGGGAAGGTTTTGAGCTGGTTTTCTATACTAATTATATCCCTCTACTTTTGAATATAGTCCATTTTGAAAAGTAAGAAGGATAGAGGGAAGAATAAACAGTATAACTTCATTGCAGGAGAAAGCAGACACTTTGTACCTGTGCATGCATTAATGACATGACACACTTGGCAACTCATTTGTATTTAACACGAGTTGTTCCTGTCTGCTTGTCTTCTGTCACAGGCTAGCAATTGAAGGCCACTGAGGCGGAGATTCTGCATTAGATAGAGTGTAGCTTTCTCCCACTTCCTGCAAGTCTGCTTTTATCATTTTTAATACTAATAACATGAATAAGGATGAGACATCACTGGAAAAGTCAGAATCTCAAAAGATACTAAATTATGTGATGTATTTTTATCTAATGCAATATATTTCATCTCAAATATATTCTACTCATATCAGCAAAATGAAAGATGTTCATTTTCCTGTGAAACAGAAAAAATGGGTGTATAACAGTAGAATCGGGGGGTGGAGGATTGTTTCATTATTACTGTTGGATTTAAGATAGCTGTGGCGAGGTAAACATTTAAAGTTACAAAACTGGTGAATTTATTGAAATTCACCAAAGAACTAACTTTTGTTTATGTTCATGCCTTCTCAGATTTTGTTATTTGAAGGTTTGGTAACATGTAAATATTTAAGGAAATTTTAGTAACTCTCATGTATTTACTTTCTGAATTTCTAAAATCCATATAAATAGTAAACTCAGTATACACTTGCTGCACAATTCTATTTTTCAGAAGCAAAGGTGTGAAATGCTGTATTCCATAATAAAAAAGAAAATGAATTCTGATATAAGGAAGTTCTCTGATCTTGACCTCCAATGTATTGCAAAGGAAACAGAAGGTTTTGTTGCTAGAGATTTTACTATGCTGGTTGATCGTGCCATTCATGCTTGTGTTTCCAACCAGAATGCATTTCCAAATGGTGGTATGTTGACAACAAAATCTCTTATTTCATATTCTTACTTCTGTTATCCAGAACCTGTGGAGTAATACAGTACTAAAAAGCCAGTTTTTATGTTTTATGTTTAAAATGTATTTAATTGCTATATATTGTGAGGAATCTGTTACTGGTAGGCTGTGTGTTCTTTTTTTTTTTCAGGATTTTTTATTCTTTTTTTTTTTAAGCAGAATTGAATCTGTCAACTATGGATTTTCAGAAAGCTCTAAAAGATTTTACTCCATTAGCTCTGAGAAATGTCAACCTTCATAAACCTAAAGACATTGGCTGGGACAGGATTGGTGGCTTAAAAGATGTGAAGCAAATACTCATGGATACCATCATGTTACCTGCAAAGGTACCCAGTTCTTTTAAATGAGTTACTTGAATTTTGTACATAATGTTAGTAGGGGAAAAATTATTTTTAAGGTGTGACACGGTATTTAACAGAAAGGTGACAGGTATGGTTTTAAGCTACTTTTGTAGCTTCCCAGTCTTCAGCTACTGGAAAACTCTCTCCTTCTTCTCTCTTCCAAATACAAAAGGCAATAGCTTGTGCTTTTGTACAGATCAAGTGTTGCTCTCGAATATCGCAGTATTGCTAATATCATCTTTGCTACAGTCTCTGTTGCAGGGTTTGTGATTAGGCTCTGTAAAAATAACATTTCCAGCTGTTTTCTGCAGTGCTTCTGCTACAAGAGTATTCTCTTTTGGATAAATGCCAGTCCATCAATTCCTCTTTATTTTACTTTGGCCTTTCTGCCTTGCTTAAAACTTCCAGCATTGAGATGAGCCATCTATTTCAGTCTTAAGAGAATGACTGAACAGTTTTCTATATAATGGGAAAGAATCTTTTATGGTATACTTATGTAATTTGATCTTATCAATCGGTGATTAAAATAGGAATTTAGAAGTACCATTATGGACATTATAAAGCTCTAGTGCATCCCTATTCTGTCCTGTTCCCTCTTGGCAGAAGATACCACTTGTTTGTATTTTAAGTACCTATGAAGCCTAGGAAACCACTTCAGCCTCAAGTAAACTAACAACAATCTAGATAAGCTCTTGTGATAATAATGTGGATAAAAGAAATTAGACTCATTCTGTTTAGGCAAAAATCAACATTAGTCAGTGATATTACAGTAACTGCAGAATAATTATGTATTTTAGAATATGTCTTGTTGAAATTCTTTTCCAGTATCCAGAATTATTTGCAAACCTGCCCGTACGACAGAGATCAGGAGTCTTGCTGTATGGAGCACCTGGAACAGGAAAAACACTGTTAGCAGGAGTAGTTGCTCGAGAGAGTGGAATGAATTTCATTAGCATCAAGGTAGCAAGATTTTGAAGATTCATTGATTCATTTTATTAACTGAATGAAATAGCTTAACATAATACCTGTGAGTATGTGCTTGTGAGAGCAAAATACCACAGAAAGAAACTCGTATTTAAAATTTGGTATGTCTCTGGATATCCCACCATCTGACTTCTGAAACTTCACAGTTTTATTACTGAGGGGGATTTTTTTGTATAATTATTCATTAGGCAGAATTATAAAATTTAATTAGATGTTCTTAGTTTTCCATTTTTTATAAAAAGATCCTGAATTTTCATTCCACTGGACAATGAAGTTGAGCAATGCATTTTAGACATATTTTCAAAACACAGTGTAAGCCATTGCCTTGTGATACTGTAACACATGTTCTGTTGTAGTAAAATGGAAATTATTACTTTAAAGTAAGTTGGAATGCTTAAAAGCTTCTTTTGGCTTATCTAGACCCCTCGGCTCTTCTGTTCAGAAATGCCACTCTCTTGGTTACAAGAAAATGCTCTAGTATATAAAATCTATGCTGATGTTGAATTATACATTAAAACTAAGAAATATATCATGAATGTTCTTTTCTGATTTTTTTTTTTAAGGGACCAGAGCTGCTCAGCAAATACATTGGAGCAAGTGAGCAAGCAGTTCGAGATATCTTTAACAGGTTGGCTTTGTAAAGATTTGTGATGTTATCGATGAATTTTTTTGGTTGAAGCTCCAAGAAATAATTTTGTTGTCCTAGGAGAGACATGGCATCAGATCACAAAAGCATCCAAAATGATTAGATGTGCCGAACCAGATGTTCAGATCTTGGCAAGTTCAACTTGACTGTCGTTCTTTAAAAAATGAGCATTTTGGCTCAGATTAGGAGAGCGCTTTTGAAGCTGAACTCCCAGTTCTCTCCATTTACAGTGCATTGGTTCACATCACAGAACTGTCTTGGAAAACACATGCTGAATTCCTTTCAGATGATTCCAGGATACAGTCTAGTGTGCTCCAGCTAGTAATGAATGCTCAGTACAGAGGATCATACTAGACTTGGTATTGAGGTCCTTGGTGCCAGTTGTTTTGTTTTTACAAATCTACCCTTACTGATCCTCAATGCTAACTAATATAAACATATCCTACATAGCCTTTGCTTCTCGTGTAGTTTACAGCATAGGCAGTCTTTGTGTTAGACGTACATAAGCCAAGACCTCATCTGCTGTGACTGGATTTTAGAGTTTTCATGTATATTAACACAGTTGAGTACTTCAGAAATTATAAAGTGAGTGCAAGGTATGTCATAAAAATGAGCAGTGATTCCATTGTAATCCAATTCTTCAGAACCTCTTCATTTCTACAGAAAACGGATTTTCTGTTCTCTCATTAAAGATAACTGTTCTCTGAAGCAAAAAGCAGTTACCTTTAATATTTCTAAGCAGTTTTACCTGTGACCCAAACTTAAACAGAATTTAAATATTGCCTCTTTTTTTTCCTTTTAGAGCTCAGGCAGCTAAGCCTTGTATCGTTTTCTTTGATGAGTTTGATTCTATTGCTCCTCGCCGAGGTCATGACAACACAGGAGTTACCGACCGAGTGGTTAACCAACTGTTGACTCAGTTAGATGGTGTGGAAGGCTTACAAGGTAGTAATTCATCTGTGTGCTTCTTTTTATGCAAAAGTTTAGCAGATGTTAATGATATTTTTCTGCATTTTCCTAAGGGGTTTATGTGCTGGCTGCTACTAGTCGCCCAGATTTGATTGATCCTGCTTTGTTAAGGCCAGGTCGACTGGATAAGTGCCTGTACTGTCCACCTCCTGATCAGGTGAGGAAACAAAACATCTTACATGAGAGGCAAGGGTAAAAAAAAACTAACGGGCTTTATTCTCATTTTCTTTATATTCAGTGGCATTTCAAACCTGGACAAAGTGGACTTGATTGCCCAGCTCCAGTTATACAACAGTATAAATTCACTGATTTTAGTGTCAATGTGTTTGCATAAAACTGGGGAAAGAGAAGGCTGTTTACCACAGTCTTCAGGATGAAAATTCCTGTGGATATAGCTGATTTAAAAAAAGAAAAATTAAAAAAGGAAATTAGTCTGCAGAAAGAAATTGGATGCAGGGGTAGTGTTTATCATGTTCTGCATCTTTCTCTGAATTATGAGTCCAGTGGATCTGCTGTTTGCTTGAAGTGATGAACCATAGCCATTCCCAACCCAACTCTTGAATATCTGAAGTTTTCAGAGCAGTTTTATTCTGAATTCAGTTGATCCCACTCTTCTTTACCCACATTTAATTTGGAATATTCAGGCTCTTTTTAAGTCAGATGTGTCACTGGTTAGGAAAGGGATGCTTCCCATTGATTTTAGTGGGTTTTGGATCAGGCCTTTGAGGCTGTACAATGTGTGTCTCTGATTCCCTATTTTATGAGAAAAAATTAGTGCTGTTTACTTTCAGATTAGTTGGCGCATACAACAAATACCACATCATTTAATTCTGAAACACACGTGAAGAAGATGGTCCTGTGCCTTAAGAACACAGATATACTTCTTTTCCCTGTCGTCCCCCCCTTTTCTTTTGTTTTTTTAATTTCTTGTTTAGAAGATGATCGTTCAGGTAAACAGAAGTTTTTCACTTTTGTTACGCTTTTCTTTGCAAAAGGACATATGAGTAGCAGAGTTCACCTTCATATTTTTATATATTTCCTATATAAATATCCCAGATATTAACTGGATATTTAGAGAAATATATTTCTCTGTATACTGCATTTGGTGCAGTTTCTTTTAGGCTCTTCAAGAAATTGTAACAAAATGTATGCCTATATTTTAAAGATTGCTTACTGTACAGTATGTCCTATATGTTACTAGGATAGTAACTTCTTTAAAAAAGATTCTTCCTCCCTCAGATAGGAAGTTGCTCGTGACAGGGCCAAAGCACTATCTAGCAATCAGGACAAGGAAAATAACAAGTTGCTTTACTGACTTTTTTTTTTTTCTCTCCCTTTTTACAGAATTCACGCTATGAAGTCTTAAATGCTCTCAGTCATTCCCTGTCCTTGGCAGACGATGTGGACTTCCAGGATTTGGCAGCAAAAACAGAATGGTTCACAGGGGCTGACCTAAAAGCTTTATTGTACAGTGCCCAGTTAGAGGCAATCCATACTAATTTAGGTTCAGGTTTAACACAGGTAAATAAAACTGATACAAAAGAAGCCTCTCCTTTTTTTATTTTGACCTTGATATGTTTGAAAGTACTAATTTTATCCATGGGGTTTTTTTAGCAAAATTATGTTTAATAAGATTTAGTTTTCCTATATTTATATACAGAGGATTAAAATCTTAATATGTTTGCAGAAAACTGCAAGAATAATGTAACAAATAGTTTAAATACTTCTTAAATACAAGGTTTTTTCATTTTATGATAGGTGTTTAATGTTAAATAGATTTATGTAAGCCAAATCTGTTTATCATTGTTATGAGGAATGACTGACAGATCAATAGGGGGATCCCACTCAGAGTTTCTTAGGAGCAGCTAGCAAATTCAATTTTGAGGTGGCACATTTTGGATGATGGAGGAAGCAAGGAATTGGTGGGTTTTGTGGAGTTGTTCCAACAGATTCAGTGTGATCTGAGGTCAGGAGAGAAGTGGAAAGAGAATGCTGATATCTGAAGTGGCCTGGTCTGGCTCATCTTCCAGGCACCAGCTAATACTTGCACTTCCAAGGTACAGGATCCCACCCTTGGTTTATACCCATGTGACTGACAGGTCCTTTCCGCTTTTAGCCTCTTTTCAGCCACCTCTCCTCACATTTTTCATGCCTGTCTTCTGGTGCTAGCTGGAAAGGGGTGGGCATGGCTTCCACCACTCAGAGGTCAAAGGGAAGAGTTGGGTCAGGGGTGCAAAAGCAAGGAGACCTCTTGGGTTCTTTTTGCCCCAGTTGTTACCAAGGGATGCAACTCAGTATTGGGAGGGATCTCCAGCATATCTTCCTTAATAATCCCTTCACTTGTAGCATCAGTAAGTAAGTAGTTGTAAGGATACCTGATGGTTATCTGTCATTAGAGGAGGCCATTGTCTAAGGTAGTGGTCTCCAGAGTGGTGTGCACCCACCCCACATGGTTACACAAGACAATCCATTGAGGTACAGGAAGAAAAGATTAGAACTCAAATAGTACATGTATATAAACTACAAATAAGTAAATATGCATATATTTGGTGGAGTGTGCTCAGAAATTTTTTACTGATAGGGGTGTACAACCAAAAAAGGTTTGCAGACACCAGTCTAAAGCAACAACTGTGATTTCCACATCAGCACTGAAAATGTGTTGACTGTGACTAAAGATGAGTACAGCAATCAGGCGCTGTAAAAGTAGACTCACCACAATCTCCTAGAGCACTTTACACAGGATACTAAATTGCTTGGAGGGAATGGTTGAGACAGAAGTGATACAGTGCTACAACAGAAAATGTACGTGACATTTCCCAACACTTGCTGTTAGTGAGTGAGTGAGACAGTTCAAACCAAACAAATAAAACCTTAAGATTATCTCCTCAAATTATTTTTCTAGCATGAAGACAGAGGTTCTGCTTAAAGGCATTGGATTTTTCTTAGCAAAATATTTGGAAATATACTCCCAGAGAAAGACAGATTACTAAAATCAAATGTAAATTGATACTTTCATTTACACTGCACATGAAATTTTTAAATGTATTTCAGATCGCAATTAGTTATGAGGTAACACTGCTAATGTTCTGTTCTTTGTCACAGGATTTTGGTTCTAGTTCTGATAGTGACTTCAGTCTCTCTTCCATGGTTTTTCTAAACCACAGCAGTGGCTCAGATGATTCAGCAACAGATGGAGAAGCAGGGCTAGAGCAATCTCTTATTTCTTTAGACATGTCTGACTTGCTTCCTGAAGATCCAAGATCCAACATGTATCGTCTTTATTTTGGAAGCTCTTATGAATCAGAGCTGGGAAATGGAACTCCTTCAGAACTGGTAAATTACTCAATATTTTGAATTTTCAGTTGTGAAGCAGAAAAACTGAACTAGGCAAATGGTATGGTTTTATAAATACACTTATGTCTGCTTTGTCCTTCAAACTGTCTTCATCCTGTACCTTGTGGTCCACAGTAGCGAAGAAGATGGAGGGATGTTATCTGACAAAATACAATATGGAGTTCTCTGCAACTTTGCAGGACTTTAAAATCAAAATCCCAAAATACTGCTTAATACTTTACAGTCAGGCAAACTGCATTCATACTAGATCTTACTGTCTGCTCTAGGCTTGTTGCCTTCCAAAGTTTATTACTAAAACAGTTTTCGACTTTTTGGTAGTTTTTTTTTTTTATTTAACTTAGTTTTATTACTAAACAATGACCATCCAGCTTTCAAGAGTTAAGTCATAATCTTAAGAATCAAGAAACATTTTTCAGTTGCCAGTAGAGTGTGCATTAATGGAATAATCTGACCAAGGAATTGTGTAAATAACCGAAGTAAACCTTAGCTTCCATTGTTGCTCTTAGTAAGCAGAATTCCTGTTGTGGTGGTATCACATTGCACAGAAAGCAGCACGTTCTCTGGCTAGCTTGCAGATAGGGATGGGCTGGTTAGCTACCCAGCACCTGCATAGTGATCAGCTGGCCAGATCCTCTCCCTTGGCTGACAGGTAAGCAAAACAGAATATGCTGCCTCCGAGCTCCTTATGGTGAACAGATGACTTCAGAGTTTGCGTGTGATCCATGAGACATTCATTTTCAAGATCTGTTGTAGAACTGTTATCAAAGTAGTTATCAAAGTTGTTAGACTCTTGTTTTCAAAACTGTCTTGCATTGATTCTTAAAACCAAAACCAACTTATTTTGACATTGGAGAACTAATTACTGACTGCTAAGGTGCTTTTGTATGTTTCATCTGGCATTATGGATGATAGTGTTCAAGTAATGTATCTTTAGGGACTTTGGTTTTCCTCTGACTGAAAGTTCTTCAGCAAGGCTATGAGGACTTTGATATCTTAAAGTTGTTGAACTTGCAAGTTGCGTATGTTATCAAGTGCACAGAGAATTTGAAGGTGATGAATATTTAAATGATGAGTCATTCCAAAGCTAACTACATAAACTTGCCCAGATTTCCAAACCACTGATTTTCATATGTAAATAAAACAGTGGACTTAGTAGACCTTTATTCTTTTTGAGATAGGCCATTGCAAAAATATTTAGATTTTTTCCAAACATAAACCGCTTAATTTTCAAATCTGTACTTTTCCCCAAACACCTTGGCAAATTAACCTAAATCTTTCGTTCAAAAAGTTATGTATGTGATATATTTTTAAGAGAAAGTACTCTTTTTTGCCAGCAGGGGCAAGTTTGTACTGAATTGTAGGCTAAATCTTAATGGTGGAGTTGCTCTTTTGGATCCATAATGAGTTAATGTATTTCTCCTTGTGGTCAATTTAGAGCTCTTTGTGTTTGTCTGGACCAAACTCCGTAACTCACGATTTTACCAGCGTGACTCAGAGAGACACAGCATCATCACAACCTTCAATGCTTAGAACAGCTTCTCAAGAAGACTCCCTGGAAAATAACCAGGAGCAGCAAATAGAGCACCTGAGGACAGAAATCAATGCTATTAAAGCTAATTACAGAAGCAAGAATGGAGTATGGCAGGTTTTTTGATTATTTAGTCTTAACACTTTTCTGTTGTTTCCTACACTTCTGGGTATTTGGATATATAATTTCTGCAATAATATTAAATATAATGTAACAAAAATAGCAAAGATAAACAATACCTAGTTTGAGGAAAATAAGCCAGATGTTAACATTCATATAAATAAATAGTTAGTTCTGTGTTATTAATATGGAGGCAGGGGGGGAAGTTGTGACTGTATTTATAATATATTTGTCTGTACATATAATGAGGAGGTTCCAGAGTTACTGATATTCATGGAACTATGTTTCTGTGGTAATTTTTTGTTGTCTGTTTATGGTTCTGTTTTCAAGGAGGACAGCACCCTTAATCAGTCGGTGCTTGCCAAGAACACTTTAATTATTACCCAGTCCAATCTGATGACTGCACTTGAGGGTATAAGACCATCCATTAGCCAAGATGACTGGAAGAATTTTACTGAACTGTAAGTATTAAATTTTTTAGTAATTGTGAATCCAGTGAAGGTTTGGTCTTTTCACATTCCTTATTCATCCAAAACACAATAGTTATTTAATGTGGGGAATGGCAGCGGAGTTGAATAGCTTCTGACAGCAATGTTTTTCAAAAATATTAAATTACATACTGGGAAAGGGAAAATTTTTTTACAGTGCATTGTCTTTTGTTGTTTTTATTAAAGTAAGACCTAGAAATTCTAATCACAGACCAGAAAATCCTTGTATTATGTTAAAAGCTATACCAGTACAAAGAGGCACCGATTCTTTAAGACTTAGAGCTAGGTCCTTCCTGCTCCCTCTGAGTAGCAGCCCCTCATATTTTCAAATTGCTGGGTTTTGACTCTCTGTAGTGGTCTTTATAGCTGCCATGTTTGGGAAATGGCAATAATCTGCAGAATTGTAAACATACTGAAAAGCAGAATGTGTTTCCTTAGACTTGGGAGATGACTGGAGTGAAAAAGCTGGAAACTGGCATGAGGATGTTCTGTGATCTCGTCAGGGGGTTCTTCTGACATGAGGGTTGTTAAGGAGTTGTCTTCCTCAGCTGATACATAGATAAGCAGGTCTTACAGCAGGGGAAAGAGAGAAGGAAGGGACAGGAAAGGAGGAGAATGAGAGATGCTTCCCAGGAGTCCATACCACCCTGTTCATTTCTGTTCCTTGTCCCACCTTTTCCCCGCTGCCCCCCAAAAATTTTAAAAAAAGGGAAGCAGAGCAAAGAGCTCTCTGAGTTAGGTTTGTGGATGAAAATTCCTCCAGGTCCCCAGGTCTCAGCAGACATGCACTCTTCATTTCTGTAAAAACATACTTAAACATCTGTAGTTTTGTGTTACGTTAACATGCATTTGAAGAGGCATATGCAAACAAAGGCATTTCATAAGAATTTGCTAATATCTTTTTCTGTTTCCAGGTATGATAATTTTCAGAATCCCAAGAAGAGAAGAGGACAAGTTGGCTCAACATTTAGACCAGGACAAAAAATCACTTTAGCATAGTAACTTGTTTTTGCTTGTAATTGCTAAACTGTAACTGGAAATGACAAATGTGATTAAATCAGATTATTTATATTCATATGGATTTATTAATGCGGCAGTTGAAGATAAGTTTCTTTTAAACTTACATGCTGTAAAATTATGTCACGTTTTATTTTGAAGAAAATCATCTTCCTTCAGATTGATATTAAATTTTTGAGAGAACATTGGTTACGTTCTGTCCAGTTGTTTATCACATAAAATTTTAAATTTTGCTTTTTTTAGCAATATAGTTGCCAAAGCCTAACAGTGATTTCCTATCCCTGTTTATCTCCTCACAACAAATAGATTCTGTTTGAATAAACTGTAACATCTAATAGTGGAAATGTTTTTAAAAAATTCCATAAAGCCATTCTCTAATGGCCTTTGGAGGGCTTAGGGAAGGGTGGTACTTCATATGTTTATTGGTAGGCAACTAGACTAATACTTCCAGAATAACTATAGCAAAAAAAAAAATTAAGACAAACCAAGATAATTGTATCTTGTTTTCTGCCACTGTTTATTATTCAGAAGAATATCAAGTTGCATTTCACAACAACTATATCTTCTTGTCACCATCTTTTCTTCTTGGAGACTGTTCAAAAACGTCTCTGATGTTTGGAAGCTTTCTAATGTACATCCTGAAGCTATTCACAACTACTGTCTTACATGAAGATTATTAAAGAGTTGTCTTCCTTGGCTGATACATAGATAAGCAGGTTTTAACAGAAGGGGAAGGAAGGAAGGGGCAGGAAGGGAAGAAAACTAGAGATGTTTCCTACAAGTCTATACCACCCTTTCACAACATTTTACCAATACTGGGAGGTTCTGCTTGGTTGGTTTTTCACCGATCTTCCTTCCCTACTATTTACCTTCCTGAGGTAATTAGAAAACATCGCGCTTTTTTTTTTTTTTTCTGGTGGTCTTTCATAGCTGTTACATGCCTTTTCACACCTGTATTGCTTTGAGCCATTGGGCATTATTACCCTTTCTGTGATCAGATAGTATGTCCAGGCTTCCTCTGATCACTTCTTCAGGTACATTAGTAGTAGCAGCGTTCCTCAAGTTGCTCCTAAATGTTTGATTATATGGTCCCACTACCTGTTCCAATTTGTTATTTCATTCATTGAAATGTATCATGCTATGTCAGTAATTAGAAGAACATGTCATATTGACCATATATGATCATTCTGTTCACTGCTGTCTATTTGTAGTTCGTATTCCCAGTGCCAGCAAATAACCCAAAGAATGTTATGATTTGTATGTTTGTTCTTGCAGCCTGGTACAGGTGAAGCCTGTATACACTACAAGCCTTGATACACTACAAGTCTTAGCTTGTAGCAGTTAAGATCCCTGATTTTCTCATTTATGCTGAGCTATTGCTTTTTACTTATGCTTAAGTCTTGCTTCAGTAGGTTTTGAAACTGAAAATCCTTATTGCATTACTGCAAAGCTCTACTATTGTCAATATCACTATGTCATTAACATCATGCTTATTTTTTTAAAGTGGATATATGTTTATTTAGCATTAGAGCTATATCCTAGATTACCTCTAACCTTGAGTTCATCTTTCTTATATAATAGTGTCATTTCTTTCCTTGTTCACCTTGTTTTAAATGGCTGTAGAGGTGAATGTGAATAGGGGTTGAACAGATAAGCAATTTGCTGCAAAAGAGCAAGTTATTCCCTGTCAGATGCTCCATGGTAACTCACATTTACACTGTGGTATATGTAAGGTTCTTTGAGTAATTTATCTTTTAACAGAAGAGGGCCAAAAACCATGGATATTAATGAAATGCAGCAGCTGGCAAGCCATAACTAGTTACTCTGCTTTGTTTATGTGTCAAAACTCAGAAACTTCCTGGGTTGGGGGTCTTTTTTTATTTCCTTTTCCAGGTCCAGTAGTTCATTTTGGGCATTTCTAGCCTTCAGGATGTAGTTTATTTGTTTATCAGTTTCTTGTCATCTTTTTTCCTATGATTATTCATCCAGTGACATTTTGAGCTCATTCAAAGTATTTTTTTCTCTTCCTTGAGCTTCAAATTCCAAATAGTTTTCATCTCTAACCTAAGGAAATGTTATATTATCTTCTATTCAAATACTTGCATTTGAAACTTCAGCCCAGTTAATTTCATTGATTAGTTCCTGTAGTTTCTCAGATAGTTCTGGGAGCTTTTCACTTCTTATTCTACCTACTGACTTCAATGATTTTTCAGTCAAAGGTTCTTTTCTACAGCTAGCACGTCTATGAGAAGGTGGTCTTCCAGCTCTTTCCTTGCCAAAATTGTTTAAAGTACATTGTAGTTTATTACATCTTTTATGTTTGGTAAAGAAATCAACTATTACAAAAGCATCCAGATTAGCCCAAATTAGTAGCAGCATCTGTTATTTAACTTATGTCTAGATAATGGATGTACCATATTCGTTAAAAATTGAAATGATTTAACCTTCCAAGTAATGATAATCTCGTAATGCACTGATACTTAAATCTGAAAGGACCGGTCAGAGGCCAATCGTTATTGTAACAAAGACAGTACAATAATCTATGGAATTATCTTCACACTTAGAATCATTTAATTAGAATACTATACTTCAGTGCCAAGTATTATATTGTAAAGTTAAAAAGGAAAGTATGCTTGCTGTATGTTGAGCTCCTATCAGTCCCCAACCAAAATTAGATACTATACTGTCACGGAAAATGTTGTTAAAATCCAGGAAGCCTAGGTTCCAAATCTGCACTCTTCCTTTCTACATGCAAGGAATTTCACCAGTGAACTAGCCCAGGTGTGTTAGTTCATACATCCCCCTACATACACAACTTGGACTGATGCTGTCGGTAACATCATTTGATCCAAGAAAGGAGGTCACTATTAATAACTAGTTGCTGTTAGGTGATCTTTGGTTATATTCTGAATTATATTAACATCTCATCTTAAAAGACAGTAGACTATCTAAATGAAGCCTAGCTAAGATCTGTTATACAGGCACCAAGTCCAACGTAAAGGGAGCATAAAGCCTATAGCTAAATGGAGGATAATCCCTTCTATTCAAGCCTTGTGCAAGAAACGTCAGCTGGCCTGTGGAGGCTCTTTCACAAGGCCCTGTATTAAGTAGTACACCAAGAGTGAAAAGGAACCAATAACAAAGTTTGTTTCACGTTCTATAGCGCAGCTGGGATTTAGCCACAACAGCTCATGAAGATACCACAGGCAGCCAATGTCATGTTTGAGCCTTTTGACCTGTCTTTTCTAGTCTCCTCCATCAAGTCAAGAACCAAGTAAACTCTGTGTGAAGCAGCAACGTAAAGACGGACAAATTCTGTGCCTCCCAACTAGCTCATCTGTCATTCCTACCTCCCGTAAGTGCTACTGATGTCAGTTTTTCTGGGTATATATTACAGCCCATATAAAAGGTTGATAACCCGGGGTAGCTTTTTCCTTTCACTCCTGTTGTCACCAACATTGTCAGCTGTCACTGACCTTTTCTCAATTGCCAACCAGCCTTTCCCCGTAGTCGAGGGACTTCTGAAGAAACAAGTGTTAAATATAGATGTAAACACTTACCCTGTTTCTAACATGCAAGGGATTATTTCACTTTGTCAACAGGAACTCAGTTTCCACTACTATCCCATAATTTTTCTTAAAAAGTGTTCAGGCAGCTTTTACTCCAAAAATTATTTACATTGAAGCTGTCTTCTTGCAGCTGTGTAGCCAATAAATTTTTTAAATACTGCCTTGGGAAAAATGTACCTGTTTTGAAGTAATCCACAATTCTGGATTAAGTCTGTTGATGACTGGAAAAAGTTTCTGGGAAAAAAAAGAGACAGTGGGTCAATTCTGGTAAATGCTGATTTAATCAGTGCAATTAACTCTACTGAAAGGCTCATGTATCTGAATATTGAGGGAATTTGGTAATTCCTAATAATAAAAATCTGCCAGATTTGCTTTTCCAAGAATTGGGGACATTGAATACCGCCCAATGTTTTAGGTCCTTTTACTGTTAATGCTATTCTGCCATAAATCATATTTGTTGTTTGTTTGGGAAACAGAATTTCTGTTGTACAGTAAAAAGTTCACAAAGTACTTATTGTATAACTTCTACTTCTTAAGAAATCAAACTTTGTTCTGTTTCCAAAGAGAAAAAATGGAAAGGGTTTCCTAACCCATTTGAAATTAAAGATAAGCGACGTCTGCCGAGGCTTAGATTACATTAGCCTTATGTTTCATAATAGACGTCACCAGCTAGAACTCTGCTTGACAATATTTTAAGCACAACAGTTAGCAGCCTGATTAAAACACACAAATTTCATGATTTACACTAGCTTTGAAAAGTAGTTTGGCTTTTAGTTCACCCAAACAAGTCTAAATTTTGTGTGGACCAATCTGTATTAAATGTCATACAGGGAGTTTCTCCCTTCCCTCTCTTCTGTTGTTAAGGAAGCAAAGTAAATTTCTCCAGCCCAAAAGCAAACAAATGTTTTATAATTTCAAAACAAAAGCATTGCATTGAATTTAATTTTTTCACAGGATATTTTACTCAAATTAACTGGGGGGTGGGGGGGTGTATACATATATATATAAAAAAATATGAAACAATATATAGTTGGCTTGTTTAATATTATGAATCTAATTTATCATTTTACTTGTTGCCTAATTTATTTCATAACTCCTAGTTATTATGAAGATGGTAAAATACATACATGCTGTATTATTGCACGAGGATCTGACTGGTTTTTATTTAATACCTCCTAAGCGCATATAGGAGAGTGGGAGTGAAGCCTATTTTCCAGGGAGTTAAGATAGCAATCATAAAATCGTAAGCAATGCAGGAACTTGGAAGAGACCAGAAGCAGAACAGAATTTCTTGCATGAGTTAGGCTGATATTTGCAGCATTAGCCCTATGGAATGAAGTTGGGAGACTGGACTACAGTTTGTCAGTGTCAATTGACCGGTCGGAATTCCCTTCAATCTCTCACAGGCATCATTTGGGAATAACCCATTTACAGCTGCCACTTGAGAACATCAGCCAGGGGAGCGAAGGTGGTTTGGCAGAGGTCTTTCAAATCGGCACTCCTTCAATACATTTCATTACAGCGGTTTGTAGCGTCTCCGTTGCACTTAAAATGCCCTCTCTTAAAAGTGCGCCATCTGTTAGCATGACCTTGGCGTCAGATGTTAAGTATGGGTTAAGTGAAATATTTTGCATCGGAAGCACAAGGGAGAAGGCAACTTGGTCATGACGATAATCTGTTTGACCTCAGTGCAAGCTGTTGTAATACATTAAAAGTTTAGCATTTATTAACTAATACCCAGTTTTGCCTCAGGTACAAATTTTGAGACATTAGTTCTATAATCTGGTTTAGGTTTTTAGCAAGTCATATACCAGATTATTTCTCTCTTTGAGTAGCATATGCACAATAGGATTGGAATGGTACAAATCTTGCGTTAAGGCTCAATTGCTTTAGTTTTCCCATTTCTAAAGTAGGGCAAACAGTAATAATCTGTCATAGGTACACTAAAATGAAAATCTGTTGACTAAGGTTTAGTGTGCTGTTCCAGTGATGCAGCAGAGAGATCTAGGATAAAAAATACTTTGAGATGCTCAGATAGTGGTTGGTAAAGAAATGCTAAATCAGTTTACTGATGTTCAGGTCACAAGTGTAAGTTGGACTAACAGAAATGAAGCATGAAAAATTCTCCCTCCGTATCCTCTAGCAGCCGGTGGGGCTTTTGTAAGACTCCCACGTACGCGGCCTTCCTGTCATGTCGTACAGCAGCAGTGTCGTATCAACTGCTGTTAGATAACCAGGGTAGATTTTGCATCTCTTAGCAGTGTTGTCACACGCTCCGTCTCCAAGCTCCTTTAAGAGCTTGAATTAGTTGAAATGATTTAGTGAAGACTGACATCCCAGGGAAAAATTCGGTTTGGGGCTCTGAGGTGCAAAAAGATGACCGCTTTTGTCATTGTTTACACAAAAACAGCTCTTAAGATTCTGCAGTAATGATTATTGCCCAGTTTAGGCCCAGCTGTAACACAGTACATATCTTGTGGAGACCCAGTGGATAAGTGGACGCTGGCACTAGATTTTGGTACATCAGAAATGATTAAGGTCATACAGCTGTTGGGTGACTTCCCTTACTTCCAGAGATCAGCAGCTTTGTAGAATAACAAGCAAAATATTTGAAAGCACCCACAAAATCCTGTCCATGCCATGTTACGTAATGCCCGCATAAGCACTGCTGGGATTAAAGCCATCCTCATGGGTTTGTGCCATTTTTCTGTTAGGAAGGTATTTGGATCCTTCAAATGAACTCGTTAAAGATGCAATGCTAATCTCCATTTCCCTAATTATTGCCAAGTTTCAGGAAACGGTAATAAAATTATTTTTTAATAATACCTGTTACTTTAATACAATGCTTGTTACATTGCCAAAACACTGTTTAAATGATTGTATAACTAGAGCATCACACACGACCTTGTTTAAAGCTACAACGGGAGCTTTTTGGTGCATAACTCTTTCCGTGTTTGCCAAGAGTTAAGTGTTAGCCCGTTTTCTAGCGCCCATTTTTCCAGGAGTTAAAAACCGGCTAATTTTCTTAGTGTCTAAAAGACATGGGGGGTTTGTTTTTAGAAGACCGAAATGTCCTTAATTACAAAGCAGGGTTTAAAACACGGATCTAGAAAGAAACGCTTGAAGTCAGTGTGTTGAAACTTCCCTGTTCTACGGCTCCCGGGGCGAGAACGCTCTTGGCTTCCCACGCCCCAGCACCCCGCCCCGGCCCCGGCTCTCCTTGCCCCCGCGTCCGGCTGAGCGGATCTCCGCGTCCTTCCCCACCAGCGGCCCCGGTGCTGCGGGTCGCGCTCACCGAGCCACGTCTTGGTGAAGACCGTGGGGCCGGAGCAGAGCTCTTGCTAAAAGAGGGAGCGGGGCACCCTGCTGCGGCTGCCATTAGAGGCACGGAGCCGCCTTCTCTCTGCCGGCAGCCGGCGCGGGAGGCCGGCGGCGCTGCCCGCCCGCCTTCGCAGCCCTGGGGAGCGTCCCAAGAGCCGGGCACAAGGGAGAGTCCGCCCGCCCCGCCGAGCGGACGGCGGCAGGGAGCCGCCACAGCGCCGCGGG
>NW_010972436.1:4399016-4432711 GCF_000737465.1 Haliaeetus leucocephalus
CGCCGCCCGGGGCCTGCCCCCCCTGCCGCGCCACCGAACACCTGCCGTCTCTTCCAGGGCATCCTGAATTTGGGGACGAGCGAGAACACGCTTTGCTTTGACTTACTAGAGGAGAGAGTAAGTGCTGCTGCCTGCTGACTAACCGGGGTGTAACCGCCAGTTCGCCCTTCGCGCTTGGGAAGTTTCCGATTAACAGCTGGGCCTAGGCAGAGTAACGCGCGTCGGGCCGGCAGGGCACTGACCGCGCCGAGACTGGCGGTGTTGCCGAAAAACTCGGAATAAAGAACTAATCAACACCAATTTAGTGTAGATAAGCAGACACTTCTTTATTGACGGCCGGGTGTGCGGGTGAGTCCTCTCCCGAACCACGCACACCGGAACACCAGAACAATACACCTTATATCAAAACTTATTCATGCATATTCATTAGGTTTCCGGGAAATCATTAGCATATGTAAATGTCCTTTACGCAGGCGCAGTGAAGGTCTCTGGTGGTCTTCAGGAGTCCTCTGGTGGTCTTTCATAGTCTTCCTCACTCATCCGCTTTTTGACCTCTCAGGTGTTTCCAAGCAGCAAACTGGTGTCCATAACGGTTTCCTCAGTTTCTAAAACAAACACTACAAGACTACTAATCTTTGTCAAAGCTTCTGTGGTTAGATGATTTTAAACAATACTTGAATTTTTATGGTTACACATTATACATTTTCTAAGTTCCTAAGTTCCTATGGCTACATTTCAAACTTAACACTCCCATACCTATGCTTCATAATTTCTACTTTTTAATCGAACCAAACTCCTTTATAATTAGATTTTAATTTCTTTTATCAAAATATTTGCAACAGCGGCTTTCGCAAGGACGCAGGCTTTCTGCGTCCACATGTACCGCTCCGGTGGCACACCTGGAAGTAATTTGCCACGCAATACTTACCTTGAAAACTTGCCTCTGGCTGAAAACCAGAATAGTTTTGGTTTTGCCTGAACTTCACTCGCGTTTGATTGAGCATGTACTCCGAACAGAACTGAGCCAAGAGTCTGTTCCCCTTTCGGCAGAAAATACTGCTTTGGAATGCTAGCTTTCAGGAAGAAGCGTATTTTCAGAGGGGAAAACCGTCGCCGGGTAAGGTGCTCGCTTGTCTGGTGGCAAAGCCAAAACTCTGACTGAAAATGCTCCATACGTGGAATTCAGGCTTTGAGCAGCGTGAAAGCTACAACCTAAATGTTAGGCTGCTGTGCACCGCGGTGCAAGCCAGTCTCTGAAACGCAACTATGGGGAAATTGCATGTTCTTTAAAGGCGGTATTTTCCCCAGACTTGTTAATTCTAGTTCATCTGCTGGAAAGCATGGTGTTCCGCCTTCTGTGTTAACAAAATAAAGATCAAGTTGCCAGGCCAGCTTCTGCAGCTTGCCAGTTACCTTTTGCGTCTCCTTCCTACTTCCATCAGGTAATGAATTTGCACTAGTGCGACTGCTAGTGTGTTTGCAATGCTTGTGTATCATCAACTCCATGTACAGATTGGTTAGCTGATGTGTTGGCACTTGGAGAGAATTTTTTTTTTTCTTAGGAATAAACCAAAATTGATGTCACAATGAACATAGGACTGAGCCAGTTCCCAGGGGAGGCACCTGCTTTGAGAGCAAGAAAGCCACTGCTGGTAATACAGCTGGTTTTCTTCTGTAATGGATGGGGTTGCCATCACTTCTCTTCTGTTGGTTGAGAAGCTAATCAAAGTTGACATGTGAATTAAAAGCTGATATCATAAATACTGCAAGCGTTGTTTGAGCTTTGATATATCTCAGAAGTAGCTGCATAATCTCTTAGGTACAGCTGGGGTGCTTTTCCTCAATGTGTTACTCAGGAATTGTTTTAATATATGACAGAATAATCTAATAAATAATCCTTTCATTATTTATTTCCTTCCTTCATTTGGATGATGTTTTAAAGTTGTTTTCTAATATCTTAAAACTAAAAAAGAGAAGGGCAAAGTTTGTAACTGGTGAATTTTTATATTTTCCATTTCCATAATGGTACTCAATAACGGTGGGGTTTTTAAAATAATAAAGTTTTACTCTGCTACAGCAGAACAGAAACTCCCACGAATGCTGTGTTCTACAGTATCTTTCTTTCATGTCACCAGCTCACAAGACCTGACATGAATTATCTGGAGCCTCATCTTTTCCAGTATTCTGATACGCAAGGTACTAGAAGGTGCGAAGTTTATTTTCCTATTTATCACGTTGCTTTTTGTCAGTGCTAGTTGTGGCTCGTGTGACGCTGGGTGTGGTTTCATTCTTTTGATAAGCCCAAAGGATAGGTGTGTTATTGTTACCTGCATGCTGGCAGGCTTTTGGGTGTCTGTGCAGGAGTTACGTTTTGGGATATTTGTTCTGGTTTTCTCCCCACCCTCAATGTGCCACAAAGACACGGAATGCCAAAGGTCAAAGATCTGGGGGCTTGCTGGCAAGCAGGAGAGCATGTATTGACGTTTCCTCCGGAGCTGTGGTGAATCGTTCCTGGAATGATTTCTTCTAGTCTTGATGAGAGATAAACTGAAACTCTGGGGGCTGTGAAGAGTAGGGGTGAGATACTGGCTCCCTGAAGATCGATAGGAACTCCACCATCGCCTTCACTCGGGCTGAAAGCCTGTCTTGATCTAAAGAATTGTCACTGACTCAGGTTTCAGTGTTTCTGGTACCCAAATTCTTGTCCTTTCTCCAAAACCAGATCCCACTCGGGCTCAAAGATGCTTTATTTTCTCATTTTTCCAGTGTACAGCAATAATAGTTGAGTCACAGTCACTGTTATTCAAGGTAACAGCTTCTCTGTGCTTCTGTCTCACAAAATATAGCACACTGGATATCTGAGGAAATTATATTATTTAATCAAAATCTTGAGGGCTTTCATAACAGAATGAATTAATGCATTTGTTCTGGTTTTGGTAAGCTTCATTCTTCCGTGTGTATTTTGTGCTTTTTTTTCCTGAGAAATACGTGATTGCATATTTGACTTCAATTCTGTATTTTAGCTTCAGAGGAGAAATTGCCAAATTTCTAACTGACTATGCCAGAGCTGCAAAAGCACTGAATCCGGAACATGTAAGACAAGTGCTCTATCTTTGCATCTTTTTTTTCTTAAACTGATAAAGATAAATAAATCTGAACACAAATGTCGGCAAGATACTACAGGAGGGTTATGTGCAAGATTTGCTAAAGCCTTACTAGTGTTAATTTTCCATTTGAAAAAGTGGGCAAGGTGTAACACTCAAGGACTAGTGTTATAGGTGTAGTAGTGTGGCTTTTTCACCATTTTTTGGAATTTAAACTAGTGCTGATATTTATGAATTTATGAATTTAAACAAGTGCTGGTATTTCTGCTAAATATTTCATTGCTAAATCAAAGTTTGTACTACTTCTTTCAGATAACTGTTATGAATGGCTGTTGCGCTGTTTTTGCTACTCTGTCAACTGTATTATGTGACCCTGGTGGTGAGTAAAAACCTAATTATTTTACTTAAGAACATTGGTTAGCCGTGAATATAGTCGTATTGTGACTTCTGACAGCCTGCTGTTACTCTAACTGCCTGAATGAAGCAAAACCATGGTATTTCTTTGTCACTGGCAGAACATCTTTGAAATAATGCCTCTATTTCTAGAACGGTGGAAAATATTTGAGGTATCAGCAGGTCCACTCACTTTCTGGAATGCAATCTATAGTTTTTTAAGAGTTACAGGAAGAGGAGAAGGGTATCAAGAGAATGCAGTGTGTTTTGAAAAGTTATGAAGGAAGCTGGAGGGCATAGGCACACAGGGAGGGAGGTGGGCTGGGTTGAAATCTAGGACCCAGAGAAAATTTGGGTAACTGGGTAAGGAAAACATGTAGAAGGAATCTGGGACAGGGGAACGGAGCTGCAGCCGAAAAGGGATTCCCAGTCAAACAAGGGTGGTGGTGAGGAAGAAGCAGAGGTGGAAATGCAAAGCAGAAGGAGCAGAGACCCTGGAAACAATCTGCTCACAGCAGAGGTAGACAGTAGGAGGAAAAAGAGAGCTCAGCAAGGGAAAATGTTTTCTTCTCTGGTTTGGGTGAGGAAAGCAGCATAGTCGTGCAGTCAGCTGAGAATGGGGAAATCCACGAAGACCTGCCATGGAAGGAAGGTGAGCAGGATGACTTAGGTGACCTCCAGTGCAGGAGGCTGTGCCGCCCCAGTAACACCCTGTTACTGGCACCAAGAGCCCTGGGGAGGTGGGTGGAGGGATGTGGAGTAATGTGGTGCAATGGCTTCAGCGAATCGGTGGCAAAAGTGCTGTGAAACCAGTGAGTTTTGTTTAGCTTTAAATGATGATGTTTACTGAAGGCGACTTGTATCTGTGGCTATTTTAATATGTTCAGATTTCATTGTATTTGCACAGTTTTAACAGGAACTCTCGCGCTTGAACACTGACAGGCTCCTTTTTACCCCTTGGCTAACATAGGAAGCCCACTCTGTCCCCTCTGAACCCCTGTCACGCAGAGCTTTTGGAGCATCTCCAGGAGAACACTAACCTGGGGCTACTTCACAGCAGAAAAAAATGAGGAGGGAAGCAAGTTCCACAGTGCTGTAGGCTCCTTGGCTGCAAGACGGCACTCTGGCAACCAGAAAGAAGTAGTTGAGGTTTGCAGCACTTCCTGATGAAAAAGCAATGGTAACAGAGCATTAGCAAAAATATTGAGAGCAAGATCGTCATTTGTCATTATTATTTAAATAAATAAAACAACTAATTGATCAGGTCCATTCCCTTTTACTGAAAATTTATGAGTTTCAAATCTGCTATTGCGAATGCTAAGGAAGAAAATTGGGAGAGAATTCAGGTTGACTGATCTATGCTAAATTTTCAGTTTTGTTTAAATATTGTTTTAGGCTATAGTGAAGGCCTAAATGTGAGATTAAATCAGATGTCAAATTCTGAGATTGTCAGTTTAGTCTATTAGACTGTAATGAAATAATTGCTCATGAGAAGTGTTCCTTTCATTTTCTAATGTTTTTAGATGGATATCTTATTCCAGCTCCATACTATGGTGGTATAAATTCGAAAACATGGCTATATGGTGGAGTACAGCCTGTTCATGTGCCCTTGTCCAGTGAGGTAAAGCTTTTGTTATTCACATGCTTCAACAGACATTTCACAGGGAACAATCAAAAAAACCTGAAAACACAAGTCCAAGTAAAGAGACAGGACCAGTCTAGCACTTTAGAGACAGCCTGTCTTTTTTTCAGACTGCAGCATGATAGGAGGCTGGTGTCATCTGATGTGCAGGATTACGTTCATTCTGTGCAGACACTGTTCTGCACTGACATGCTGAATTATAATTTGTCAGCTCTAAGCCTGTCACTCCTACTACAAGTAAATTTGGATTGCAGATTTTTCCCCTTAAGCACTGAAAGATGTATCTACCACAGAAGCTGTGGAACATTGGTTCCCCCTTTGAAAGCTCAGTTTTCTGTGAGGCAAGTCAAAGGGGGGTAGCATCTTTTATAAGACCAAATCATACCGTCAGAGGAAAAGAAGATGTGATCTTTCAGGAATACAAGTTCTTCTGTAAGTCACTGATAGCATAGTCTTGAGTAAGGGCAACATTTAAAAACAAAATAATTGAATTATATAGAAAAGACTGATCTTAGTTTCAGATTCTGAGGAGATAACAGTATTGTCAGACTGTTGTTCTCCCTCCTTGAACTAGTGCCATGAGAAACTTCTTTTGTTTAACTTTTTTATTTTATAAAAGCCAGTAGCAATTGTATTTTGACTAGGTGGGAGTGTTTTTTCACTGTCTTTTTTTTTTTTAATGTACTTTATATCTTTTTATTCTTGCTGATTTTTTATCTTCTGTAGGTGACTGATGAAGAAAGTCACCCTTTCCAGTTAACAGTTGAAAAATTAGAAGCTGCATTACAGAGCGCTAAAAAGCAGGTATCAATAACATTGATTTCTGATTTTCACGTTTTCCTAGTTATTTCGTAAGCAGCATATGTTCTCAGCACCGAAGCATTTGTATATTTTCACCTCTGCAGATTTTCAGTCTTGTGACTGAGCTGGGTCCAACTCTGGCAACAAGAGTTGAATTGATTTTATAATCTGGGCACTGTAACAAAATGCAGAGAAACTCCCTGACTCTGTTTTATGAAGAACAGATCTTAACTTGTGTTTCAAGATCAAGTTTCTTCCCTGTAGATTTTAATGGAATTCAAAGTGTTGTAAACAAGCTATTGTTCTGACCCTCAGAAGAGAGAATATGCTACTGTAAGGACCCACTCGGTTAATTAAAGAAATATGTCTAATGTGATTTTGAAGAGGGTTCTTCTGAGTTCCAGCTAACAAGGAATTGCTAGCAAACAAAAAACTACAAATGTAATTTTTCCAGAGTTGAGGAAACTTCATTAGTTCAAAATACTTCAATGATGTTATTCTGTGATAACAGAATGTTATTATGTTCAGTGATTTTATTCTGATCAGGATTGTATAAATGAGGATATTATTGCTTGTCACATACAGGGTTTTTTTGCACATTCCTCTCTGTCTTTGGAACTGCTTTTCTTCCCTGTGGAAATGTTTGGGTTTGTGAATGTCCACAAAATAGTGCTCACCAGTATTTCAGGCTAAAATGTTTCCTATTTTTACTGTCTTGATATTCATAAGCCACTCACTTAATGGAAGATTATAAATGCACTTAAACTTAACTGTTTGTGCTCTTCCATGAAAAGATCCAGCAGAGGAGGCACAGGCTGAATAGTAAAACACTTTACCAAAGATGTGGTGACGATGGTAGTGACTTCAAAACATGAAGCGCGATAGACTTCTTGTGTCCTCTTCAAGGGTAGAAAACAAGGTTTAACAGTAGGTAAACCATATAGTTACAAGGGAGGTCAGTTACAAGTAAGGTCACATATAAAGAAGGGGGTATTTTGGATACACACAAATGTGTGCATAACTTTTTTTTTTTTTTTATAGCTATGTTGAAGTTGTCCTAGTTCACCAATTGCTTGATCAGCATGGTGCCTATGTTTAGACGCCATCTGTATGTCTGTGTCATCTGCCTGTGCCTTTGCCAGCCCATGTGAGCCCAAGCACTCAGACACTTCTCGCTGGATCCTAGCAGAGGGAGGCAGCTAGCATCCCTGCTGTGTTACTGTGGCTGTCAGGACATGAACTGGCTGGGCAAGGCGCTGGATCACAGACCAGATTAACTCTTTAGAGATCTGCATGTGTTTGTCAGCCTTCTAGAGCGGAAACTGTTCTCACAAATAATATTATGAACATCTGCTTTGGATACATGTAGTATCATAAATAGCTGGAGGAACTAGACTAGAACAGCAACTGAGAAACTGCTGTCCCACAGCAGCTGTTCCTATGAACAATAAAGCCTCATTCAGCATCTTCTGCTTAATACACATCAGATGTCTACACTAAATAAGCTATTGTGCAAGGAGTACTTGTGGAACAGCTGTTTGTGCTTAGTATTTGCATCTTACCGTGTTTTCAGGTAATTGCTTCCTGTAGCTGGAATGAAAGACAATACACTGGAAGTTCATTTCTTGTGAAGTTCTTTCTCACAGTACCCATTAATGTCCAAACAAATTGCACTTGGCAGAGACAGCAAATACCAGGGCTTCCTCATCACTGAACTTGATTTCCTGGAGTTCCCTGGGAGCTGGTCTTTGCAAGTAATCTCCTTTGGAGGAGGCTCGGGTGGAGTGAGAATTTGCAGTGGGTGAGGTTTTCTAAAACTTAAAGATGTGGAAACAAAAAATAATAATCTCATTTCAAGTTTATCCCAAACACAAAGTAATGTCAGCTCCTCATGTTGATGTGTTTCAAGTCTTGAAAGTTCCTGCTGGAGTCACTGCACTGTTTGATTGTGTACAATCAAAATACATTTGCTGCATATAGCTTATGTTAATGTACGTTAAGGATTTTTTTTTAGTGAACAGAAAACAGATGATTTTTCTGAAAAATAACTGTAAAGTTAAAAAAGACTGGTTATGTTTGTACTTGTAATCTAATTTTTGATTATGCAGGACTCTTCTTATTACACAGTAGAATATTTAGCTTCTGTAGAGAGATAAATTCTGTAACAGAAATTCTGCACTGTTGATAAATATAATTAAAAAGTAATTATTTGCCCAAGACCTCTGCACATCTCATAGAACACCGAATAATTAAGTTTTCAGTTTTTTGCAGATTCTATTACTTGTTTAAAGAAACAAGCAACACTGAAAAATTCATTACTCGGCAGGTTATTAGAGGTCAAAGTCCAATTTCTGTTCAGCTTTCCCATGTTTATCAACAGTAACTTTGTTTAGTCCTGGGAAATTATGTTGGAAGTATGCCTGTAGAATGTTAATCTGTAATTAATCCCTACTACACCATTATCTTGCCTGTTGAGATCAGTGGGTGTTTCAAATAAACTATTTAATATGTTTTTTGGGGTGGTAGGGGATAAATTATGGAAGGTCAGTAGCTGGAACCTTAGTCTGTATAGTAATTACACTATGTAATTAAATAATTTTCAAAAGCTGCTTTTCACTGAAGGTTCACAAACTTCCTCATGGCGTCTTCGCTAGTCATTGCTTTGACATTGTTGGTGTCTCCAACTATCAGTTTTTCTTTTTCAGGGCATCCGAGTCAGAGCATTAATCCTGATCAACCCTCACAATCCGTTAGGGGACATTTACCCAGCACAGTTACTGAAAGAATGTCTAGAGTTTGCGCACAGGTTTGAGCCCTAGTGCTATTTGTTTGGTATTTATTTTTCTGTTAATGCAGTATAGCAGTGATGAAAAATCACCTTTGGTGATCGCCTGTTCTTTGCCTGTACATGTTTGGAGGAGATGGTGGACAGGGTCCTGATCATGTTTCTTGTGTAACTATCCTTGTTACTTGGCCTTTCTGGGAACACTAGAATAAATTGCTTAACCTGGGATCCAACAATGTCTTTCTGAATGAAGTACTGTTGGGATTTTTTTTCTTTTATGTGTGGTTAAAAAGCTTTTTGTTTGTCTAGCAATCTTTCTTTATTCACCTGCTTTGATGCATGGCTCATAAAAATGACAACCGGTGATTATCAGTCCTTTGCAGTAGTAGTAAACATGGCCAGAACTGTCATTTGAAACATTATCAAAATAAGAAAATCTTAACATTTGATATTGAGGGAAAGAAATTGAATTGGCAAGGAGTAAATCAACAGTCTGAAGTTTTGTAGCATCTTTTATACCTATTTAGCTCAAGATATGCAAGCAATTCACTTTCCATCAAAGGAAGATACTTCTGAAATGTCTCATCCCCATTCACCTTCCTTTGTCCTTACCCAGCTCAGAGTTCATGTTCTAAGCTCTAACAGTCTCCTGAATCCTGTGGGTACTGATGGAGAAAAACCACTTCCTTTTGAAAAGCATCTATATTTTTTTAGGAAAAGATGTATTCCTTTATTTCAGTGAGCTGCTGCCAAAGCATGACTGCAAAATCCTGTACACACTTTGAATGTTAACAATGCTTAGTTTCTGACAATTTTAAATAAAGTAGGTTGGTATTAATTGTTCATTAATTACCAAAGAATACTTCTGCTTTATTTAAATTTCAAATGGAATAACACATCATTCCTGCATTTTTGGCATGATTTTCTTTTCATGGAAACAACAGTGGAGGCTGGTGGAATTCAGCACGCTACTTCCAGTTACCAAGTTTTTAGAAAGGCAAATGTATCTCTTCTCAGCATGCCCCATGGATTTCAGGATGCAACCAACTTAAGTTGTTACTGAAATAATGTTAGAGGATAAGGATTAGAAACAATAATTTTATTTTTAATGTAAAAACTGTTCTGAAACCAAACTTCCTTTTAAAACAAAATATAGAAGTCAGCAATCAGATTAAATGAGGTTTTCTTAGAAGAGGGTAACTGTGGTACTTGGGTGTTGAAAACCATTCTGCAATTTTTTCAGTGTTTCTAAGTATGTGCATGGCTTGCTGGTATCAAGTATGATAACATGGCTTTCTGTTTACTGTGGTTTTCTCAGCAAGGGTGTATCAGGGAGTTATTGTAAGTGCATGACAAGTCTTTTTTTAAATCTAACATCCACATTTGGCTTCAAGTCTCACTGAACAAATCTTGCAGGGTAAAGGCGTTTATAATAAATTGCTGTGTTCATTTTAAACTTTAAATAAGAGTTGGGTAGGACCATGCACATTCCAGAGAACCATTGGATTGAGCATGCAGTTGGGTTTTGTTTCACATATATGGAATGTTATTGCTGCTGAGAAGTACAGAATGTGTATAAATAGAAGTTGGTGATGCACAAGTGCTCACAGTACACCTTGTGACCTTAAAACCTTGGGACCTCTTTGTGTAAAATTTGTAGGGGGAATATAATAGCAAATAGGCGTGCTTATGGATACTTTGCCATGGCAGTAGTTAAGATTATAGAGATAGATAGATATATATGCAAATAAATTTCTTTTAAATATGTTAATATGCCTGTATTTTTCTATACACAGATATGAATTGCATGTAATAATGGATGAAATATACATGCTGTCTGTTTATGATGATACCACCTTCACCAGTGTTCTTAGCTTAGATTGGTAAGTGTGATTTCTTAGCAGGGATTAGAAGATACTTAATCCTAAATAGAACCCATGCCATTTTTTTCAATCTTCTGGTTAGCTAGTATAACTGGTATAGTTTGAACTAACTCATATCCAAGTCTTTGCAACCATGAGACTAGTTAATACCAGAGAACTTCTTCATAGACAGCTTTAAATGGCAGATCTCTTGCTTCCAGCTAATGTCTATGATACAGTAATAATCAAAATTGACAGAGCCCTTAGTCATTTTGCCATTTTGCTTTTCTTTGTTGTTACCTGTCACACAGCCTGAGTGTAAGATTCTCACTGTAATGGTAATGAAGTTCCCTAAGTTTGTGCAAGTTACCTGCTATAATGAGTCTCCTTCCTGACTAGTATGCTGTTGGGCTCTTAGTTTCCTAACAGGTGATGAAAAGAATAAATGTTTCAAGAATATTTAAACCTATTGGTATCCGACTAACAAAACTTCTTTCCCCAAAAGTATGTGATTTTCTTTGTATAACTGCATAACTTTCATACTGATGGGAAATTTCGAAGTCCATCCAGGTACAACCAAGCCCAGTGAGCCCTCACCCAAACAAGGTCATGAACCATATATGAAGCCTAAAAAAGAGACTCTTGTTACTGTGAAAGTTCACCCAGCTCCATTAGGCTGAAGACGGAACTTTCCAGCTTTGGCCCTACTTAGACAAAGTCACCCAAAGGAGAAAAAAAACCATCATCTTCAGCGGTACACTGAGGTGTATTTTGTTTAGTCGCACCGCAGTATGTAGGTGCATGCCCTAAGTATTCACTTCTCCCTTCCCTAGCCTGAAATGCAGCATAGTTGGGCAAACAATTCTTGTCCATCAAGTACAAGAGCAGTTGTGCATCACTTCTGGAAATACTGCTTTTGTTTTAATACATGTGCGATCACTGGCTATGCAGCAGGGATCTGGGAATTTTAACTGGACCATTACATCTTAGTGCACATAATTTCTGTTTGGTTTGTTGTTTTTTTTTTAAATCAGTGCCTCAGCACAAACTTGGGAGATCAGTGTCATAGGGTAATGTTTTGTTAAAAGATCTCTGAGAAAATGTCATGTCACTTTAAAGAATTAAATACCAATTTTACTAAGAAATTACTACAATTTTAAAAATGTAACCATTTTTGTAACCTGCATAACTTGTTCTGTAGCAACAGTTCTTGTCTTCCTCTTTTCTCATTCAGTTTACCAGATCCAGAACGGACGCATTTTATGTGGGGTTTTAGCAAGGTAGGTCAAAATACTATGTTTGTGTTTTAATTTAAGATATTTCTCCACAAAAATTACTTGGGCTATCCTGACATAATTTGTGTTATAGGTGCCAAACTGAGTTTCTCTTTGTTTATTAATTTGCTTTCTTCTTTGGTAGTGTAAAATTTGTTAAAGTTCAGAGTTTAATTTGGCATCTACTTGACAGCAACAGTTAATGCAGATGTGTTAAAGGCATTGAAATATGAAAGCACATTTCAGATCTGTAGCATTTTGCCTTTTGTTTTCTTGGAGGGAACAGTAAACTGATGACTGCTTGGAAACAGTAGTAGGGTATAATGGGGAGAGCCCAAGGGTATAAGCCAAGCATGTTTTCAGTTGGCTGTAAAGCAACTCTGTTAAAGCCACTGACCTCCCTGCCACAAAGTTGTTTAGAAGTTCCTGGCTGGTTTTTATCATGCTTGGGACTCCATTTGGCAATGTTGAGAATTTACTCCAGGTGGGTTTTTTTCCTACGCATCACAATGACTTTAGACTCGGTGGCTTGACAAAGCACAAACATAAAGTAAAATTGCATCTCGCTCTCTTCTTTTTGTCTTCCAAGGATTTTGGTATGAGTGGTATCAGAGTTGGAGTATTGTACACCAGAAATCATGAAATTCGGAAAGCTGTGAATCAACTGGCTGTCTTCCATAGCTGTCCTGGACCTGTTCAGCACGTTCTCAGTCAATTCCTTAGGGACAGAGGTTAGCCACACTAGAAATATTTCCATTGAACTGTTTTATTTTTCCATTGCAGGTGGAAAAAATTATATTTTTCTTGTTTTGATAGATTGGTTGGATAATATGTTTTTTCCCACCAACAAAAAGCGACTTAAAGAAGCGCAGAATATTCTTGTGGATGGGCTTGCAGATGTTGGAATACCCGTGCTCAAAAGTTCAGGTGGACTCTATGTATGGGCGGACTTCAGAAAAGTATGTAAGAAGTTTGAAAAGGGGTGGGAATGTAAAACTTGGAAGTGTAAGTTTACTTGTGCATGTTGTTACACACTTAACCAAAGTCCTGGAAAATCCTTTCAATGGCTTTATATGCTTGTTCAACCTTTAATACAAGATTATTTTCTTCTTTTAGTTCTTAAAATCACAGACATTTGAAGCTGAACTTGAATTATGGCAGAAGCTCCTTGATAAAAAACTCCTGATTAGTCCTGGAAAAGCTTTTTACTGTTATGAACCTGGATGGTTTAGACTGGTTTTCTCCAATTCTGTAGATAAGATTTACTTGTGTAAGTGGGTTTTACTTCTAATATGGCAAATAGTAGCACCCAAGTTTTAAGAAGCGTTAACATTACAAATAATGAGTTCAAACCTAATTATTCTCTCTCAGCTTGTGAGGGGCATTTTTAGTGTTTGTATGAACTGAGAAATATTAGACTGGCCCAGAGCATTGGTTACAAAGCACTTACATTGGATTATATTAAACCACTAAAGCTTTCAGAATTTAATTTTTAAATTTATTTTTACTCTATCAGAAGTAAGGAACCAAATTTTATGTGAAAGGATTTTTACTCTTCCAAATTATGCTTTATAACATGTGGGAATTCCCCACCATCCTTCAGTTTTATGTGGCTCATGTTGGATATGAAGTATCCATCTCCTATGCTGTAAAATACTTAAACTTGAATGAATGCTTTATACTGTTGGCAAAGTGCATGTTTGTGAAACATATAGAGCATATAGAGTTACAGAAAAATGTACATTGAAAGGGAACTCTTGGTTCATCTAGTAAAACTTCCTCCTCAAGGCAGGGCCAGTTTCTAAGTTGGAGAGCAGGTTACCCATGGCCTTATTCAGTCAAGTTTTGAGACTGTCTAAAGATGGAGATTACACAACCTCCCTGAATAACCTGTTTCAGTGTTTAATCACACTTGTGGTGAATTTTTTTGCCATACATCCAGTCAGTATTTCCCTCTCTATTTCCTTTCTACAGGTATTCAGAGACTTGAGCAAATGTTGCACAGTTACGCTGCTGAACCAGTCACAAACAACACATCTTCTACTGCAGATGCTTTATGCAATCCAGAAAAAGATTCTTCAGGCAAACCTTCAAGCACACGAGGAAAAGATGTCTCCCAGCTAAAAAATATACTTGTTTATTAAAATCATATATGCATTTAATGACTTGATATAGTTTAACATGCTTGTGTTTACTAAAGGTGTGTGTGACTTCAGTATTTTTGGCTGTAACCGTGCATAACACTCTCACTTCGCTGTGACCTAGCATTAATAATCTTGCAAGTGGATTTGCTAATGTTGAATTTTAAGGAAAGTAGACCTCCTGGATATTGTGAAATTAGCCTCTGTTAAGCACAGCACTTGGTTTTACTCCATTTCAAGTGTACTATGTGTCAGTAAAATCAGTGAGTCTTAATATATACTTGCACAGTTGTTGAATTATGAAATTTTGAAAACACTGGTAAAATGGTTATGCATATTACTATATATTATGTACTGTATATTTTAATCAGAATACTGAAAGTACTGTAGCTGGCAAAATGTTTTTGTATATTCACGATCTCTCTCTAAGCGTACACTTTTCTGTATATGCATGCTAAGTGAGTACTGAGAAGCATTTAGATTTTTGGCTTCTGGGCTGCCTTTCAGATTATTTCTGTGTGCCTGTATTCATTGGATAGTGTTTTCATACATTAACTATAAAAAAACCCTTGAAGGTCTGTAATGTATACTCATTCGGCAGAGTTGTATGGCGACTTTTTTGCTTTGGTTTTGATTTGTTGGGGTTTTAAAGTATTTGCAGAACTAATTCACCGTTTGCTCCATTGGTGAGAGAAAACTAGAACTGCAAAATTAACAGACTGCTGCTGTCAAGGCTCAGTAGGAGGATTGTCTCACTGTGGATCCCTAATAAACTTGGAATTTGTGCTCCTGATAGTAACATGGCCTTTGACCTGTTTTTCATGGCATTTAAACTTGGCAACCTTACACTGTTCAGGCTAATAACATAAAGATAAATAATGTGCCACACAGCAATTTTTAAAGCTCATAGAATCATGGAATAGTTGAGGCTGGAAGGCACCTTTGGAGATCGTATAGTCCAATGCCCCTGTGTGGGGCAGGGTTAGCCAGAGCAGGCTGACCAGGACTGGGTCTGGTTGGGTTCTGAGTATCTCCAAGGATGGAGACTCCCCAGGCTCTCTCAGCAGCTTGTTCCAGAGTTCCATCACTCTTTTTTACTAAAAAGTTTTTTCCTATGTTTAAACAGAACTTCCTTTTCTCATTTTGTGCCCATTGCCTCTTGTCCTGTCACTGGACACCCAGAAGAGCCTGGCTGCATCTTCCTTACACCATATTGTCTAGGATTTATACAAACTCATAAGATCCCCCCTGAGTCTTCTCTATTCCAGGCTAAACAGTCCCAGCTCTTGCCCTCATATTTCAGATGCTCGAGTCCCTTAATCATTGTTGAGGCCCTTCGCTGGACTTGTTCCAGTATGTCCATGTCTTTCTTGTACTCGAGAGCCCAGAACACTGGGCCCTGGCACTCCAGATGTGTCACACTATTGCTGTGTAGAGAGGCCTGTGGTGTTTAACGTGCTCATCTGATCTTGACAGGGAGTGAAGAGTGAAACAGCACCAACAGCAAAAAAAACTAATGAGTAAGCTTTTCAGGCCTGTAAAAACAAAGGTTGGTAATAAAACACAATAGAAGACCTTCAGAAAACTTGCTGACTGCACTTGGCAGATGAAATTAACTGTAGATGAAAGGAAAAGCAATGTGATAGGGTCTAACGATCATTACTCTTCAGTAATGATCCCCCATGAAACAGGGGGGATTGTTAAGAGGAATTTGAATGTTAGAAATTACTAGAGAAGAAATAGATGGCTTCAGAAAGTAGTCTGTCATTATAAAAAAATCCACAGTTCCTGCATGTGTGCTGTTGAAGGTTACATGCAGTTCAGGTCCCCTTGTATCAAAAAGAATAGAGTAGAACTGGGAAAGTCAGTTCGGTCTACTGAGGAGTCCTAAACACACACCTCTGAACTACAAGAGTGTTTCGGGAAGTAACATGGTGATTGCCCAGGTCTTAATTCCCTTCCCTGAGGCATTTTAAGTTGAGATTTGGCTGTTATTGGAGGTGGGCTACTACACAGAATTTAGGTTTACCCCAATACATCTGTTCTTACATTAATCTGAAACCCTGCTTCTGAGCATTGGGGAAAGAGAGGATGTGGAGATTTGTAACAGAAAAGCGAGGGTTGCTGTGGATGGCAGTGTGTGTGCCAGCACCAGCAGAAACAGCAGAACAAGAGCGAAGGGCATGACCTGCATCGATAATGATGGACGCTGCTCCCAGTCAGTCAGACCAGGTTGCGGGGCAAGCCCAGATGGTGGGTGCTGGCAAGACCATAGCACCGACAGCTCCTCAGTGACGGGCCCTGCGCTTTACGCGAGGAGGATGGCAACAAGCTAGCATGTCACACGTGCCATTCCTTTATGGCATTAATGTGAGTGTGTAAAACCAATTTGTTAAGAGATTTGTTATATAGATTTTCCCCAGATCTTGCACTGAGTTTTGTTACACTAACGTTCTACAAGAGACATTGTTACTTGTTTCTACCTGGAAATACTGCAATGAGTTGCTCAAAAATATTGTTGCTCACTAAAAGCTGAGGTGAACTTGTCAGTTCCTTTTCTAACAGTCTCAACTCATTCAGGGTGAGCTGTAGGACATTACAAACAGATTAAGCTTGACTTGGAAGCCTACAGAGGGAGTATATCGCAATATGCATTCCTGTCATTATCCCACAGTATTTGTTTCTATGTATAGCCTTGCGTGGATACGTTAAGTTTCAACATAACATTTCCACTTATCTCACCAAGGGAGCAGTTAAGGCGCAGTCAGGCTCTGCAAGTTCTGCAGGTAAGAAGTAGTTGCTTTTGGTTTTGTTTCAGCCAACAATAAATGCAGCATCTACTTCCATTTCCTCCACAGCTTGTGATCAGCTTCTCATGAAAAGAAGGGGACAAATCTTTTATCTTGCCTAGCAGCAGTCTACTACTAAACAGTTTAGAAACAAATATCTAAGAAAGCAGGAATAGTGAAACAGGAGTTATTAGGATCAGCACCATGAAAAACTATTGATTCTCCTGACACAAAACTCCTCCTTTCTCACACACCATACAACCATCCCACTTTTGGCTGTATGCAAAAGATGAACATAGGTAAGTTTTTCAATAAGCTTTACTAGCTGATATTTGCTTATAACTTTTGATGGTGTTCTGTTGAATGTGTATTTAATTTTTAAACACTTATGCCATGACTACTTTGTGCAGTCAGACTTTACAGCTAGCTTATGCATTCAGCACTGAACCAATAGGTACACAGAGATCACCAGAGAGCACCTTGTTTCTTGAGAAATATTGACAAAGCTTTCCCTTGGCCATTCATTATGCTGTCTTCAGTCAATTCTCATTTTGAAGTTAATAGTCACTAATTGTTTTGTGACATTTTGAAAGGTGAGAAATACATGGAAAAAACAACCCAGTACATAATGACAATCAGTGAGAGAGAAGATGAGTCGGCAAGATCCTGGCAGAAGCAGCACCCCACCAAAAGACGACAGAGGGAAGATCTCCTGACATTCTACCTTCGTATGCAAGATGCAAAAAAACCCCGTTCCTCTGTAAACAAGCAAAATGACATTTTCACTCTGCCATGTCCTGACTCCTTGAGAAGAGGTAAGTGGAAAATTCCATATTCGGATTCCTGTAATTTGGGAAATAGATACTCTCAAGAAAGGCACGCTGATTAACAGGACAGGGTATCTTCGCTTTAATTCTTAATGGCCTACTGAAATCTAGCCTTTGGAGAGAAGAGGTTCCCAAATTCAGCTCACATATTTCAGATTCATTGCCACAAGCAGCCTTAGAGTATGATTTTATCCAAATGTGATCTTATCAGAAAGAAAGGGATCATTGATTGTGTAGGATACTAGGTACATACACTTGTACAGGACTCTGAGTCTGGCATAATCCATGGTTTTACCAGATAACTTTGATAAGGTGGCTAATTATTGGCTAAGTAATCCCTTGCTATCCCTAAAATCAATTACCTCTCCTTCTGTATAGATTAAAACAACCCGTTGCTATTTTCTCATGATCCTGGTTGTCAGTAGCCCTGTTAGATGCTCTTTTTGTGAGCAGACTATTTTCCTTTGGCTTTTGCAAGTGTGTAACTCCTATACAGAGCATCAGACAGTAGGAAGTTTTCTTTTAGTTTCCTTTTCTCCTCCCCACATAATCTATTCACAGAAGTTATTGACTGGCACACCAAAGTGAAACTACCTTAACTTTGTACCTTTAGCAAGAAAGTAATCTGGAAGCTATAACGTAGCATTTTCTCATATAAAAAGTGCACCCGGATGTGTTACACCCTTTATTTGTAAATCAATGAGTTTATTGAGCCAATAATCCCCGCTTCATAACTGGAGGGTGCCCATGGAAAAAAAAGCATAGAGCAACTTTTTACTCCTCTGAAGTACTCCCTTGATACAATCTCTGAGGTCTTGTGTTTTGCTATTCTGTCTGTAAAGCTTTCATCAATCAACCGAATTGGGATATGTGCTTGTACATACATTGAAAAGGATTATCCAAATTTGACCTTCTGAAGACAAAAATAAATGTTCCTACTGATGTGTCAGTAAGACTTGTGTTAAGAAAAAAAATTTGTGTGTTTGTTTAGAACCTGGATCAGTTAACAGACCCAGTTTGCAGAAAGGCACATTACATTGGCAAAGGCAGAGAGGTGATGATCTTCAGGAAAGAAGTGGACAGAAGGACCACGAACACAGATTGTGTAGGAGGGCAGCAGGAACTTCTGAAAGTAGCTTTGCCCCCAAAAGAAAACCTAAACTGTTTCCTGAGAAAAGAGGAACACTCCTTTGTTCTCCCTAAATGAAAGAGTTCAGAAGATTTTGAAGGAGCCCAAATTGCCATATGTAAGGAAACAGATGCCTGGGTTTACTGTTCTGAGTCAGCTAAAGGGATGATGCCCAGCACAGTATAATCTTGATGTTTTCAGGTAAAAACAATCTTTCTATCCACAGCTAGATTCTAATTATACTTCTGTTTCATTAAACAGACATCAAAGTACTGCAGCATTTCATCAAGATGCATGAACCACCTCGAGACGTTGTCCATGAAGAAGTTGTTATTGTCACTGAAGAGACTGAAGTTATCAAAAAGGAAGTTACCAGAGAAAAATAACCTCACTGAAGCTGTAAGCCAAATGCAAGAATAAAGGAGTCAGTCAGCAAGCAGATATTCCCCAAGAGCCAGTATTGGAATCACCAACTAGAAGGGTTGAACCAAGAGATTCATGTAATCTTCCTGAAGGTAATTGTGACTGTGTGGGTGAAAGAGAGACAATCCCCAAATAACTATTAACAACTATTAATTATTGTGAAAGTATTTCTGCTTGGGACATCATGTTCATCTTTCATAATTTTGGAAATGTACTCTGTTAGCTAAGAGATGTACTAACTCTATCTGTGTGTTAATAGATTAAAACTACAATTTATTTGTCTGATCTTTCTAATTCAATAAATGTAAAGAGCAGTTGAAACTACAGTACTGTTAATATTTTTGTTCTCAATTCTGTAAGGCCATTAAGGCTTTACTAATCATAATATACAATATATCACCAACCACAATAAATGTGATCTTTGCTTCTTGTATAATATTCAGTGTAAAGTTGAAAACTGCATTACCTGAAGTTGAAGGCTGCACTACCTCAAAGCAAGGCTAGTATTGGATACCTACAGCTAAGTTCAAACGGTAGGGGCCAGCTCCTGGTTTTTGTGTGCATCCAGGTTTTGCCAGGATGAATGAGGTGATCGTCATGTGGCATGCCACAGCAGCAAGAGGGGACCTCTAACCTCATTTTAGAAGGACCCTACACAGCCACACATTTATTAGTTGTGTTTGCATAATAGTCATGTTTTGGCAGAGGACGGTAGCATTCCCCTTCCAACAAAGCCATTGCCCAAATGCAAACCATTCTCCAGCACATATTGTTTTGGTACAGGAAAGTTCAGGTGGTTCTAAGGGGTACTCCTCCCACAAATTTCCCACCCCTACTCAGATTATTCGAGCCTGATTCTGAGGATGTTTTGTTATGAATTTTGATCGATTTGGTGTATAGATTTCTCTGTGTATTACTCAGTTCCATATGCACTACTCCCCAGCCCCAGTTGTAAAAATTGTGCATTTGTCCATGTCCCATTTCCCACCCCCTTTACTGGCAAATCCCCTTTGTCCATCCTTCGCAGAAAGTTGTCCATGTATCCCTAAAAGCCCATGGGGATTTTATGTTACATGGCAAGTTATGATGGGGGGGTTGGACTAGGTGACCTTTAAAGGTCCTTTCCAACACAAACTATTCTATGATTCTGTCATTTGTCTTCATCCTTCAAGTGTGAGTTGGTCAAATTCTTGCCACCCATATCCCTCAGCCTCTCCTACCCCTGAAAATGTTATTTGTTCCCTTTTCTGATGTGGTGGTTCACTAGTTAAGGTAAGCGATGATCCAGTATTAATTAAAAACATAGTCCCTGGCATATTCAGAAATGTGCTCTGGATCTCTAGCTGTCTGTGGAGGGGTTGATTTTGATATTAATGCTTAACCAGGCCCCCTACAGTGGGCCTCCCTAATGAAGGGATAATGGAGTCATTGCTGCCACTTCCCTAGACCTCAGCAGTTTGCTTGGGAAAGTCAGATGCTAGAACATTTAAAGCACCTTTCACTGAATGGAAAATTGTTAAATTCCCACCCGCTTTGGGCATTTCAAACCACCCGTGCTTAACTGTGGCCTGTATTTAATATCCCGAGTTTTTTTCCCCATGACAGTACATCAAAAGTGACGTAAGGAGCTCGGCTGTCTCTTCCAGCTGCTCCGACCCAGGACGTCTCTGGCCTGGTGGCCGGAGTCCAGCCTGCGGACCCGGGGCCTCTGCCCAGGCTGGGGGACATGGCAGTCGCTATCCTGTTTGCAGGTTCAACCAGTAGCGAAACTGAGCATGGATCACCGAGACACAGGGACACCCCTACAGACACACAAGCACAGAGGACGCTGACACGACTAGTCACACACACTGCCACAGGCAAGGTGCTGCCTTCAACAGTACCCACATGCAGGTCTCACGTGAAGCATGTACATGGGCAGCCAAGTCCCTTCCTCCTCCGCGGCTGGCAGAGACAGGGGGTGACTAGCGCAGGCCCACACGACACTCTCCAGGTTCACAGCCATACGCACATTCGCACATCCTCAAGCATGGCCTCTTCACCTGCCTGCCACCCCAACCAGATCCTGGGCCCCCCTTACCAGCCCACGGGTCCCTGACTCACTGGCCGGCCCAGCTTGGTGCTCGCTAGCAAAACACACGGCACTCACACACTTATCCCTCATGGTCCCTACATTCACGGGATACCCTGGTTGTACCAGCATGGGCCCCCCACCTAACTGATGCCCCATCCCAGACCAGAGGCCTCCCTGACTCGCCAGCTGCTCCAATTTTAGGTTTGCCAGTAAAGGCACATGCACACCCCACACACCCCAGATCTGGGGAAGATACAGACACACGTGCCCAGACGCCACCAGGCACATGGGCCATGACCCGCGGTCCCACTTCAGCCGCTGGTGCTGAGCCCCTCACTCGCCTCACTCAAACCGCTCCCCCCGTCCCCAGTAGCTAGTTTTGGGAACATACACCATTCCAACCCCAGCAGCCAGGAGTTAAAGACCCCCAGTGTTCCACCAGCCGGCACCACAGGCCTGGGCGCCCACATCCCCAGCCTGACTCCAGTAGCCAGCATCAAATTCCACTTGGACACGCACAGGTCTCATAGTCCGTGCAGCACCCACACACAGGGTAGAGAGATTACACAGACAGATAGTTAATAAAAGATTTAATAAGAAGTTATAAGGTGACAGGACAGGCTGCAGTGACCAGGCACAGGGCTCAGCTGGACAAGTGTACTGACCGGCCTGGTCAGGATTTCTGTCTACAAGCTTGCTCTCTTTTTCCTCATCAACCCAATTTTGTGAAGCCTTTGGTCAGACAATTTTATTTCAAACAATAAACAGTCTCACACTCCCCATATCCTTACAGGGGACTCTTCGTGGACTCTGCTAGAAGAGATCATGGAGGAAACAGGCAAAACGTGCAGCAGGAAGTCACCTGAATACGTGACGGTATTCAGTCAGTGGTGCTGAAGGAACCTACCGATGTAATAATGCAACGTCTCACTGAAAGCCAGGTGGGTGGCACCATGGCAAAGATGGTGCCAACTTATAAAGCTACTGTCATGGCTTAACCCCAGCTGGCAGCTAAGCTCACTCACTCGCCCCTGGTGGGTTGGGGGAAAGAATCAGAAGAGTAAAAATGACAAAACTTGTGGGCTGAGATAAAAACAGTTTAAAAGGTAAAGCAAAAGCCATGTGCGCAAGCGAAGCAAAACAAGGAACTCATTCACCACTTCCCATCGGCAGGCAGGTGTTCAGCCATCTCCAGGAAAGCAGGGCTCCATCATGTGTAACGGTTACTTGGGAAGACAAAACACCGTAACGCCGAATGTATCCCTCTTCCTTCCTTCTTCCCCCAGCTTTATATACTGAGCATGACGTCATATGGTCTGGAATATCCCTTGGGTCAGTTGGGGTCAGCTGTCCTGGCTGTGTCCCCTCCCAACTTCTTGTGCCCCCCCAGCCCACTCACTGGTGGGGTGAGGTGAGAAGCAGAAAAGGCCTTGGCTCTGTGTAAGCACTGCTCAGCAACAGCTAAAACATCCCTGTGTTATCAACACTGTTTTCAGCACAAATCCAAAACATAGCCCCATACCAGCTACTATGGAGAAAATTAACTCTATCCCAGCCAAAACCACCACAGCTACTCCCAGAGAAGACGTAGGGTACTACAGATCATAAGCTCAGTGTCTGCATGGACAAATTAGTAGAAAGTACCAAAAGGAGAGGCGCTTTAACAGGTAGTGTATATTGGGGGGGAGCTAGCACAGTCTTTGGAAAGAGGAATTCTGCCTCAAAGTTACTGGCATTTTTGAAGGCCTCATCAGACCTGTGGACAAGGGAAATCTCATTGCTATATTTTGCTTATTTCAAAAAAAGAGCGAGCTTCACTCTTAGGCAAACAAAGCTTCCATGGGTTAAGGGGGAAAGTCCTAGCATGATGAAGTGTTTAAAAGATGGAAAAAACATAAGAGTTTGAGTGAATGATTAATTCTGAAATTGGTGGAAAGCCATTGATGAATCCTGCAAGGATCTTCTTCCATGGTCTATGCTGTTTAACATATTCATAAATGATCTTGACATGGAGTGAAAACTGAAACAGCAACAACAACAAAAAAACCCCTAATGAGTAAGCTTTTCAGGCCTGTAAAGACAAAGGTTGGTGTGGTGATAAAATACTACAGAAGACCTTCACAAAACTTACAGACTGCACGTGACAGACGAAATTTCATGTAAATGGAAAGGGAAAGGCTTGCTCTGTCTTACACACCATACTACACCTCAACTTTAGTTATGAGCAAGAGATGAACAAAGGTGAGTTTTTCCATAAGCTTTATGTCCTGGTTTCAGCTGGGATAGAGTTAATTGTCTTCCTCGTAGCTGGTACAGTGCTATGTTTTGAGTTCAGTATGAGAAAAATGTTGATAACACACTGATGTTTTCAGTTGTTGATAAGTAGTGTTTAGTCTCAAGTCAAGGATTTTTCAGCTTCTCATGCCCAGCCAGCGAGAAAGCTGTAGGGGCACAAGAAGCTGGCACAGGACACAGCCAGGGCAGCTGACCCAAAGTGGTCAACGGGGTATTCCATACCGTGGGACGTCATGCCCAGTATATAAACTAGGAGGAGTGGGGGCAGGGGGATTGCTGCTCAGGGACTAACTGGGTGTTGATCAGCAGGTGGTGAGCAATTGCACTGCGCATCATTTGTACATTCCAATCCTTTTATTATTACTGTTGTCATTTTATTAGTGTTATTATTAGTTTCTTCTTTTCTGTTCTATTAAACCGTTCTTATGTCAACCCACGAGTTTTACTTCTTTTCCCGATTTTCTCCCCCATCCCACTGGGTGGGCGAGGGTGAGTGAGTGGCTGCGTGGTGCTTAGCTGCTGGCTGGGGTTAAACCATGACACTTTACTACCTGGTATTGGTTTACAACCTTTGCTGATGTTCTGTTGAAGATGTATTTAATTCTTAAACACTTACGTCAAGACTACTTTGTGCACTTTGTGTACTTAGATTTTATAGCTAGCTTATGCATGAACCAATAAATGCACAGGGGTCACCAAGATCTCACAGATAAAGGCCTTGTTTCTTGAGAAATATTGACAAAGCTTTCCCTTGGCCATTCACTATGCTGTCTTCAGTTGATTCTCATTTTGAAGTTAATTGTCACTAATTGTTTTGTGACATTTTGGAAGGTGACAAATATGTGGAAAAAACCAACACAGCGCAGAACAATGATCAGTCCAATGAAAGGGTATGAGTCAGCAAGATCCTGGCAGACGGAGCCCCTCACCAGAAGACCAGAGAGGGAGGATCTCCTGGGATTCTACCTCCATATCCAGGATGCAAAAAGAAGCTGTTCCTCTGTAAACCAGCAAAGCAGTATTTTCACTCTGCCAAGTCCTGACTCCTTAAGGAGAGGTAACTGGAAAATTCCCTATGTGGATTCCCATCATTTTGGAAACTAGCTTCAATTTCCAAGTACTTGGTAGATTAGTCTAAGAGGTTAAAAAAGGGAAAATAAGAGGGGCTTCTTTACATCCCAAATGCAATGGGAGTCTGCTTGCTTTGCATGCATTGAGCAATACTGACTGCTGCAATGACTACCTTACCTCAGGCACTGCAGATTAGCAGCTCCTGGGAAAGTTTCTGTGTTCTTCTGCAGGTTTGTATGACATACGAACTGCTTGTATTTGCTAGTGGAGATGTTACACAAACAGAGAATGACTGTCTACCTTAAGTAGGCAAGTGCTGTTTTCCTTCTACTTGCTTTTTCACAACACAGGGGACATAAGACTATGCACCAGATCTATTAAATGGACATTTTCAACGTGGAAGGAACAGAAGGTCACTCTTTGCATAAACCTTCTCATCTTCAGCACACAGGCTCCAGAAAGCAGCAGAGACGATCACCGGCACATACTTTTGAAATCTAGGCAGCATAAATTACCCTGTATACCATCACCAGTATAAAACACTTACTGTTCAGCACTGTCATTATCTGCTACTGTTCATCAATCATCTTTGACATTTCAATTCATCACTTTGTGTTCCTGGCCCTCTGGGAATTGTAGAGACCTGGGTTTGAGGAGTGTGCAATGAAAGCCAAGGGAAACAACACTGAGCGCAAGCAGGGGTAGCGGTTTTATTCGTTGGCACTCTGGCAATCCTATTGTGCTCAACAGACATGCTGAAACATGTATTTTGCAGTCCCATACAATGTTGTAACTACTGCTTTGTCTTTTCTTGGGACCAGGGTATTGAAACAGCTGGAGAACTGCTGGCTTTCGCTTATGAAAGTACCCAGAAATGATGCTCCAAACGGCTGGTTCAGATAAATGTTATGAACCGAGAACTTATTAACAGTACCACCTGGGACCGCTACCAGAGTGGATCAGGTTGGTATTTTGCTACTTCTCTTCCTACTTCTTTTGTTTTTCTTTGTTGGTAGGATTATGGCACAAGAAAGAAATTAATCTCATTTCTTACCACTTACTATTGACATCTTCCATGCTCCTTCCTCTTAATTGAAGGCTGGAATTGCAATGTGAGGATAGTAAATAGATACGTACCTAGCCCGTGTACTGAAAACCATAAATTTTGCTAAAAATGTTTTGTTTGCTTTTTTTTTTTTGTTATTTTTTTTACTGGAATGAGTATTGCTATTATTATTCTGTGCACAATTGCCGACCAAATAATTTCGAGTGCTTTACACCTTAAGAGAGGTAAGTACATTGCTTAAGTCCATGATTTTTCCTTTCCAAGCTCTTTTATTTCTCCTATATAGATATAGAAGTGAAAATTCTCCCTAGTCATAAATTAGTATTAAAAAACAATATCCGCATTATTTCTGTCATGGAAACTCCTTCCTGTTCTTCAAGGCAAATGTTCTTGGCTAATACCAACTTCCTACAACTACAAAAAGGGTATCTTCTTCCTGCAGGCAGAGAAAACTGCAATATATGCATCAGGGCACACTCTATGTTCTTTGCCTTACTTAATATATTACATACACTCTGCATATTTTAGCTCTTAGCTACATGTTCCATCTTTAGAACTAGAATTGCTTAACGAAAACGTCTGTTGACTGGTCACAAAGCTCTGAAGCTTAACACAAGGCCATAAACTCAGGAGCAGTGTATCCACCCACAGTCCAGTGATGCAAGAATGAAACCTACCTCAATTTTGACATAGGGGATACCGAAAAACAAAAGAGAGAATAATGGGTGAGCTCAGCTCCTTCAGTTGCAGGTCATCAAAGCCTGTCCCCATGGGATCCTGTGATATTCTTTCTGCTGTTGAGTCCATTTTGCAGGTCTTCCTTTTGCCCTTCATTTTCCTAATATGATAAATTTTCAGAGAGAGACATTGCTCTCGGAGGTCCCATTCTTTCAGCTGTGTCCATAAGAAGCTGTCTGGAGAGTCATTCATTCTTCCCATGTTACTGGTTGATGTTCTGGCCATGAAAAAACAGGACAGTACCATTGTTCAAATACCTATAAATAAAATTATAATGCTTTAATAACAGACCTTGCCTGAGGATCCACTCTCTTTAGGGACCTTACCATCAGAATCCTTGCCCATCTGGATTATTTTTTAGTACTTCCCAGTATAATCAAACACAAAAATAAAAATACTTAGTGTTTACTAAGGGAGGTTGTTCCATAGCGCTCTCAAAAAAAGATTTTGTCTTTTTAGACTGTAACTGGACATATAATACTTGGAATTATTTTAGATAAAGTCTTTTAAGCATTCTTCTTTCACTGGTTTACATTCTGCTTGAGCATTTTGAGCTAACAGGTTGCCTCTTATGCCTTAGGTTCCCACCATAAAATGACTAGAATGCAATTTGGAGGAGTAACTGCATTTGCAACTATGTTACTTTTTATTTGCTCACTAGACAAAAGTTAGGTACTATTAACCGATTATGTAACAACAAATAATCTAAGCTGTCACAATCTAAGCTTTATATCTGTTTTATCAAGTCACTCAATTTCTGCTAGTTCTGTTTGCATCTCCCAAACTAGCAATACTCACAGTAAAAAGATAGAATTGAACTATCTGTGCTGGAAACCGTTAAAACTACCAGGACTGATTCCGCTCTCCCACTAAGCTCTGCCCCAGCTTCATTCTTCTGTCCACAGGTTTGCAACACTAAGGGCAAGACAAATCAAAACATGTAAGTGAAATATATTGTATTTCAAAACAGGTTTTTCTCATGAACATATTACCATTTATCTGTTCCTTTCTTGGAGTGTCTCTTGGAAACACTGAGTGTATCAATAGGAAGGCAGCTGCATCTGGAAGTCAGTTTAAGAAGTTAACAAAAACAGAATTAGAAATCAATTAAATGTTTCATGGAATTATTCAGTTTATTAACAGACCAGGAAAAGGAGCAAAAGCTTAAGTCAGCTGCAGTAATTTCAGGACTTACCTTTATACATGTCGCTGATGACAGTTTATTACTTACCATCCCTAACAACAATTTTGGGGGCTTCAAGATGTGTTGGCCAACTGCAGCTAAAGACAGTCTCACTGTACTCGGTGTCCTCAGGAAACCCTGACAAGCATAACCACATTAAACACCTCAAGCATTCTGCTGATTATTGGGGCAATTGTATGTACCCTTATAAATTAATACACAGGTGGTTTGCTTGATGTGCACCTATTAGATGTACTGACATGAGTTAGCCCGTACTGTACAGTACCTGTAATCGCTCTATCTGTCAGGGGTAGTATCAGTAGCTTCATATCACACTGCAGCAAACAAAATAAAAATGTTTAAATGCAGAGCTCCTTTCTTGTATTGGGGAGTCCAGCAAAAAATTTTAGAAGACAAGTTTTATGTTTAATCAGCTGACAAGTAGATAAATCAGCAAAAAAGACATCTAGAGGAAGTAAAAGGAGAGAAAGGAGAGGAAGGCCAGGAGCGAGGTCACCTTGGGATTAATTACTGCAACACACTGAACATGAGCACACATCTCACGTGTGTAGCAACTGAAGTTAGTTAAGATTTAACTCCGTGTTAGCAGTACACTGTTACAAATTTCTGAGCATTTTGAACAACTGACAGTATCCCTCGAATTTAGCACCTGCTCCTTAAGGTTGACTATTCTTCCTTGTATTTGAAGAGGGCAGAACTGAGGCTGCAGATTGAAACAAGTATAGCTGGTTCCCGCTGTCAGGGGTCCCACTGTATTAAAAGTTGTCAATACCTCAGACTTTCAAAACAGATTTCATCTTAAATCAAAGCTTTTCATGAAGTAAAAACATAAGCCTAGTACAACTTTTATAGACTTTCATACAATATACTAAAGTTGATTTGGGGCTTCTGGGTGCTATGGTCACATATGTCAGAAAAAAAAAAAGCTGAAAAGATCTGTGAATGTAAATTTAAGGCATTTAAGGCCACTTACAGCTCTTATCCTTCATAGGCAGCAGCAACCACTAACCCCAGGGAATTCAGGCCATACAAGCATATTTCATAGTGTTTGGAGCTGACTGGCTTGTAAAAAGCTTAGTGCAGAAAACTTTAACATTTGTATTTTAGTACGTGGTGGTTTTCCCATTCTGCTATTTAAATATTTTCATTGGTATACTGTGACTGTCAATATATAAAGTTAGTCTTTATTTCCCTTAGCAAATGCTTTTTTTTTTTCATTTGAATTACTTGAGGATTTTTCTTACCATCACTAATTGCAAAGACTGAAAAAACAATTTAAAATCAATTTTAAGACACCAAACTAACACACACCCCCCCCCCAATAGTAACAATGTGAAACTCAAATCATACATCAGTGTTGGTTTGCTCAGGAAATAAAGATACACTTCTGCCATAAGGATGCCAGGACGGCAAAGCCAAACAACATTAATTTTTAAATCTGCATCCAGCTTTCCAAGAAATTTATCCCCTTATATAAGCAAAGTTTAGCAGGAAGCTACAGACATAGGCCCACATTTTCGATTCAGCTGAACAAAATTCCCTTAAAAGGTGACTGTTAAATAGAGTATTGCCTTGCGGAGGATAGGTTTTCATCTGAAGAAGAGAAATCTAAGTAGGTGACTCCTCTCCAGTGTAACAGAAAACTGTTAACTGCATCACTGACCAAGTTTAGTGTTTATTTGAAGCTAGTCTTAAATTATTTAAGAAGTAAACAACACCTGCAGTCACAGTTAACTAAATTAAGCAAGTATATAAAGTGCTGGATGATTAAGAGTATGTCTTTTAACTCCTCTGGAAAATAAGTTAGAAAATAAGAACACTAAAGGCAACTTTCAGAAGCCAATTATTTGCTCACTAAAGTTGAAGATGATATGAAACTTGTGGTTTTGTCCCAAAATGAGCAATAATGTCTCAAGAACAGACCACAGAAATGATGCATCAAACGGAAAGAAAACTTCCACTTTAAAGATTTGATATAATTTAAAATAAATAAATACCATAATCCATAAAGTAAAATGAAAATTTTATAATTTTTTAAAACTTCTTGTATGGGGTTCACAGACCTGAGAATACACCCAAAATAACTTGTCCAAAGTATTCCTTTAAAAAATTATAAATTATTGGTAACAGTTTCTTTAATGGAGATTGCAGGAGTAGGTCCCACATGAGTCCATATATAACCCTTCTCTGGTCTTGTAGGAACAGTAGGAAAGGGAGATGATCGAGATTTGAAATATTCCGAAGGTGCATGACAAACAAATTCTAAATATTCCATTTTTCTTGGGAGATCTTCTTCTGGTCCTAGGAAACAAAAAAAAAATCTTCAAAGATGAAATTTCAAGGCATAAAATTGGAGTATGCAGGACTTAAAAATATGCAACAACAGCCAACATCCCTTGGAGGGATTCCTTTTCAATCAGTGACTTTCCTGCCAAAGTAGCCTCAAATATGAGGCAAGATACCTCTACCTTTATTTTTCCTGAGCTGATCTTTTTCTTTTTTTTTCCCCTCATTTGAAGCATTCAGTTATTTGAATGAAGTACTTTTGTTAATATATTTTAAACAGATACTATTTGTGGCCTGCCTGTGAAGAGGATTTTTCTGAATTATTAATAATTTTATCATCAGTAGCAGAACACTCTCTATGCCAGTGCTTGCACGCTATGTATTTTAAGTACCCAAGATGAAGATCAGCTAATTCAGGTCACTTTAAAAGAAACAGCTTGGACTGGTGTATCAGGTTTATAGTGTAGTAACTTCAATTCTATCTATGGAGTAATAATTTGATCTTTAAAGCTGCAAGACTCTAATTATGCCCGTGAGCGCAAATACTCAGATAATCACACTCGCTGCAGTAGCGCTAATCATATTATATACAGAAGATACATAAATGATCTTGACAAACAAAAAGGTTAATTAAAAAAACACAACTCTGCATTAGTCTAGGCACATGTAAGTAGTTGTATAAAACAAAGACTTAGAGATTACCTATGATATAGGATGCTGGGTCAAAACAATCTTTGGGGCTGGCTTGCGTAGGAATGAGCCAGGTTAGCGCAGCACTCTTTTCACAATATTGGTCCTGAATAAACCCACGGATCTGAGCGTAGTATGTTTTTCCATCCTGCTCATCAACCACTGAAACAACATCTCCAATTTGATAGTATACACCCTAGAAGATGAAGAAACGATAATTAAATCAAACAATCTGATTTTAGAAGCTTTACTCTGTGATTCTGATTCATATCTTAAGTATCTGTATCTCAAATTACCCCAGTCTTGAAAGACAGCCTTAATTCAGCCACATGCAAAAGAACGGTGGCATAAGATAGAGCGCTGTCTCACCTAAGCAGTCATCAGCACCGCTTGTGCACAATCACCCAATGTCTAGGAGTCTGAGGCTACGCCTCCTGTCTGCAGAGTGGAGATGGTCTCATTCCGTCAGAAGCAGGAGAGTGCAACACCCCCTTCCAGAAAAAGTAACTGTAGTAATTTCCCTGTGTGCGCAGGGAAAGCAGCTTTCTGTGTATGAAGAAGTTCACTCATCTGAATGCAAAGGAGTCCCAAAACACAGATCCACCTCCTGCCACCTTCCATTGTCCTCTGCAACGTGTGAGGCTGCGCACCAAAGGCAACTCACTTCATGTTGTAACAGCGTTGCACAGCACAATGCAGTGCCTGCACTACCCATCAAGACCAGAGTTTGCCAAGAATTATCCAGGAAGGTTTTGTTTTTAAAAAAGATAAAAAGAACACAAAAAACCCAAACAGCCCCCTTCTCAAAAGCACAGCAAAGTATCAAAATAGAAACATTTTGCATATGTCGTGGTTTAACCCCAGCAACTAAGCACCACGCAGCCGCTCACTCACTCCCCCCCATCCAGTGGGATGGGGGAGAAAATCAGGAAAAGAAGTAAAACTCCTGGGTTGAGATAAGAACGGTTTAATAGAACAGAAAAGAAGAAACTAATAATGATAATGATAACACTAACAAAATGACAACAGTAGTAGTAAAAGTATTGGAATGTACAAATGATGCGCAGGGCAATTGCTCACCACCCACCGACCGACACCCAGCTAGTCCCCAAGCGGCGATTCCCTGCCCCCCACTTCCCAGTTCCTAAACTGGATGGGACGTCCCATGGAATGGAATACACTGTTGGCCAGGTTGGGTCAGGGGCCCTGGCTGGGCATGAGAAGCTGAAAAATCCTTGACTATAGTCTAAACACTACTGAGCAACAACTGAAAACATCAGTGTTATCAACATTCTTCACATACTGAACTCAAAACATAGCACTGTACCAGCTACTAGGAAGACAGTTAACTCTATCCCAGCTGAAACCAGGACAGCATACAAAGATCACATTAAATAAAACTTCTTAGGAATAAAGAAATTCTTAGGAATTCCTGATAAAAACACTCAAGACAAGACATTAATTCTTTTCTGAACTAGTCAACAGCAGAGATTCATTTGGGATGCCAGACATGAAGCATCAGGTCTCTAGAGAGTATATGGAAGCTCAGTCTACCACTTCTCCTCTGGCTGTGCAGTCTCCCACTGGCTATCCTCACCTTTTCTTTGGGGGAAAAGACATTTCAAATGTTTTGTTTGTACTACTGGGAAACAAAAGCAAATTTCAGAACTTCAACACACTAACACCTTGGCATGCTGTTAAAAACTCTCTCAGGCATGAATGCGAGGAAGGCTAGCTTCTGCTTTCATTGCAATAGTCAACAGATCCTGTTCCCAGGGTGTTTGAGACTGGTTGCACTCAGCTCTGAAATGGGAGCCAGTTTAGATGTTAGGGCAGTGCAACCCACGCCCTCTACAGGCAACATTCTCTGTGCCTAAGGTAGGAAACATCACGCAAATTTAAGTAATCAGCTATAGTCACTTTTGCTTGACCTCTGCACGGTGAAAGTTAAAAGTTTCAAAACCTTGATTGCAATTATTACTAAGGAAACCAGATGCATCTTTTTCTTGGAAGAAAAAAATGGGACGATGACAAATATATAAACTACTGTGGTGAACTACCTTGCAAGACTTAATGGCAAGAACATAAGGCAGAGCAAAATCCTACACAACTGCTAGGCAAGGAAGAACAGTTTCTGGGAATACACCCCTAGTGCTTTCACTATCTGTGATAATTTTTGACACTGGAAACAGAAACAGCGAGCTCTTTTTTTTCAAACAGATTTGCACAAACCGTACCTTATAGAAGATTGATTCTGCTGTAATTATAGTGGATACAGACTCAGGAGCCTTGATGGGCTAAGAAAAGAACATAGAAATGGAAAATCAAGAGGGTTAAAACAAACCAACCATGTAATATAATTCCAGGTTGGGTTTCTTCCTTTTAGACAACATACTGATACGTTATCCTCTTAGAAAATTAGCAAACACAGGAAATGGGGCGCAAACATTTCAAACATCTCTACGTTAAAATCGGAAACAATAAGGTCAGCATTTTCACCCTCAGGATTTTAAGCGGAGAAGCGAGTACTAAACTCAGACGGCTGGTTTCTATTTAGACACAACGCCTCCCCTCGAGAAGCGAGCCCGAAGGACTGGGTGCTGTGCGGACGGACCGGTGGGTCACGCCGGCGGCCGCGCCCGCGCTACGGAGGAAGAAACCGGCTCCGGCTCCGGCTCTGGCAGCGACTACGGCCGCTTCCCGGCCAGGCTTCAGGCCGGTTTCGCGGCAGGAGCTGCACAGCTCCGCGCCGGGGTCCAGCGCGCCGGCAAGGGGAGGCTGGCGGGGGCCCGGCCCTGCGGGCCCGCCGCGGGGAGCCGCTTCTTCGGGGGACGAGACGGGGCTCCAGGTCCGCCCCGGGGGCCCGCCGCTTCCCATCCCCGCCGCCGAGAGCCGCACGCCACCTTACGTTTTTTAACTTAAAGATGTGCCTCCTCCCCTTGCCCTTCGTGGAGACCTTCTTCTCGGCGGCGGGCGCCGACTTGTACTTGGTGTTCCTCAGCCGCGCAGAGCGCCGGTGGATCTCCTGCTTGCTCTAGGGGGGAAATTCCCGAGTAAATAGACGGAAGGGCGCTGCCCCGGGCGCGGGGCTACGGCCGGCC
>NW_010972436.1:4432721-4432994 GCF_000737465.1 Haliaeetus leucocephalus
CCCCGGCCCGCCCGGCCCCTTCCGTCCCCTGCGGGCTCACCTGCTTCCCGCCGCCGCCGCCGTTGCTGTGCTGGGCGGCGGCCGAGGTGGTGGCGAAGGCGGCGGGCCCGGGCGGCGCGGAGCGGGCCGTGCAGTTGTTACACAGGATCTCGCCCTGGCCGCCCTTCTTCCACATGGAGGAGGACGTGCTGCGGCACACGCTGCAGGTGGGCTTCAGCCCCAGCGGCATCCTGCGGCCGGCGGCGGGGCCCGCGGCCCCGGGCAGCGAGACCG
>NW_010972436.1:4433283-4454691 GCF_000737465.1 Haliaeetus leucocephalus
CCCTGCCGGCGGGGTCGGGGCCTCGGCGGCCGGGGAGACTTTAGGGGCAGAGCGGAGCTCCGTGGGCCCGTGTCCCGCCGACGTAAAGGCTGTTTCTCTCGAAGTGGCAGTCAGCCAGCGTTGGCTCTCGGTCCCCGAGGAGAAAGGGTTCGTGTCCCAAGCAGGGCGCGTCGCTTGCCTCGGCAAAAACCGTGACGGAGAGGCAGAGCAGCGTCCCTGCGATCCGGCGAGAGCCGCGGGCGGTCCGGGGCGAGACCCGAGGGGCGCAGCAAAGCAGGGCAGCCGCCCGCGGTACCCGCGCCCTTCCCATTTGCCGGCGGACGCCAGGCGCCCTCGGCCGAAGATGTATGTGCAGCTCCCATCCTTCCTACCCAGCGGAGAATCGGGGGGCAGGAGGAGGACTCAGGCAGTCGTCCTGATTCAGGAGAACAGTGACTGTGGATCTTACCCTCCACACGCGCCAGCTTCGGTCTTCATTAAGCCAGCTGCCCCTCAGTCACATATCAAACAGTTTAAAAGGCTGGGGAACGGACGCGTGTCTTCGTGAAGCTTTGCCAGCTAAAGGCAGGAACCACGGATCTAACAGTGGTTCCTCACCCCGACGCCACTTTCACGGCCCCAAGCCATCCTGTGTAGATGCTTCTCTAGCCTGGTGCTAAGAAAGAAATGCCCACTCACCCACGAGGATTTGCAGCCTCTTAGTTTCCCTACTCAGCCTTCATCCCTGACCCTCAGGTTTCATTTAAACCTTCTTTGGTGCAAATTACGTTGACCGCTTTTTGTCTTGTTCTCAATGGACACAAAGAACAAATCATCTTCTTTAATAACATTTTTTACATAGAGGAAAATGATCCTGCTAAAATAAATTTTTAAAAAATGTAAAATAGAGGCTATTTCTTTCAATCGTATTATGGTAACAGTTGCATAATTAATAGACATAATTTGCAGGGATCTGTTTACAGATGCTCCCCTCATGCAGTGTGCAGTGGCTGGAGGGCTTGCTTGCATTGGTACTGACTCATGGGCAGCTACACTTAATCTCTTGCACGCCTCTCTTTCACGCCAACTTTGACTTTCTTGTCTCAGGTGCCAAATGTATTTTGTTTGGATTCAAATCCTATTTTACCTTCATCTCCTTTCAAGCTGTTCATAGTTCTTGGGGTGGATTTTTTTTTTTTTCCTCTGCTTCTTTAATCTATCCCTCTGTAGTTTTATGTGATTACCGTGCAGATCAGTGATCTCAGAGAGACCTTTACATTTTTTCCACCACTTTTTTTGCAGCTTCTGCCTGCCTGCCTGCCTTCCCAACCACCCATCCCAGAAGTCCTCCACTGCCGGGGCCCTCTCAGTGCCATCACGTTGGCATAGCATCACTAGTCTGTGTAGAAATAAGCAATGGTGTCCATTTCTGCCCAGATAAGTATCTAATACTTTGTGAAGGCTTTTATTCTGTGAATTTTATAAGATACAGTGTTAATGGATTACAAGTACATTTGGAAGTAGTTGGGTTTTTTCAACTCCAGTTTTGCTGTAGCCTTTCTATCATCTTCCCCACTCCCAGCTTCTTCCCCTTTGGTCTTTCCAAACTAATGCTGCAGAGTCTTTTCCTCTTCTGTCACAAATGTAGAATGTATGTGTTTTACACATATCTGTATATTCTTCATTAAATATGCTACTGTATATTGTTCTGATAACTTACTGTGATTTTTCCTTTTGCTTTTAAATAATAACTTGAATTAAAAAAAACCCTCAAGCTTTAAGAAACCTAATTTGAGGTGATAATTTAGGATAATTCAATGTGTTTTAGCCAACCATATTTACGTAATGTTGGCAGAAAAGAGTTTTAATTCAGTATTTTTAGATAAGTCAAAGTGCGGCTTCATTAATGGCTGCCATTTCAATGGAACCTCGATAAAATGACACCTTGAGATTACAGTGCACTTAGTATGATTATTCTGTTGGCCTTGTGAAAGGCCATTAGAGCTACCATGAAGGAGAGACAGGGATTGCTGTCTCTGGCGTTTGATCACTCTTTACCTAGCCTGAAAGGTAATGCAAGGAGCATTGGTTAGGATATTTTGTCAAAAATTGAAAACAGCATGTCTTTTATTTTAGTTATGCCCAATAAAATTAGCATGGATTAACTTTTTTATGTAGGCAAGAGCTGAAATGTTCTGATCTGAGAGCTGCTGAATACCCGGTAGTTACAGGTAGCAGGGGACGGGGGCTCAGGACTTCTTAAAAGTACCCCCCTTTAAGTTCCTCTCTAGAGGATTCCAAGTTTTACAATGTTGATCCTAAATTTTGAGCATCCTCTTCAGTTTCCTCATTCTCCTTGATAGGACTAGCCTCTCTTTCAAGCTGAAGTGGGTTGAAAGGCAACTGTTAAGTCTATGGCCTGATTGGAATTGGAAATGCCTGATTTACCTGAGGGATTTTGCACAGTGTAAGCTCAGCTAAAGCTGGGCAGTAGATCTATTTTCTTCCAATTAATGCATATTTCCACTTTATTTTATTTTTGCCCCAATAGGAGAAAGGGGTGCTCTTGGCTGAGCTCTTTGGAGTCATCAGAACCCATCCCTGCTCTCAGACTTCAAATGTAAATAGACAGGACAGAGAAGTGGAGAAGACAAAACGTTGGCTCCACCCGGGGAGCCCACTGGCTGTCATTGCAGAATAATTTCTTCTTGGGAGCTTTCGGGAAAGGTGTCTTTTATTGGAAGTGATGCACGTCCATGGACTCTCTGCATCTCCTTCTTAAGTAGTTGAATTGTTCTGCAGTGGATTTAACTGCATTGCTTCCTCTTAGCTTCCTACTGCTATCCTATAGTCTGCTGGCTCACATCTGAAGAATCCTTTATTCTGATTTTCTGTGTGTCACTGTTCCACAGTCAGCTGCAGCGGATGCACCTGGAGTGTCTCTCCAGAAATTTTTGCGCTGTAAATGCATGTAATTTGGTATGAATCTGACTGATTGGTGCACTTTGCATTTCCACATGGTCCTGTACTAAGGTTCTGTACTTAGCAGGTCCCTCGTGAGAAAAGCAGGGTTTATTCTCTTAATTCCCATAGCTAAAAATAAAGCCATTCTTGAAACGTATTGCACAATTACTACTTGCATAAGTAGCATGCATCTATCTTTGCAACTTCTGGGTCTTAATTACTCATTTAAGTGTGTGGTAGAGCCAAGAATCCCAGATTTTGTAAGGTCTTTGTTTTTTGGCCCCGTGGGACGTGGCTAGGTAAAGCAATGGCAGTGATAACATATCATGACCACAAGTACTCTGTTCTCTTAAAGCATGTTAAAGCTGTCTCTCAAAGCACTTTATTTGTATTCTAAAATGCTTCTGTGATACAAGAACCGCAAGAATACACCTTTTAACAAAAGTTAGTATTTCTGCACTTGTCATGTTTTGCCAGTTCAGGCTCTCGGGACTTATTTTTGTAACAGCTGAGAGTTTTTCACTATTGTATCTACTTGCAAATGGGGATCCTGTAGTACAGGCTTTCCGCTTAAAAGGTTGTCTTTACAGCTTACTGTTTCTGTGTCGTTTGAGACAGCTCTTGAGGAGCTTGGAGCAGTTTTGATGTAAGTCTTTGAACAGGACTTGAATTAGTGGTTCCAGCTAAACTGCATGCCACTAAAAATACTTCAGGCTTGGTTTTTAGCCTTTACAATACTGATGCAATCAATGATGTGGTCCTTGGGTACAACCTCACTGGTGACTCTCTTTTTGCACCTGTGACAAAAGTGGGTACTGCTGTTAACTGTAACTATGGAAGGTCATTTTCTTTATGTATGTTTTTGTTAAAGAATGTTTTAATGTCTCCTTCATAAGCCAGTATGACAACTGCAAGTCAACACTGATTCCTGAAGGCACAACATGCACATTCCCACTGTGCATGTAAATTAACTTGTTAATCACATAGACTTTATTTAATTAGTAAAAATATGTAAAGGAAATCTGCCAGTTGGGTAAGATTTCATATTAAGTGCAAACCAACCTCAGTTATTTACTATTTACACTTTATTACAGCTTTACACTTAAATTTCAAAAATATGGCAGATGTTTGTCCTTTTCAGTCAGCTGCACTTAACAGGTTACTTGGGATTGTCATTTTATGTTTTTATTTCAGCGAACTTTTCCTCTGGGGTAGACACCTCCCCCCTGCCCCTTCTGATGCAGCCTCAGTGGCATTTTTTAAAGCGGTGCTCAAGTCCTTCCATGGCTGTAGTTCTATACATTGCATGGGGAGTCCCTGCTTCTGAGGAACTGTGTAGTTAGAGCCTTTCCAGACTCCTGAAAGGTGGCAGGCTCACAGTATAATTTTGTGACTTTTTCTTTATTCTTACACTAGTCAAAGGACCTGCCATAGTAGGCAATAAACTGAACCAGAGTTTCATTCATTACCTCCAGTGGGACTTCACTGTAGTACCTGAAATGTTCCTGGTTTTGATCTTAGCACCTGTGTCCTTAGCAATCTTTGTGCCATCCTGCAACGGCAAGTGTAATTTTGAGTACGAGACAATTGTGAGTATACCTCATTTTCCATGATGCTTTGCAGCACATTGCTCTATTTGTTGGATTCTGCAACCAGTTCAAACTTGCCTAGGATATTTTTCCATGGTTTAGTCTGGGAGTTTTTCCTACAGTCCCTGTTTTATTCCTTGTCTGGCTCTGTTAGTGAACTTCAACCTTCCTCTACATTGTCAGTACAATGGAATGTAGAACTACACTCATTCTTATCTGAGTTTATTGAAGTTTCTTCAAAGATGAAACTGGACTGCTGTGCTGTGTTGATATAGTAGAAGCCCTGTACTCAAGCAAAACTCAAAGGGCGACAAGCATGACAACAGCAGTGTAATAGGAAATTGTAAGAGGACATTATTTTCTTTATGTAACAAATTGCTATTATGTTTCAGTATAAAGATTTCCAATGTGAGTCTATAGAGCAGAGTAAAATCATTTATGAAAAATATTTTGTCCTTTGTTTTTTTAACAGTAGCTACAAATAGGTGATGCCCTATTGGAACAGTAGTCTTCAGTATTTTGATTATCTATTCAAAGTGCATCTCTGGTGTTACCCACTTATCTAATTTAAATCTCTAACACTATTTGGGAGAAGAGCTATATGGTAGCAGAAAGTGCAAAAATCCATCAAGACTGGCTGTGTATCAAGGGGAAGTTACTTGATCTAAATACCTTGCATATCTCCTTGTGTAATGAATAAACATTATATATACCATAAAGGTCTACATCCTAATGTTTCTTTCAGTGCCATGTATATTGTGCTCACTTTGTACAAATCGAATACATGTGGTTTCTACTTAGACCATCAAAGAGTCTATCAATTTCTTCTGCCTTCCAGGACAGAATTAATCTCAAATCATGGAGAATGGCTAAATTATAGCCAAGCAGAATTTGGACTGCTGTGCTCAATAACACTGTCTGTATATGCTCCAGAAAACAGAACTGGAATTTTAAGTGTTGCCTGCTGCTGAATTATATGTAAAGACATCATGGTCAGAAGGAGGGCCTCAAAACTCTAGATGCCTGAACAGAAGATAAAGACCACTAATTTCAAAATAAGTTGGTTCTGTTTTGTTTTAAATTGCAGAATATGAAGTTTTCCACTATAACAAGTATAAATTCTAGTATTCTTTGCAATCACAGTAGTGAATCTTGGCTGGCTAATTAATATGACATTGCTGTTTGTTTGCATCCCTAAAGGTGATGAAGTTGGCCACATGGACTGCCATGCTAAAAAATGTAAACAGCAAGGCTGACTGTGCCATTTGCAGAGTAAAAATGTTAGAGCCTGAGTAAGACCTTTTTTCCAAATAGATTATTATAAATAAAATTGATTTGATAATTAAAGCAGAAGGTGCAGTGGCCAAAATATAATTGATGAATAATTTGCATAGTTATGTTCACCGTTGCTCATGGAAAAACACCTGGGTTCATAAACTGATAAATACTCCTTAAAACTCTTTATGTAAAGGTAAATCATTCTTATGTGGTGAACAATTTCTGTGTAAAAACCCCCAAGATAAAAACCCCCATCTTTCTTCCAGTATCGTGTGGTGGATAAGACACATGCTTGGATGAAAATATCACTATAATCTGAATCCTGAAGATTATCTATTTGCAGTACAGAACATCTATCTGGATATATTAAATATTTTCTTGCTTACAGTCCATTTATCTGGATATTCACGCAAATGACCTAAAAAGAAAAAATATATGCAAAGCACCTTCTCAAGTTTGTATTTCACTGCAGAAAGGATTTCTGTAAAGATCAAGACCTGCATAATTTTAAAATAACACCATCCTGTTAACAATTAGCTTTAACATTTCATTGGTGAGATGTAACCTTTAGTATCTATGAAGAGTTGAGGAAAAAAGGGCTTTGCAGTTAAGTTAGGAAACATTTTTTCTTTACTCCAGTATTGCATTTTTAGTATTTTTTTATGAACTACTTGGATTGTTTTATGGTGTTACATATTTGGAAAATTGTACAAATTCTATACTTGCCTATTTTTGAAGTGGAATGAAAACATATCATTGCAGAAAGTCAAGCCTTCATTCACTTCTTTGCCTTCATACAAAGACTGACAGCAAACACAGCTTTATGCTGTATTTACAGGGGATCCATCTTCTTATCATGCACATCTTGTGCTTTACTCTTCAGTTAAAAGGATGAGATGGTAAAAATGACACTCAGTTTTACATCATCACTGGCTTCTCTACATCTTTCAGCTTTCTATATCTGGCTGATCTATAGAAGACTAAAAAGGACAATAATCAGTATATCGTCTAATTCTTGAGTAGATTGTCTAGACAATTTTTAGTAAAGAAACTAGCTATCATTATACCCATGTTTGGCTTCCATTCTTAACAGCCTCTGTGAGTGTTGCAGTGGGATGCCCTGTGTATGCTGGGAGAGGGGAAGGGAAGGAAGAGAAGGTAATGGTGAAATTGGCCTTGATAAACAGATCTCTAAAACTGGGCTGTGGGGGTGTCTGATATTGAAGCATGTTGTGATTTTAAACACCTCAGAAAGTATGTTTTAAATTTGTCTATCTATTAGTATGTTCTAGCTGCCATAAACCCCCAAATCTCTCTTCTGATACTCACAATCTTGGTAAAACTCAGTACTTGCTAACTGCAGCATATGCAGTGACACCACAGCAGCAGGCGATGGAAAGTGCCTTGCAGTGACTAATCCAACTTTGTACATTAGATTTTAGAAGCTCTCCAGCATCTTGTCATGCTTCTTGGAGGAAGCTAATTAAATTACTGTAACAATGAACAGAATAGTTTAGTGCATGTTAACATAACAGAGGTGGTCTGGAATTTCCTGGTAACAACAGAGACTGGATATTAAGTGGTAATTAAGTAACACTAACAGGATCTTTCTCAAAAATTAGTCCCCCCACTCTCTTTAGCACCACTATTTGTAATGACAAGGCATTACTCTACAACAAACAAGTGCACAATACAGCTGTAGCAATTAAGACAAAATTGTCTATTTGAGATTTTGTTTTCAAAGCTTAGTGAACATACATACCTTATATTTACAAATAAAAACATTCAACTTACTATATGGTCCCCAGCTAATCTGGCACAGGACTGAATATATTCTAAAAATGTCCATCATCAGTCTTAAGAATCTGCTACAGTAAGTCTAAGATGTAATGAGACAGACGGAATTAGTTTAAGTAATAAATGTTTAATCAAAGAATTTTACATATTATTAACAGCATTCATTTGGCCAAACATCTACATGGTTGTAGTATCCTACTTGTATATAAAGTGGGAATGTATCAAGTATAGACTATGAAAGTGCAAATAACAATTCAAGGTTAGAGTAATTTTTTTACATTATAAAATTAACAGGTTTACAAAATAGTCTTGCCAAACTTTATTTTTGAATTGTAAAGTCGATGACTATGGTGTTAAAATAAGTACCAAGAAAATACAAATTTAATAGGCTAATTTCATGCTTATAAGATTAATACGGAAACAATGGATATACTGCACAACCTAACCAAATTACAAAAAACCAGAACCCACAAACTTCACTATCTTCACAGAGAGCACTCTAACATATCTTACTGTAACTTTGCAAGACATCTCAATGCAATACACAATCTTTTTGTGAGAATCTTTCTATTCAGAAATTACAGTTCAAGGAAGCTATGCGAGTTGAACAACTTTCAGACCAATTCATGATGGTAGTTCATGAAGAACTGTTTTAGTTGAAGGATTTTATACCATAGAACAATTTAAAATAGGTATTCTTCAAAGATGTCCAAAGGTTCATGATTATGGCAGGAGTAGGGCGGTTAGAGGACAAGTTGGAAAATGATTGGAGACTATTCTATTCCATTCTCTCTAAAGATGCCTGCAAAATGAACCAGGGTTTTATGGAGTAAGGGTTAAATATTCTTATTTCATTTTTTACTAATATGAACCTTGTGACTGCAAGGTTCAAAAGCTGGATTTGCATGAATTAGTTACCGAAACACTCACTTGAACTCACAGTAATCAATACATAAACTTTGCTATCATGACACTTGCCTATACACACTCAGTAGTAATAAACTTTTATATCATATCAACAAATCTCTGGTAACAGTTAAGCAAAACTTAAAATGGAGTGTATGTAATTTGCTCATGTTATGAGAAGTTTTGATTATATGTAATTAAAACAGCCATTTCAACAACTTACTCTAGTTGTAATTACATACTGTACCATTGTATCTCACTAACTGTAGATTGATGCTTTTAAGCAAATCTAAAACCAGTATATTTTTTTCACGGTACAACAACTAGGAAAAGGGTTTTTTGTGTTGTTTTTTTTTTTTAATATATTTTTTTTTTTACACTAAACAGTAATCACACAGCAAATGAATATTGTGCAATTGAACAAATACCTAGCAGTGTTTTGTTTATGCAAAAACACTGACTGAACATTTATTTATTTACTGTAAAGGCAAGGCCATGGGTGGTTTTATGGAGGTCTTTGCAGTTAATAGCATAGTTACTCCAGAACAGACACTGAATTTGAATTACTTGTTTAACTGTGGCAACTATCAAGTTGGGTTAGGCAAAGGCACCGTAACATGTTGAGCAGAATGTGTTATCTGAACTTCAATTGTGGGACTGGCTAACATATGAAAATTCTGTATTCCTATATTTTTATAAAATGTTATCATTAAAAGTAATTGCACTACTAGTGCATAGAATGCTTTGTAGAATTATGAAAACAAAGAACTATGATTGCACTTCCATTAAAGTGTCTCTTAAAATACAGCATAGCTGTTGCTAACTCACTGTATTTTAATATTTAAAATAACTGTTTAACAGCAGCATTAGGTTTTATTAACTTAAGATACAGGCTACATTTAATTAAATGCAGTCACCATGGCAACACATGCCAGTTAAATTTAGAGAAGCAATGCTACCCAGTGGTTTCTTTCACTGCTAAGAATTGTGGGGTTAGTCTGATAGAGTAACACTGCACTGTTTCGTTAGGCTACCACCAGCTAACTATTCACAGTTTGGCACATTTGGACTGTAAATAGACATGAAAAAATCTTTGATTTTAATGGGAAAGAATATCCCCTAAAACTTGTTCCTGGAGCAGTACTAAAGAGAAGCATTAAATACCTCCGTTCACACTGCTAACAAAAATGAAAAATGAGTAAGAAAAAGTTATGGAAAACTAAAACAAAATGCAAATGAATTGCTAAATGTTATTTTGGTGAAAGAATGAGTTCTAAAAAATGGAATAAACTATTTTTTAGGAAAACCAACCAAAATAATCAGTGTAAGCCTTTAATCCATACTTTCAAGTTAAGGATCGTCAACCTAAGGCTAAACAGATGCTGCATTGTATTAGGAATGTGGAATACAACCTACTTATTCCTTTTTCTTGAGAGCAAAAAGGCAAGTACTACCTAATTAAATGCAAAGGATATTCCTTGAAAGGTTCACATTATTATAAAGAACTACAATTCAAGAGAACTCCTAAATATCCGTTGTTACGTCAGTGGTTACAACTGAGCTGTAATTATGTGGATCAAAGCCTCCATAATGCTGACTCCACATAATGTACCATCTGTCACTGCCATTCATTTACTCCAGATTCAGTTTTTATTCATACCAGATGCACATGTTCAATCCATTCACTTGAGGTTTGAGGAGTCTGACTTGAAGTATCTCCTGACGCATCCAGGGTGCTTGCTACCTCCCTGCTATGATCACCACTTTGTGATACCGTTTCACCTGGAAGAACGTTTTCTTCAGAAGTGCTTTCCTCTGTTTGGGTTCCTCTGCCTTCGTTTTTGAGTGCATCCTCAAACAGTGCATGCTCCTCCTGAGGCGCCAGCCCTGTGTCTGTAAGATTTGGTTGCCCTGCTGACCCATCTTCAGTACTGGGTTGCTGTGAATCCTCATCTGTTTCTGTACTTGTTGAGGGGATCAGAGCAATACTCTGTGGGTTCATGTCATGAAACCAGGCCATAATATTTCCAAGTAGATTTTCATTGGTATTGGGATCTTGACTGCTGGAATCAGCGTCACTAGATGTTGAGTATAATCCGCTTCTTGTATCGCTGCAGGGGTGTGAATGAAGACGATCAGCTGAAAAGGGATCATTGCCTGCACCTAGTCTCATCAGACTGTCACCAAGTTCTAACAGCTCAGAGCTGCTCAAAGCGCCTCTTGGATTATCTATACTTATGGGGGCAGAGTCCAATCTTGTAGGCAAAGAGGTACCTATTGCTCCTAAAGATGCCTCATTATTTAGAAAGTCTCTAGTTTCTTCATCTATGGCCAAGCCTGATTCTTGTAATGATAACTGAATAGCTAGCAGGATGTTTGGGTCATCTTCGTCCAAAGAACTCAGAGCCTGTGGAAATACATAAGGTTGCTTTCAGAATAAAACTTTCATCTTGTTACATATTTTGGATTAAAAGTAATTTGGTCTCAAATCTGAAATTCATTCATTATTTCTACATGTCATTTATCAGAATCAATTTTTACTGACAGAGTTGACAACAGAATTTAAAAGGTGACTATTGTTACATTAGTGATTGTTTAGCAGTTCTTACCAGTGTGAACATATAATTTGTTGTCCTAGATTTTCCCTTTCTCATTGAAGAACTAAGAAAATTTGCAGAGACAAAATGACACAGAAAAGCAGAGCAGAGAAAGGCAAGCAAAGCAAAGAGAATGGAAAAGAGATTAGGGGAGGTACCTGAAGAGAATCCTGGTTTTCAGAGCGACTGACAGGGGTATAGTCATGAAGCGAAGAGCTGTGCAGAATACCCATAGAAGCTGAACTCACCATGGAGGTGCCGTGTCTTCTACTACTGCCACCTTCCTGAGTGTCTGTTGGGCAATTGAAACAAAAACGATTGATCAACCAGTGAGGAAGCCTTCTCCACTGTTATTTACTGACAGAATCTCTTCCTTCCTTCTGGATTCCAGCTGTGTAATTTTACTCCTTTATTCACTCTGAACTAAATAATCCAAAACACTCCTTCCACACCAACTCTTACACAGTGACAAAACACCAGTCCCACTGTTTTAGGAGTGACTGCCTGGCTCATTTGTGCCTTTCTGCTCTCAATACCCTTCTCTTTGAAAGGACGGGGTATGTCATCACGAGCATGAGCATGCTGGCAGGAGGGGCAAAGTGCTTCTAAGGCATATACATGATTTATGGAAAGTCCTGAAAAATACTGCACATTGACACAATATAGGATGCATTTACAGGTGGATTACAACCAAAGTTTACCCATTTCTCTGTTCTTTCAAAGACAACAACTCAGCTGTAATGTTAACGTTACATTAATTTTTACCATAACATTGCAGCACATTAAGAGTAGAGTCATTAATGTATACCCTCAGCAATCACCGACATTGCTGTTTCCTTAAAACAACCAACAAAAAAATAGAAGTAAAACGCTGTTTCCAGAAAAACCGCTCTTTAATAAAAATAAATGTAACTCTCCTGACTTTGGAAAATGGAATTTTCCACTTCAAAACTCAAAATGAAATAAGGTGAGACAAACCAATTCTCTCTTGCGTGCTTTAACGGTATCCACTGGTCATCACTACAATATCCAAGTGTTCAGTCAAAGTCTAGTTCTCAACCTAACAGGATGTTTTTGCATTTTACTCGTAACAGGGAAGGACCAAAGCTCACCAAAATTCTTTTTATGTTTCTAAAATAAAAAATGCATTTGTTTATTTCTCCTCAGAAAAGGATTTCTCCTTTTGTTTTTAAAGCACAAGCTATGTACAGGACTTAAGTTCATGAGACACAGCAATGAGAGTTTGTGCAGCATGGCTTAGAGACCGAACACACAACTGGCAGCTCTGAAGAAACAGCATCACAGTTATGATTTGGATTTGAGCTATTTTTGTACCTTTGCTAAAGCTCCTGGCAGAATGGAGACAGCCCAGCCAGCCAAGTTACAGTGACCTTAAGGGACTGTGCTACCAGCCATAGCACTGCTTAGATGAGCAGCATGCTGGAAGTTGTCGCCCATGCCAACTTGTTTCCTGGCTGTCTGCCAGTACAGGAGTTTCTGAGCAGGGTTTTGGAATACAGCTTTATGACTATCTTCCAGCAGGCCTGTAGCAGCGGAACCCTCTTCTACACTCTTTATGCACAACTGGCCCTTTTCATTTGCATAAAAGACCTGGTATATAAATAAGACTGTCATACGAAGTAAGTGCCCTCCAAAATTTCTTCAGAAAAGCAAACCTGCTCTAAATAGCTGAGGAGTTGCTAGTGGGAAGATCAATGCATTTCTCTTCAAAAAGAGGAATAGCCACAATGAAGTCAGGAACACTTCTAAGATCACATACAAAAATACAAAAATAAGCCTTTATGTTGTATCCTGGAAAATACAGCAATGTATTTGAAACTTCTTTAAAGTGTATCCACAAAAGAACAAACACCGTGGTCACTACTAGCAATTTCTGAAGTAGGAAGGAAAAAAAACCAGCCCCAGGCAGGAACATACCTAATGTACTCTCACTGGGGTCATCGGGATCTGGAGTATTACTCAGCAGACTGTGCATGTCTCCACGTCGACGCTGCCTGTGCCTCCTCCGATACTGAAATTCAGCATATTCCTGCATAAACCAAAGGTAACAAAATACAGGGCAGCATGCAATAATATTTTTCTGATGTAACGAGCACCACATTTTTATAAAAAATGTGTGATTTTATATGTTTATTATAAAATCACCTGTTTTCAGAAAAATAAATTGCAAGTTATATCATGCAGTGCTTAACATAAATAATAAAAAAAAATTTCAAAGGTAATCCTAAATCTATAAAATAATGAATTAGCAAAGAAAAATACTTGACGTATTACTGACATTTTAATACTTGCAATCTCCCTTTTTAAAGAATTCCAAGTACACTTTTTTATAAAAGCTTTGATCCCAAACTTTATATACACACACAGACACCCTTTTTAATAAATATATACCTAGTGATTTTAGAACATAAACACAATTAATCTGAATTAGACCAACAGATTATCTCAGAGTCCCTGTTGCCACCAATGGCCAGCAGAAAATAACCTTTGGAAGGCTACAGAAAGCTGGCTGACATACACTGGGACTTGTTTTACTTTTCCCAGCTTCCAGGGCACTATGGCTCAGGAACTTCTTAAGCTACAGCTGATACTCTTCTACTGAACACTCTTTGATGGATTTTTACTCCATGAATTACACAACTCCTCTATTTTTACCTAACTTGAGCTGACAAGCCATACCATATGGACTTGAACTCCTGCAGCCTGTAATTTCTCATGCTGTGTGTATTTACCAGAGACAGTTTATATAACATTTATGGAAAAGACTCTTTCAGCCACATCAAGCTAACATCCCAAGGGTTAATTATCTTAATATTTGGAAATAAATACTTCGATTTCCATACCTTTCCTAATATTAAGAGACTAATTTTATGCTTGAAGGCAAATTTCCAGATATGCTTTCTGGTTAGCGCAGCTGACACTGAACCTGACTCTGTAGGTAAGATCTCAGTTATGCATTTACACAAGGCAATAAAAATATACACACAGGTACTAGCTCTTCTCTTTGGAAAAGAATGTTGCTATTTTCTTCCCTAAGCCCCAGGCTGGGAAATCTGTAATCCAAAGGCTTCATTTAGCCAAATGACTTGGGAAAGATAACATTACCATTAGCTTTCTTTTCGTACATTAACTCTTCATTCTAGAATATTTCAACATCTGACGTATCTAAAATTTAAATCCAGAAGTATCCTTTCTCTTACACAATGACCTTATTAATTTTGATGGTATTATGATAGTATGTTGTCTTTCCATGAAGTGTTTCAGCCCAAGTTCTTATGCATAATGACAGGCAAAACAAAAAGGTATAGTCACAAAATGATCAGTGTAGGCAGATTTTTATCTATGTAAGGCCCATGAAAATTGTAAGAACATAAAAATAGCTGTACTGGATCAGACAAAAGGCCCATTTAGCCCAATGTTCTGTCTTCAACAGTGGTTAGTAGTAGATGCTTGTTAGCCTATGGAACAGCATAAAAACTAGGGCAAACATGAAGTGATTCTTCTCTAAAATACTCTTCCAGCTCTTAGGAAGCTCACGGATTTCCTAAATGGAAGGCAGTGCCCCAAACAACAGAAAATCTAATCCTGATATGAAACAATATAACTGCATTATTTTAAAAACATATAATTATATAACTATGAATTGAATAAGGAATAATGAGAAGTGATCACTGAACACTAAGATTTATTAGTGATGTCAGAACTTTTATCTGTTTGCAATAAAATCATAGATTTTACTGATAGCCATTTAACTTTTGGTTGCTTTTTAACCATTAGAAAGATATCTTGATTACTACAGACAAAATTTTATTTCTGATTACTTGGAACAATTTTATACATGTGAACAAAAGGATTTTTAATTTTATTGGGTAGGAACATCATGGTGTCACACAATGGTCTACAACAAGCAGTGTTCCTTGCTAAAACCAGTAAGGTTTTGTTTTCTATAATAATCTGGTATACACAGACATTCTACTACTTCTCAGCAGAAGTACAGCTCTATGTCAAAAATTTTGTAGTGAAATTCACTAAAATAAACAAAGATGACTGTTATTAATTCTACAAAATTCCTTTAGCATAGGTGGTTGCAAGTATCCTTGATAGCTAAATAGCAAAGAAACCAACTTGCATCATACAGTGCCACACTTAGGCAAATCACAAAAACTCATAAGCAATCATCTAAGCACGACTGCAATGGCACCTACTGCTAAACAGCTTATCAACATATTTCTTATCAGCTTTTTCTCATAACCAGTTCCACTGATGATACAGCAACATCACAATGAGTTTGATATTATCAAATGTGGAATTATTTCAAAAGAAAGGACTAGAGGAACTAGACAGGAGAAGCAAGTTGATCTTTTGTAGAGGAGCAAGCTATTTTCTCACCAGCATGATGCTCACCAACAACAATAGCAAAGGAAATATATAGAAAAAGTACATGGAGTTTTCCAGGATGCTTTAAAATGACTAGCTAGAAAGAAAAGAGCACCAAGGAAATATTGAAATGAAGTTTCCTTCCAAATGGAATGCTTTAATCTAATGCTCTCAAAGTATTAAATAAAAATTAAGATGATAAGGAAAAGCTTTATAGGAAGCTTCTCATATTTTAGTGCAGAGTCTTGAAAATTATTTACTCTTTCCCATATATAGGTAGTGGAATATTCACTTTAAAATTTATAATTTTCATTCTTGGTTAAGTAGCAGAAGTTCATCTCATTTGAGTATGCAATTTCCATCCTGCTCCAATACATAAAAAGAAACAACTCAAACAGTTAACAATACTTAGGTGTATGCTTGTATGTTTTTGTTGGATTGTTACAGAAGGATGGAAATTTCTTAGACTTTTTGTTAAATTCTGCTGAACTGATGTTGCATTCAAAAGTAATCTACACAATTTCATATATTTATTACTTGAAGGTTCCCCAGCACACAGACACCAGTTTATATACTGTTTTAAACTGGTTATGTACTTGGAAAACTATGAATACAACATAGCTTGCCTAATGCCACCTTAAATAACTATAGGCATGTTAGAGGCATTGTTTCGAGTCATTGCATGATCAGCTATGCATATATTTCCTTCTATTGTGAAATAAATAAAATGGTAAGCTTAAACCAACTTGAAATGCTTTGAATCAAAATAAGGAAGCTCTTCATGCAGAATGCGATCATACCTGTGTTTCTAGAATATGCAGAACTAAGTTAAAAAAAAGAAAAAAAATAGTTTACCTCGGGGGATGCAAATCCTAAATATTCCCAATCCCACGTTCCACCAGCAAAGCTATAAAATGAAGAGATACACCATAAAGTTTAGAAGTAGAACAAAGTATGAACCTCAAGAGCTTCAAAACCTATCGACATCTAAAAACTAGTGCAATTGTAACTCTTTAAACTTAACAAGTCTTCTGCTTTAATTCTTACCTCAAAATTAATTTAGAAAACCATACAATTAAACTGTTGACTATTCCAGAACTGCTCAATATTTTTAGCAAATACTTATAGATTTTTTGGAGTGTACCAGGTATTTAGTGACAATCTTGAAGGAAGAAAGTGAAATGGAAGCCATGACATCTAATCATTAATATACTACAAATGGGGAAGCAATTTAGGTTGCAACATACAGAGCAGTGATTCTCAAACACGTTTTTCCTCAGTGAAAAGTTGTAATTCCACAAGGATCAAATGTCCAAGAAAATGTCACCATCTGGTGATTACAACCACCACGTTTATCAGCTCCACTTTACCTCACTGTCAAAGAACGACAGTGGATTCACCCACTGTGGCAGCTATCAATGAACTTTTTTGACTTGCCCAGAATTTTGTTTGGATTACCTGCGCCTGGGTGCTTCCGGGGAGTCTGCAGGAGCAACACCACGGGCCACAGAGGCCAGGAACTCTTGCCGCTTCTGCTGCACGAGACAAGCTGCACGGATGATTTTATGGCGAGGAGTCCGAAGGTAAGGCCTGTTCACTTTCTGTGCAAGGTCTTCAGTGACCATTTCTAGGTCTGTCTGCAATAGTTAATAAATACAGAATAATTTTACATGAAAATGAAATGAAAATCAGGCAGAGCTCTGCACCATAAATGCTGAGCAGAATGATATACGTTTTCCTGGAAATACCATTTAAAATACCAAACTACCCTAAAATGTCTGCCCTTCTAGCCTACCCTTTTACTGACCTACATGCTGTCCTCCAGCCTGGAGCAGGGATTCCCTGCACTCACACATATTGAACATCTGGGGGGGCCCTAATGGAAAGGAAAGGAGGCAGCAACCCCTGCCGCTGATGCCACCACCACCCAGGTACTCCCCCAGTTTTGTCCCCACCCACTTGTTAGACACATTAATAGGGAACGACAGGAAAGAGGACCTAGAGAAGGAGATGAAGACTGAAGGTAAAATACCATCTTCAGAAAAGCAGGTTAACAGTAAATAATTTTCTTTTTTTCCCCTTATACCTGTCCTTATCCCTTTCATTCTGCAGCAAAATGTTGTTTCGTTCTAAAATTGAACTAAAAGCTACTGTGTCACAGAATAATAAAAATGCATTAATTCTCCAACTTGGTTACAAATACAAAACAGGTGTATCAGTTTTACACTACAAAACCAGCAAAAAGACGCTGCTAACTAATATTACACAAAAAGAGTAACATTAGAAAAGCAAAATATATGCATGTATTACCTGCATAAGTTCAAATATTTCCTTCTTTGTGCTTTTAGGCTCCAAAAAGAATCCATATGGATAAGAACACTTAAGAATGCGGCGAGTTTTTAGAAGCTCTTGTACTGCATCTTCAATGAATGTGGTATCAGGACAACCTCCCTCAGCTGTAAGATGAAACAAGCATCGTGAAAATATTTTCCTGCTGATGTCAGTGTTTCTTTTACTCTAAGGGTTTTCCTCCAAAATAATAAAATTTACATGCATGTCAGTTAAATATTTTGCAAGTGAACAGCAGCAAGTTCTCAATGACTACACAGTGTTTTTACTAAAAGAAGTAAGCACAGAATATTAGCTTCTCCCTTACTAATGCTACGTTCTCCTTGAGTCTTTGGAATAGGTAAGATTTATTGTACATTTAGCTTTCATCCAGTGCATATGAATTCTAGTACCGGAGGGATCACATCACACAGCAGACTAATATGAGCTCTATTAAAAAAAAAAAAGGTTTAGCCGTAACAGAGTTGATTTGATTTAAAATCAAATTCATAGATCACAGCAAATACTTACTCCCACTGAGAGCTCTGCTCAACTGCTCCATCTTTTCTTTGGCTGTTTTCAGAAGGCGCTGTTCTAACTAGAAAAAGAAAATAAATAAAATACAATAAGGTAATTATTTTGGATGACTAAAATAGAAACAAAGATCAGTAAAAATGGCTTGACCCACACCTGGTAGCTAAGTTCATGGTTCTTAAATCTTGTGTAATAGTGCATAAACCTATCAAGCTCTTGAAATCTTCTATGCTTCCTTTCAGCCTGGAAAATAATTAGGAAACAAAAGAAACCAAGATAAATTTTATGATTTAATTTAGCAATGACCATTAGATATAATTACATAACCAACTGTTTCTATTCCCACTATTCATGAAGTATTTTACACAATGCTGATGAGTGCCATGTAAGTCAAGAGACAAAGTAATTTTTGAAATTCACAAGTCTTCAAATACTGTAACCAAAGAGTTGATACACTATGTGTGCACATATTAAGCAGACCTTCCAAATGCCAAAATTAAGGCATGTCTTCTGTAGTGCACAGCAGCTAATTACAATACCAGCGTGCCCATTTTGCAAAAGGAAACCATGGCACAGAGAAGTAAAATGACTTAAGTCAACCAGTGGTTGTTACCAAAGCCAAAACCAGAACGAAATCTTATGTTCCTATCCACAAATAAGCAGTGTTTTCTTTCTGTCTCTTTGATATATTTAAGGTTGTATTTTTCCATTTCGAACTTGAGTTGGGAAGAATTTTCATTAAACTTATCCTAAATAGAAAATTGCAGCCTTAGTGTTATTTTTCAAAAACACACATTCATTTGTTACCTCTACTGTCATCTCCTTGGACTGTTCCTCTACATGTTGAATAACCTCATAGCGAGTGCATCTGTAATAGCCTCCAGTGGAAGAGCTGTGCTTCTTCCATTCTTCTAAGCATATCCAGCAAAAGTCATATTTGCACTTCAGAAAACAAAGGAACAAGGGGAAAAAAAAAAAAGAAGCTGATACATTGTAGATTTGCAGTTATGCATCATTATTCCTCCATGAAAAACTGAATTAACATCATTCTGAGTGTGCTTATGGTCAAAACAATTTCTGAGGACACTCCTTCCTATTTTACTTTCTAAATCTCTTAGCATTTTACTGGAAGCCAACTATGTGAAGTGTGTGTTACTTTCTTATTTTTAATGATGCTCTTCCAAGCGCATGCTCCTCAAAGAGATATATAAGGTATTTCTGACATAAAGAAACAGTATTCTTAAATATGCTGCTTTTAACTGATTTGAGAGACAAAGCATTCTCAAATGATACTGAACTCATGGCAAAAAATATTTTTTTCTATTTCGGTAGCATAGTGCAAACTCGTGACTAATTTTTTGGCTGCTGTCACCAATAAGTTTCTTTTAGAATTACTCTTTGCTGTCTTTTCATTCTTACTGATTAATTCCTCTTCACAGTTTTCCATTTAAATTTCTCTGTTTTGTTGCTGTTAGAGAAATAATGCAAAGAAAAATGTAGTAAGGCAAAATCTTCATTAGAGCTTACCATTACTTAAAATATTTCATCTTCTGCCAACTAAAAATGTTCTCTTCCATATCATTAATGATGATTAAACTATCAATTACTTCCGTTTCCTTAAGCTTCATACTGTATTGCCAGTAATTCTTAGGTGTTTATGAAATTGCAATCATTACAGTGCTCAACTGCCAGCCAAACAGATTTCATTAAATATTAAACATTTTCTAAATACATGTAACCTGGCATTTGCAAATTATCTAATTCTTGCAACAGGTTCCATTAGATCTCAGGCATGACATTCCAGAGATTTTGGACATCTGTGCTCCTAAAACATGACATACACAACCTGAAATATGGTTTCACGAAAAATTATATGAAGGGCCTTTCTTACCTTTGCACATTGCATGTGGTTGCAGCCCTCATTCTTCTGAATTGGGGATTTGCAGTTGGCGCATGGTTTGGAGTTCGTTAGTAGCCACAGGCAGTTGGCAGCATCCTCATATGCCTCACTCACTCCCACAACTTTTTGAAGGTGACAGGAGGAGATGAGGCATGCAAAACCAGAGAAGGTGAAATTATACTTGTGTAATCTTTTGTGAAAATCAGATTAGTAAAGATTTATGTTTACATGTTTCTTGACAGACTATCGTAAATCTTCACTATATATCTTTCTCACGTATATAAATATATACATTTTCTAATTTATACATATTTATATATTATTATTACATGTATTACTCCTATATATTTCCACACATGTGTTTCTATATAGATTTATATATGACACATGTATAAATGAAAGAATACATGTATGAGAAAAGCCGGCATAGTTTGACAAAGCATGGTGTATTTTGCCTCTCTATAAAATTTTCTATGCTTTCCAGAATATTTATAACATATTATGGAAAGGCTCTGAACTGTGGTAACCAAGTTAAGTTGGTATTTACTGAAATTACTGTTCATCTTTAATTTTTTTGTTAACGTTGACCAAGAAAATGTCTGTCCTATGTAAACGCAATCTTTATTAGTTTTTTTCAGTAAATGTTATTTATCATTAAGCCATTCCCTACAATTCCCTTGCAATTCACCCTCAACCTTACTATTATTATCATCTGTTGGCTTGAATTAGTTTCAAAGCACACAACCAACCACATGGAACACAACTCAAACAGAAGTGCAGACTGGGTTAAAAGATTTAAAATTGTATAGGGCAAATAAAGTTATATTCAGGAATAAATCAATTAATTAAGGAAACAAAGCTGTAAGAGTAAGGTAAAAGAGTTTTGTATGGCCTGACTGAACCACATGCAGATTTATGGGGAGGAATGGTTTATGAAAAACAGTCTACCATACTGCTGCCTAATATGCAGCTAAAGTGTGAGGCAGCACTTCATGCACAGGTTTCATTTTCTTCCCCTTTTACCCTCTTTTTCAACTAATGTAGAGTTTCTACTTAATGCAGCTAAAAACCCCCTCTAAAACCAAAAGATAAAAACAACAGCAAAAAAAATTAACCCCCCCCCCCCCCACCCCCCCCC
>NW_010972436.1:4454701-4538615 GCF_000737465.1 Haliaeetus leucocephalus
AAAAAAAAAAAAAATACCCCCCCCCCCCCCCCAGCATGACTCTTACGTTCTTCTGGTTTCATTTCAGATATTTTCTGTAGCCAGTCCTTCCAAGTTTGGCAGTCACAAGGTTCATGTGCTTCACCAAGACATTCCCTGAAAATGAAGGTGTATACACAATTACTTATCATTTAGAGATTTAGAATTAAAGTTAAAATAGGTTCAAGCTAAAAAACATAGAAACTTACCAAGACACACTCAAACTTTAATTAAGTCAGGGAGATAAAAAGCCATCCAGTTAACATTATTTTAAAATACTCTCAGACTACTTGCTCACAAGCACAGATGACCATTATTAAGATTAATAAAGAATTTAAATGAGACAGGAACAGAAAAGAGCTTTTAAAAATTACAATCTAAAATAAATCAGCTGGTTTGTAGTTTGTTTGAGTTATGCCCCGGTACTGTTTTAGTGCCACAAAATGTGCTAGTATAGTTTCTGTGATAAAGGTAAACCAGAATAAAGAGATTACCCAAAACTTGTTAGTTGCTATAGCTGAAATGCATTTTATGTAGAATTACTTGCACCTATTCAGTTGCAATAATTAATCTTTAACTAGATTCAGGCTTTTAACTACAACAAGATCCAAGCCCTTCAACACCAGCATGAAGTATTTATGGATGTTTACTCTTTCCACCAGAGTCTCTTAAATGGGGGCTTTAGCTTAGTTACATGGACACAGTGGAGAAATGAATCCCTTGAGCTTCTCTTGAAGTTACTACTAGCTTTAAGGATGGCAATCACTGCTACACAGTGGACTCCGGGTTTGTAATGACTCCTTTTTTTACTGGAATGGCAGCAAATAGCCTCAGACATCTGCCACATCAAACAATACAATTCAGAGGGAGTATATTTCAGATGGGCTCCAGCTGCATCAGAGCATATGCAAGTTTTCTGCAGATCCAATGGTGAACTGCTCTCTGCAGTGCAGATTCAGAAGTTACATCAATACTCTTCTGATTGCTCTTGTCCACTTCTTAAGCAGGAATGCAGGAACAAAGAAAAGGTGACAGCAACAGTTTTCAATGTTTTTCCCACTAGCTAGTCTGCTATCAAACAAGCTTAAATTCACTACACAAGGTTGTCTGGTTTGGAGATACTTAAAATCCGTAGCTCGGAAAGATTGTACTGGAATAAATAACTAGTCTGTAATACGGCAGTCTAAGCCCTGGTTGAAAACTGACACCTTTAACTTCTGTGGGACAGCAGTACACTTAAATCATTGACTTCAAGAGACCCAAGACCTCTTATTCAGTATTTGTTGCCAGAAAGGACTGAAACTAGCAAAAATTAACTTTAACAAACTCAGTTTTAAGTTAAAAGCTGATTAGTCAATCTATTACTGGGAAGGGAAAGGTTGTGTCTTTGATGTTTTCAAATTTGTAAATATGTGGATTTTTAATGAAGTGCAATCATATAGATATCATGTATCTAGATCTAGATCTAAACCTATAGGATAGTCACAACAAAGTGTTAAAGAACAACTTCTCATGGAAGAAGTTCTTTCTTCAGCCCACCCCAAACCAAGGATTTTTATACTGGGATGTCATTTTACTAGAGTAAGAGCGTTCTTCCTGTCACTCATAAAAGTTTTTATGAAACAAAGTTGTATTTTGGATAGACTTTCTGACAGCACTGAATGAAGGGAACTAATGCCAAACGGCTGTAATAATTAACAGCATTAGCCTCCCCAGACTGCCTTCCTCGATAATCAGCAGGATGATTTATTGGAAGGTGCAGTACATACTTAATAAAATTGTAGCAAGTTTCAACAAGTTAAAATTCATGGAAGGGCTAAAAGCATCATCCAAGAAGAATGCAGTTCTGGATTTTCTTTCCCCCATAATAATATTTATATCACATAATGCATTTTGAATCAAAACAGAAAAACACTGTTGCAACTTCTAATTGGCTTCCCAAGTGCACCTGAAGAGATGCCTCTCCCACAGGAGAAGACTCTGAGTCTCCATCTAGGATGAAAGGAGGACTGATGATGCAAACCCAAATGTGCACTGCCTGCTACAACTATGTTCCAGAAGTGTCTGCCTGCTACAATTCTTTGTGCTTCTGAAACAGCGTGAAGGGGTTCTAATATATTGAATGTACCTGATAATACACAGGTATAGGATTTGTGCAGTTTTCATTTGTATTACATTTAAATATCTCAGAATGCTCTTTCTGAAAGGGAACAGAATTTTGTATGTCACAATAGATTACAAAGATTACACACAGATTACATTTTGTTGAAGGTGCTGTTAGTGGTGGGTAATGAAAAATGAGTAAATTCTAAGGAACTCTGTAGTTAAGAGGAACATTGCTACTTTCACATAAAAAAAAAAAAAAGGAAATTTCTCAATAGACTCAGAGAATTTTCTTGCTTTTATGAGCAGGAAGGCTATAGATCCAAAAAAAGGAAGTGATTGTCTAGGGGTTGGTTGGGGTTTTCTAATGCATAAATTCTGAAGAATCTCTTAGTAAATGCAGTATCAATTGCTATTACAATGCCTAAGCTCTAGATTACCTGGGTAAAACTTGCAGAACTGACATAAGTATGGAACTGTGGGATTTGTTGATTGAACTTTAAAGATACGAAGCAAGCTCCCTTTAAGCATACAGTAATGATGAAAACCCTCTGAACTGAGAATACACTTTCTTTTTCTGCAGAGGAACTCATTCATGCATGGGGTTTTTTGTACTGTAAGACTAATATGGCTGTCCTCAGCAAATGGTTCTGATTTATAGTACTGCAGGATGCTTTGGTTGCTAGCAGAATTTTCTTGCCATTGCTGAAACTCTCCATTCACTTCTGTGGGGATGAAAAAAATGCCTTGGAAAGCCCCTCTTGGACATTTTGCTGCTAAAATGAGATCTTTTTCAAGACCTTAACCGTATTTGCTTGTGCAGTATCTCAAAGCATTAACATAAAAAGAATGTTCAGAAATATTATCAGGAAACATAAAAAAGACATTTCTCATAAAAATTAGGCACTCAGAGGACATTCCGGGAAGCTAGTACATTCAGCCCATGTAAAGGAAGCAGAAGGTGCCAACGTCTGAAGGATCATGTCAATATTACACTAAAGTGGTCTCAAGCTGTCTTTCAGGTTAACGGAAAAATTGATTCTCTGTAATCAGAAGCAAGGATGAGAGGATGGTAGCTTCTTGTGGAATAGCGCTAAAGTTTGTTATATGTTCACTAGTAAGAACATTTTCTGGTTTGTTTCCACAGGATTTGTTTCTTTCCAAGTTCTCCATCCATTGTGAACAAACTCGTCCCAAGAAGTTCTGTTTTCTGGCTTTTGTGGTTGTTTCATTATGCCTACTTTCCCCTTCTTCCTTTCCATTCATATGGGGAAAGAACTAAAATCAGAAGCATCTTTCATTAAGAGTCTTATGATATTTGGAATCACACACGTTACTCAGGATCTCTTCTTCTTGCATCATGGTTTCAATTGAAAAATGAAAAGAATTACTCAGCTTGTCTGAATATCTATACTTTGGTTGACTCTTCTTGGTTTTCCAACCGCGAGAAGGATGTCCCACTACAATAGTCATGAATTGTCAGTCTGATAATCTCAAGGAACTAGGATAGGGCTTTGCTCTGCACTTCAGAAAAATATCCCACTACTTTTTTGCTTTTGTTGATACCGCTGTTGTCCTTTCCTTGGAAGTGCTGAAGATAGGCAATCTGAGGGATGTTTTTTAAATATCTTCTGGCTTTTTACTCCTTCTCGAGCTTGTACTCATCTTAAGACTCAACAGAAGGTAACATAAAGAAAAAGTGCTGATCCTAAAGTGAAATGATTGGAGCGATCCTGCAAACAGAATAGCTATGTATGAAGCAAAAGGTCCTTCATAGTCCTGCTTAAACTGCAGCTTCTTTGATGTGATTCTATCAAAATTCAGAAAAAGCTAAAAATTGCTGATTTTCTGTACTACAATTCAGAATGTGCCATGTTTTGATTATACTACAACTATCTAGAGCACACACAAAAATCCCTCCACCAATATCCTGCTTCTCCTCTGTCCCCTCAAAACAGAAAATCACAACACTCCATACTGCTGTTTTGCATCTAACAGAGCCAATAATGAGTACTATAAACCTTTGCTGTGCCCCAAAATACTAAAATATTTGTGCATAAAAGGTTATTTAGTGCATGGATACAGGATAGTAGTGTCATATACCATCCCATACAAATTTTTGTTGCATGCTTGGTGCTAAGTGGGACTTTTTAATTAATCCCCGGAACAGCGGTGACTGTGAGTTTATGTAGATGTAGGTAAGTTTCTAGTACTAACCAGCAGAAAAGATGTCCTTTTCCACAATCTACCGCAGGGGCTTTTAGCATAGGGAAGCTAAGTGTATCTGATCCTGTTGAATTTGATCCTTGTCTTGTTAGCCTTACTGCTCTTTCACAGCCCGGTATAGGACACCATTTAATAGCAGGATTATTTTCAACAAAGGCCTGGGGGAAAAAAAGGAAAAAAGGAAAATATTTTACCACATAAGATCAGATTTAATCATTGATATAAAACAATCTGTATTCATAATCTTCCCTTGAAGGAACAAAGCCAAAAAGGATAAGGACAATCTTGTAGCTACTTTGACAGGCTTTTAAAAATAGTTATAAAAAGGAAATAATTTAATCTTCACCTTACAAATGGTATATTTTTTTGAAATAACAACAGTACTCCAGACTTATGCTAAGATGCAAATAACTTGCATCCCAAAACAAAATGTTCAATCTGTGCAAGTCAATTCCTTTGTGATATGGCTTGCTGTAAACTTCTACTATATACGCACTCGCAATATGCTCATTAACAGAACTGACTCTTGTAGTTGAAAAGAATTAAAACCTACCTTATTGTTTAAAAGAAAAATCCCACAATATATCCCACCCACAATAAACTTGAAATTAGAACTAGACTAACTCAGGAATTTACCTCCAGTCTTTTTTGGTTAATGTAGCAGATTTTCTTTTGTAAAACTTACATCTAATAAATGAGGAGGAAAAGGAACTTTCACTACTTTGCTTCGAACCTATGCTGATCACCAGCCACTTGAAATACGAAGATGTAAAAGATTAATCAGATCTGGTAATTTAATTTGCATCCTATTGTGGAAGACTCTTAGTGTACATTAAAGAGACTTGTCAAAGTATTTTATTGTAAACGAAAAAATATTTCTCTACTTTCTTTTGCCCTGCCACCACTGATAAAGTAGCACATTATCTCAAAGACTAGTTCATTACTACACTAGTGAAAAAGACAAAAGATGAATTAAAAGATTGCTTTTAAAAACAAGTTGCAATGATGGAAATAAACACATAAAGAAATCAAATGGGAAAACCAAATCAAGGTTTTCCTACTTCTCTTCCTATATATACCAATCATATTAAGCGTTGGATGGAAAAAAATTTAAGTAATTCACTTGTACTAATAAATTTTTAAAATGGAAACAGGTACTATTTCTGAATGTAAAACAGTCTCTTTGTAATAAAAATAATCCAAAAACTCTTAAAAATTTTAGATTGCCAACACAAACAAGTCTGGCTGCTTAAAAGCTTTGTATCACCTGTTACAAATATTAGTTTGATCAAATAATTTTATTAATACTGCATTAGATTACACATTATGGAAGTATTGCATTTGTGCTTAAGGAATAAATATAATGTTCTTTCTTTTTTCTCAGTGGTATATCAAACATTGATATTATGGCATATAAGACAGCCAATTATTCACTGTACGTATTAATTTATGAATTTCTACTTGGAAAGTTACAGATGTATTGCAGCATTTCACATAGAAGTTTTAAGTTATTTTTTATAAAATGAAATACAGTTCAAGAGTATAAGAACAGTTTGATAATTTACCTTAATGTCAAATTGAAGGTATCTTTTGTCCATCTCCTTGGAAACCACACTTTCTATGATGTCTACAGGCACAAGCTGGAAACAATCATATGCTGGGCAAAAAATGTTGTGAGCTTCACCCTCCTGAATTTTCAGATTCAAAAATCTGCCAGAATTTTGTCAGTCAGTATTTGTGAATAAAAAGTAAAAATTAAAAGGCTGCTGAATACTTTATACTAGGTTCACAGATATTCACATTAATCAATTTTAAAACAAAGAATAGGAAGTATCCTTTTCTGCTCAAAAGGGCTACAGATTTTTATCAGTATAATTAAAAAAAAATTAAAGAACACTGTCATGGTTCAAAAGTGAGCACCATCAGCTGTGCTTAGCCCTGTGTGTTTGTGGCTTCCATCCTTGCCATTTATCAGAGACAGCTCTGCAATGTTTAATTAAACTGAGCATTACTTCTAACTTAAATCAGAAACAGAACATGTAAGTGTAATTAATCTAGGAAATAATTAATTTGATATGCAATTAATTTTTACAACTGTGCTAGTCAAAATAGGTTCGCTCTTGGAAACAAATTTCTAAATGGAGACCTTTACAGTCCCAAAGCACCAGAATGCAAGAGAGAACAAGCTCAGAAATCTGCTGAAAGCTGGACTTTTAACCAGCAGTGCACAAGGTTGCTTAGTTCAAGAGCTGTAACTTACTTATTAATCTGACACCAAGGATGATACTCATCTCATCTAACTTTGATCATCTAAAGGACAGGCAGCTATTCTAACTTGGTCACCTGGGATCCTTTAATAGTTAAGGTAGAGAGACTTGCCAATTCATCCCATATTAGATTCGTATCTTAGAATGGGACAACTCAGTCCTGGCTATGCTCTGAGTAACTCAGAAACGACTGGCTCAGAAAGATGAATCCCACCCTAGATGTGCCACCACAAACACTTGCTTGACATTGAACTGTAGCTCTGAGTGTGTGCACAAATCGCAGTACACATAGTCCAGCACCCAATTTAGAAGCACCATGTCAAGCCAGTCATCTTTTGGTAACTTCTACATCGCTGCATAACAATGTGCAAGACAACAGAAGCATGACTATTCATTTTCTTGCCACTGAAAAGAACTGCATTCTAAAAGCTTATATGGAAGAGAAAGTGCTCTTCTTTAATGTAGGAGGAATGGGTTCATAAAAATGGGGCTGATCTGCATTAGGACTATCTGCGCTGATATGACACTGTAACAAGACACTATAGTGGTACAGTTCAAGTAGTACAATCTCCTGAATGGGGAAAAGATGAATATAAAAGCACTGCATGCAGATATAATTATTCCTGGGAAGTATGATTAATATTTATAGTAGCATAACTATCCATGTCTGAGTTCTTTACTAGCATGACTATTCTGACTTTAAAAAAAACTACGTAGTAACAAAAGCATTACACTAATAGAACTGTCAAGCTAAATCTACTGCTCAGTTATTAACCCTGAATGTAAGAAAGCGTTTTAATTGCTCTTCTGACTGGAAATGGATTTTCGATGCCTAAGTTTAGCGTGCTAAACTAAGAGAAGGAATTAAGCATGTGCTTAATTTAGAAAGTGTAAACCCCAACGCCACCAACACCATACACACACTCAGCAAATCAAAAGTAGGCTCATCTATTTACACGCAGGCTTGAAACATTTGCTTAAGATTTTGCTAAATCAGGACCAAACCAAACATTATGTAAGCCTAAAACAGTTGATGGCTATTTTGAGTGACAACTTAAATATTCGATAGGGCCAAACCAGCAACTCTCTGAAACCAAAACAGTACTTTAACATTAGCTGTTTACAGACTCTGTCCTTCCCTCTTCAAAATGGCAAGTATGAAAGTTTCTCAAAAGATAGAAAAGTACATATACTCACGCCTCCCAGCACGCTCTGCAGAAGTCATGTCCACAAGGCATATCCACTGGGTCTTCAAACACAGAAATATTAGACATACAAATGTCACACTGTAGATGAAAAAAATACTTCTGATTAAGAAATACCCTAAAGCCTTTCATATTGTTAGCAGGACACATTACGGTGGAAAACCTCAGCAAAAATTTTAAGAACTGCTCAGTAGGGGAAAAAAATTAACTGTAGCCAGAAAAAAAGTTATTTAAGCTACAGAAACAGAAATGGGAAAGATCAAATCTCTCTGTTTATATACCACCCTATCCAAACAGCACATTTTGGGGTGCCTTCTGTCATGTCCTCCAGCTCAGTAAGTGCTTCACACTGCAGAGCACTGGGACCTCAGAGTTTCTAGGGACAAAAGGGACCCGAATTTTTTATCAGCTTCACAGGCAGCCAGAAATGGGAGTTTGGAGATGACAGAGGTTACAGGAAATGTTTAGTATCTCACACAACCAGGTCCAAATCAAGGCGGACCAATTTGGTTGTGCAACAGCAGCAACTATTTTAAGCAATAATCTACATAAATACTATTTTTAAAAAATACTTCGAGGCTTTTGATCAAAATAAAGAGTAAGTTAAGCTACAAATATTCCAACAGAAGATACCACTGCTGAATTTTATACAACTAGCTACTATAGAAAAAATAACATTGAATATTGAGACCGTTCCTCTGAAAACATTGAAAGCATAGGGATGAAACTACTCATTGCTTGTGGTTAGGCATGAAAATAAATATTCAAGTTCTTCAAGGAGTACAAACAGATTTTTCTTTCCATTGGAACACAGACTGCATGAGAATTTACTTCAACTTTCAATACATTAGATACTATACATACAGAGGATATTTTAAAAAAGTTAGCCTACGGTATGCCACTTTTTAAAAGCACTTGTGTTATAGCCAAAACAAAACCAAATAAAAAAAGTCAGCCTTTAAAGTGCAAAACTCGATGAAGGCATTTATTGTTGTTTCAATCATTTCAGCTTATTGTCTTGCCAAAATTAAATATTTTAGAAGTCGACAATGCATCAAAAATGTTCAGTATTAAATTTATATGAGTTTTCAATTTTGTTTAAAATGTAACTTTAAAATAAGGAATTTCATGAAGCCCTGAGTTTAAAATAACAAGTACTGAACATTTACTGGGACAGTTTTAATTAGAAGATAGGATGTAAATGCAAAATCTGAAAAGAAGCTTTATAGCTTGTGGATTTATTTTATCTAAACCTTTTAGTTTTCATTTTCCTGCCAAAATGAGAGACTTCAGAAAATATGTATTATTTAATAAACAACATTTTGAAAATATTATTTTGATAGCTCTTTATAAGATTTCTAAACAAATGGGAATACTAAACGTGTAACTCTGGATTTGGATTTAGACACACTAGATCTAGAATGGCAATCATTATCCAAACCTGCATTCCTGGCTTATGGACCATCAATGAAAAACAAAACATACAATGTAAAACTGAAGACGTGTAATCTTTCATTACCCATTTTAATTAGGAAATATTCCCAGACAATATTTAACTGCTAATGTAAATAAATGTATGATAACATTATTCCTTCTATATAGCATCTTTTTCAGCATTTTACAATTAGAGAAATAAAAGATTTCTATGTAGGAATGCAAAATCTTAATTTTAATATGAGATCTAGGGACGATGCATTTGCAAGACTGCATGTAATATTCCAGAAAAATGCTTAGGTCATGGAGCAAAAGTTTTATAATGCTGCAGCTGCGGATTATTAAAAAGAGAACTCTGTCTTCCAAAAGAACCACACTGATTTTAATGAAAGGCGCTTTCATATTTCAGATTTGCAATAGCCTTGTAAACCGCTTGAAGCAGCCCACACATACTAAAAGTAATTATAAGCTTACAGTACACTAGTGGGCTGACATTTCAAAATGCAGACAAAGAGAATTTTGTTTTCTAAAGAAAAAATTTTCAAAAGGCAGGGTTCACAGCATTGGGTACATTCAAGGAAATGGATACAATGAAAGTGAACATCTTGGTAAGTATTAGATGAGGAGAAGCTCAAAAGAGCCAAATGCACTGATGTGACTGGAGCTGGCTAAAATGCTACTTTATGAGTGACAGCCAAGGTGAAAACAGAGTGCTTTATATTAGCCAGATGCTCGATTGTGTTATTGTATAGAATGTGTAAGGTGTCAACTTCTCTGTTCATCACTTCTGGAAAAAGAAAACACTTTACACCTTTACAAATGTATTTTCAGAATGAGATGACAATGCAGCTCTCCTATCCACATAGGTGTGCTATGTTTAGAAATAAGCTCTTTTGCCCTGCTAGTTTCTGATCTATTTATAAACTTACCACAGCTGTCTCAATATCTCCTGGTGAGGGGCTGATTTCATCAGGGGAAGTTACAGAAGAGCGAGTAGTGCGTGGAGTTCGCGGAGAAGGAAGCGTATCCCATGCGTTGTATCCACTTGGAGGGGGAGTTGGCATCTGAACCCCTGAACGCTGGCAGCAGTTCTCCGGATTAGACATCCATGCTTCAAGTAACTTCTCCCTGTCCCAGTCTTCAATAAATATACAGATACAGGAAATTTTGCAGCTGATAATGTTTAAAATATGTTTTGTAACTGCACACTCAAAAGAATATATAAACACTAAGCTAAAAAATTTAGAAATAAATAAAAATTATAAAGTATGAATGGAACTTTAGACATTAAATTTTACAGAACACATTCCAAGATAATACATAATGCAATGTATTTAAGTAAATAATTGCATCGCAAGCATCTCCTTTCCCTGTAATATCAGTCTTAAATAAAATTATTTTCATTATTTATTTACAGCAATTGTAGTAGCCAGGAGACTCAATCAGAAACCATAACTGCAGTGACTTGCAAAGACAGATCAAAATATAACAGCCCTTTCACCGGAGAATTTTCAATATTTTCCCTTTCTATGAAAAAAGTAATTGTTCAATATGCATTAGCTTTTATCTATTGTGTTTTTTTAAGAAGATGAAGCCAAGTGCTACAAATGAAGGAAGAAGACTAAGATACAACTAGATTACAAAAAGATTTGTGACCTAATGAGTTACCAGTCTTTATATATGCATATAAGAGTGATGTATTTCTGGGAAAAAAAAAAAGACACCCCCCCCCGACTGCAAAAAAATTTCATATATTCTTACCATGTTTTTATTCTATAATTGTTACTGAATGCTTTACTTTCATTCATAATTAACAGTGCCCATTTATATACAAAAAAGAACTGGTGAAACAAATTTTATTATGTATGAAGAACTCAAACCTAAATAAAATTTTTTTAAATCATTGTTTGAAATGTCTTCTGTTTCTGATTCCTAAGAGTAATACTTAAGATATCTTAAGAATAGTGATTTTTTCTATTAAAAATACTTAAAAGTTCTCATTTAAATATAAATCTACCAAATTCCTATATGAATTTGAATCTAAAACCATATCATAGGCTAGTTTAATTTCATTTGTTTAAAGACATGGACGCTGAACATATTTACACTTCAAAAATTATGATCTTTATTAGCATTTTTCAAATTACTCTGAGTTTATAATCTTTCAGAGGGGAACTGACTGATGCTAAGATACAGATAAAATTTGCTAAAAGTTATCTTGAGCTCCTTTGTTTGTACTGTATCTTTAAAATTACCCAGGGTCAAGACATGCTACTAAATGGATTCCACTGTGTTTTCTTTACTAAGTTGTGAGTTTTAGTAAAATATGAGGTAGTTACATTTGCTAAATTGACTCTCTTCTATCCTGAAATCAAATGCTGTATAACGAACTAGAAGAGAAAAAGGAACAATGTTGAAAAAACACTTGTAGAAAAACTGTAAAGTTATTTATTTTCATGACCGCCATAATAACAATTTTTATCTTGGCTGTAACTCTACACACTTCTGTCTCTTGATTGAAAAAAAAAAATACACTCTTAACTCTTACAGCCTGTGTTAGTAAATTGGTATAGTTGTATGATAAAAGAAAGCAAAGTTTGTTGGATTAAGTATTACCTGTCTGTAAACTATTAAAAGCAGTACATAAGAATGATCTTTCCAAGAATTTAAAACATGCTTTTCATACATTAAGTGTGAATTAAGTTAAGACTTCACATTATTCTTTTATGAATTTCAAGATTAAATGCAAAAACATTATAATTTGGCATTTGATGCTTCCTAATTGTCTAAGCCTTTGTAAATAGCTCAGTTATTCCCTTTACTAGGCTGAACCAATTCTATGTCTTCATTTCAAGTAAAATAAATTCTGTTTGAATAATTTCCAGTGTATGAGTACAGCTACAGGCAAAATAGTTGACTTTCTCATGATTTGCAAATTGTCTGTGCTTCTTTCTGTGCACTGGCCAATTGCGTTAAGTTATCACTACATCACTAAGGCAACATCAGTAGAATGACCTTTCCAACACAGACCGATTTCTTCTCAACTTTCAGTTCCTGCTTGCTAGATGCTGGCAGACATTTCTCCACAGTTTACATAAACCTCACTGCTTTAGGACTTATTACGGACTGTACTGCGACAGTATTGCCATCATTTTCTTCAAAATATATGCACAGGCTACACAATCTGCCTACCCACTTAGTCAAATATTAGTAATATTTAGCCTTAATGAGAGCATTCTGAGAATCCAAAACAACATTCAAATAGTGCACAAATTATAAATACATCATAAGAATTAAACAAATAATCAATGTTAAAAAACATATACGCAAAGACTGTGCTTTAAATATCATCAGACTGGCACAAGATCATGTTGACTTAATTCAATGTTAAAAGGAACACAAATACCAACTACTGAAAATAACGTAAAAGATATGAGTTTCAGGTACCATATGCCCTCATGAAAGTCTGCCAAATGTTGTGGGTCTAAAATAATGTTCTCCTATTTCACTTTTCCCTCTCCCTTTTATTTTCGCAAGGAGTCCACAAAAATAATAGGGTATGAAAGCTTAATCCAGCAATACGTTGATGAGCATGCAAACCATTAACTGCCTGAGTAGTTCCTTTGGCATACAGTAACAATGCAGATGCTTCAGTAAGCATAAGTTTTGAATCACTGAATTAAAGCCTAAAGCTTCCACTGAGTTTCAGAGATACTTTTGTTTGGAGCAAACACACTGAATTCAGTATATCGCCATTCTGACAACCCCAGTTTAAATTACACGACAAGAGCACAGACTGATTTCAGTGAAATTAAACTAGTTACAGATATACACATGGAAAAGTATACCCTGTATTAAAAGAGTAACTATAAAAATACTTCAAAGGACAAACACTCATATGCTTTAAACCCCAAGGCAATTTCCAGCCATTTATTACAATGGTCAGACTGCTTTTATTGCTACAATAAATAAATAAATAAAATTTGATCCAGTTTTATATACAAATATAGAGTGGCAGAAAACCAACAGTCTGACAAAAATAGGTACAATCAATTTGACTTTTTTGACATATAAAACCATGGAAGTTCTACTTCTGTGTCTCTCACTAAAATAGGAAAGCTCTGTTTCTCCACACTGCTTAAGTTAAAATGTCTTCCATTGTAATTCCTAGTTTGAATCACTTTCCTATCAGTTTCCCTGTTTGCCTCAACGCTTTTTGACATACTGCAGCGGTACTTCTCTCTGAAGTATTGTGTGAACGGTTTACTGGTCTTTGATTAACTGTTATTTCTCTTTTACTTGGAAATAAAAAGTAAACATACAACTGCAATTTTGATTTTGCTGAAAACAGTTTCTTTAGTCTTTAAGGGTTTGGATTACCATGTGCCCGAAGTAGAGCTTCTGCAGTAAAGAGCGGGGCTTGGAGCATGTCAGCAGATTCCACGATCAGCATATCCTTAAGCCTTCGCAGGTCCTGAAGTCTTAGCCCCTCATATGGCTTTGAGAAGAAGAAAGACAATTTATGTCTAGCAGTATTTTCCATTAGTCTCTAATGCCATATTAAAATTAAAACATTCAAAGCACTGTTACTGATCATCATCTCAACTATGAGGTAATATGTGACAAAATTTAGTCATTGTGCAGACCAATGACCATGCAAAGCTTTATGGAAACGCTGTCATTCTGCAATATTCACAGTATGATCTTTGCACATTTCAAAATCTAAAAGACAGTATCTCTAGAGTTCTCCATTATAGTTGGAGGCCACGTTCAAATGATGAACTAGCCTAACATTGACTCTCTCTCTCTCTCAAAGAAAGCTAGATTTTCACAGAATCCAGCTGAATTTTGAAGTGATTAAACTTCAGACATTGTGGCATGGGTATGAGAATGCATGACTAGATTTGAACTAAGGATTTTAGGGAAGCGAGAGAAAGGACAGGTTAACATATGTTGCATGTAGATTCTCTGACACTAACTTTATACATGAATTGAGACCCATTAACTTTGAATTGATCTGGAGGAGGATACATTGAGATGTTAGATAGCAAGAAGGGATATGTCTGTGAACAGAATCAGGTACAAGTCTTTTGAGGCAATATCCACCCTCACAGAAGCGCGGCAATCAGTCATGAATAGGAGAGGTGAGACATGCCGTCAGAGGTTCAGAGAAACACAGAATGGTTGAGGTTGGAAGGGACCTGCGGATGTCATTTGGTCCAACCTTCCTCCTCAAGCAGGGTCACCTAAAGCCCGCTGCCCAGGACCGTGTCCAGTCAGCTTTTGATTATCTCCAAGGCTGGGGACTTATTATACATGAAGATGTCAAATCTCTTTTTGAGAAACAATGCCCAACTCTGACAGCCCTACACAGTCAGAGCAGATCATCCAGCTGCCTTCCTCATCTGGAGCTCCATCCCCTTATTATAGCGTTAAAAAAAGGTCAAATTAGAAAGACAAGAAGGCAGTAATTTTAGGATTCTGAATTAGCTCCAACCAAGATACTAGAGATGCATACACATGTTTTGTAGACTCCTTTTTAAAACTAAGAAAGTAAGAACATGACAGCAAATAAGGTATTTCTTAAGTGTTGCACAGGGAAAATGCCCAAAAGGTAGAAAGAGAAAAACAAGTGGGAGGATATGTACAGAGAATGGATACAGAAAGGGCATGTAAAAAAATTCTTCTTAGATGCACTGGTTTTACTTATGTAAAAGATAGCTAACAAAAGATTGAAAGCATTTGACATAAAACTGGTTAAGTGGTCAGGACTAATTAGGAACTTGGCTACCAAATGGCAATTGTCTTCACCAATTTAGAGAAGAAAGGACACAGGGCAGAAGCAATAACAGATAACCACAGTTAAGACCACGTATCATTATTATTTACTATCTATATTTTGATTATATATAGAGCATAGTCCATGATTCTCCAGTGCTAGATAATATGCACACACATGCATGCATACATACATAGACACAAAGCAAAAGACTGGTTCTGTCCTCAGAAGTTTACAATCTAAGTGAAAGCCTACTGTGCGCATAACCCTTTGAGGGTCTTTGAGGGTTTGCCTTCTAACAAGCAGAAGGCAGAAGAGATGGGAGAATGGATACCCTGGGCTGCTACACGATTTTGTTCTTTTGAGACACCTACTTTTAAACATAACATACTTCCTATATTCTAGGTATCATAATAAACTCTATAAAATACATCTAAAACCATAACCGACTCCCACAAGGACCTCTTCTGTTAGCTAGTCAGTAAAATAAACAGGAACTTCTGGATATTAAAAACTCTGTGATTGGCAAGAGTAATGGCGCCATGGCTCTGCATTGGGTCTTTGTCCTTTTGGAGAAAGCAAGAAATGCAGAAGAGAAATGGACTGTAAGTGTCCTGACCTTTATCTTGATTGCCCAAGTTCAGGGAGTTTCTGTATGTCCTTCCACTGCTGATCATGCATGACTCAGTAAAGGACAATCTGAGCATTAATGGCTTGCACTGAAATGAGTCTGGGCCACTTGATTCATAGCATGCTGGAATTTGACTGACCTACTTAACTTCTTACAAAAGAAATCATTTATAAAAACATGTCAGAGAGACAGGGATACAAACAGCTGGGTGCCTGAATGATTATAATTGCACAAATATACTGCAAAAAAATGGAAGCAAAGAGTAAATCGTCTGAATCTGAACTGCATTTTGAATTGCAATTGTAAAACAAGTAGCTTTGTCAGCACAACAGTACTCAATTCTTGAAGACCACATATATCATAAAAAGAAATGTCTTTTCTGTTAAACTTGCAATACATACGCATGTTTTAGGACTCAGTATTTTATCCTGAAGTGCAGATATGCTCAAAATTATATTTAACTGATTGGTTCTAGGTCAAACACTGGCAAGTATCTCCCTTGAGTAACACGCTATTATATTATCTCAGCTGGAGCATTCCATACAACCCAGCAGGGATTTTTGGATCCTGTGGTTTTTGAGAATCCTGATTTCATCTTTTTAAGTAATGAGGGAAGTATTTCTTAAGAATGTGTTTGAAACTTCAGACATCTGTTTCATAAAATAATATATAAGCCCACAGAAGAAGCTGAAAGAAAGAAAATTTTAGGCTGGCACTATTAAGTAGCTTAATCTGGAAATTCCAGAATGAAGGCTTTATACAATGAGAACCCTTAAAAATGTTAATGTGTACAAGACATAGTCTTTTAGAGACCTGTGAAGACACAGTCTTTAGTTATAAGGATGTATATCCTTTATGTAATATCATGGAGGTTTGTTTTTAACTACTTCCAACATTGATGACTTATCTCTGCACTGCCATACACTGTAAAGGACTTTGATTATAGCTTATGATTCTCAGAGACCTCCTTTAATACTCATTTATGGAGGAGCTCTTTATTGATATTTGCTGTGAAAAAGGCATTGTTCAGTATTAGCATCACTTAACTATATAATGATTCTGGAATACACTATTTGGGTTACTACTTTAATGCACTGGTGAGCTTCTCAATACAACTTTCAACACTTCTGTATTCTTAAGACCCCTTCTTTTAAACTATTTTTTTCTCAATTTTTTATCAGTAATATTTAGATATCATAAATTATATAATTGTTTTTCTCCTGAAAGTACTTTTAATATGTAAGCTGATTATTTTAATAGTTCATTTCAAACTATTATTATTTTCTTCACTTTTAAAGTACCATTAAAAAAGACAAGGGCAAAGTAACTCTTTGCTATAGCGATGACTATATAATTAAATGGTGTCAAAAATACTCCATGTAAATATCCTCCTTTATGGGTGGATGGAGTTCTATAGTTAATGGAGTCATATATTTAAAAAATCTTTTATACTCCATTTAACTCATTCAAGTATAAGTAAATGCACTATATGTATATAAATGTATATATATCTTAACTGCTTATAGTCCTCTTCTCTCTGTTCACTTTATAAACCATTCTCTATCTGTAGAGATAAAGCACCTTTTAATCACTTTAGATAACTCTTTGTATTTATGGTATGTGCATTATATATATTTATATGACATCAATTCTGGAACTGAAGTAAACCATTGCAATTACTACACACTCAATAAATCTGTGATACACTCACTAGCAGTGTATTTCTACAGTATTCAGTAGCACATATGTAAAATTAACTAAGAAATTACATACTTTGCTATTGCACAGTGTATTTCACTGAGTCTGACTGAGAGCCAAAACTGTTCTGGATGATCTGCTCTGAAGTACTGCTTGTTCCCAGGTGTTTCTTATGTAAGTTTAAAGCATTGCATGATGTAATTGAAATGAAGGTGCATGTTATCTTCCAGGGATACATCACCAAGACAAATATGCTCCCATGCTAAATAAACAGCAAATTAAAAGACTGCAAATAAAACAACCAAAACCTATAAAAGTAGTTTAAAAAATAATCAGTCACAGTCATATTATTTAGTGTAACTTCAATTAGATGTAAAAGATAAATATAAATTTAGATGTTAAAAAACAGAAATTTTTTTTTTTTTGAGATTGTTCATCAACCAAGTAAGAGAAAAGAATCAAGACAAAGAATGTAATCCAAAATACTCTCCTGCCTTGTTTTCTAATACCCTTTCCACTGCTCACACATCATAGATGGATCTTCTTTTGCTACAACTACCTACAGTGTTAAGAGAGTCACACTTTATACTCCATTCTTAAAATATTTAGTGTTTCCATTTTATATCAGGAAATACAGATTATGTGTGTGTTGGTACATTGTTTTCGGCATTTTGTGGAAACACACTTAACAATTATGTTTGTGTTTCAAAACTATTAGGGCCTGTTTGCTACCCATCTTTAACTGCAGTCTCTAATTTGATCACTAAAAATGTTTGAAGTGTACTAAAACCAAAGTAAAATAGAACTGTTGCTTTAAAAATATGCTTCAGGGAGCACTGTAATAAAATGAGATTTTAAAAGGTTGGCTAACTGTTTGACAGAAATGGATTTTATTCAGAAACCGTTGTGGAAGGAGTAAACTGAACTGCTGGAAAATGGACAGCTCTTTGCTGTTGGGCTCTCAAACTTGAAATACAGCTCTACTCAGCAATCTGTATTTCTTGACGGCTTGAGAGCCTCTGTAATCAAAGGTATGTATGTGCAAGTTATTTTTTTCACTATTACAAGTGTTTCAGTTCTAAACACGAGCACTGACATAATTCCCTGGTGATATTTCACTGTGAAGAGCAACACAAACTGGTTCTCAACATCAGAAACAAAGCTTTGCTATTACTCTGAATACATACACTTAATTCAGTCACACTGCACAGAGCACTACAAAAATCTTTTGGTCTGTATAAAAAAGAGGATTATTTTCTGCTGTAAACATGGCAGGTCTGGAAGGAGAGGTATTGGGTACTATGACTCCAGAAACTACTATGCATATCATAAACACTGGAGTTAAGCCTGTTTGGCTGTTTTGCCTGGGAAGAAATCCTATTCATCATTTTCAAATGTTTTATCTTTTCCTCTAACCTTCATTCAAGAGATTAAATGACTTTGAAAATACATTTCTTGGTGTTCCAAAGTTTTTTAATTCTTTATGAATTAATTTTTTGTGTGTTTTGGAAGTATGTTAAAAGGCATCACTGAACAATTACAATCTAAACACCATGTTAAACAAGCATTTTGCACACTTGCTTGCCTCAGTGTTTAATACTTTTTAAAAATGAAATTGAGAGAAAAAAAAGTAGAAGACCATGTCTGAGGGGCAATTTTGGTGAAGGATATGTGTTCTGGGGAAGGCTTTTGGATCAATTCTTACGCCCCATCAAGATAACTGCTGGAGGCATCACCATAGCCAGTGGTTAAGTGCAGCTTTCACTGCCCATCCCAACCATTTGTCCAGAGACCTGGAGGATGAGGACATGAGGTCACTTGGATTGCAGTTCAGTGCTAGTCTTTCTAAGGCTTTTTTTTTTTCAACTGGTTTTGGCCACTCTGAGGGCTAAGACTGAAAAACGAACTTCCCCTGACTACATGCTCTTGGCATCTCTCTTGTGCTAGCACTTGAGCTGTTACAGTTACTCAAGAAGTTAGAGAACTTAACCCACTGAAAAGTCACAAAGAAAAGGGTGGGGGGATGAAGGGAGCACATGATAGCAGAATTGCTCTATGTGAAGTCGCAAGACCATCAACCGGTGTACCAAATACCAGGCTGACATTTTTCAGCTTGTGAATCTTTAGAACATGTGGGAAAGCTGCCCTGGTATGTCAGATGGCTCTAGGTCTGCAGGCCTGCCTGCATTTCGGTTCTCATGCTCAACAACTTTGCTAAAAACAAGTCAAATGAGGAACAGAACTGTATCTTTTAACAGTCTTGGTGAAGTGACCCCAAATTAACATAATTACTTTTTACTTGAGACGCTTGTAACTATCAAGTGTTTAAGCTGATTTTGCTCTGAGCATCTACCTTAAACAGTCATGAGACATTATTTTTCTCTTGCTGAAAAGCCTGTTCAGGTAGGTGGTTCTTGATTTGCCCCATCCATATTTGTAAGTTCACTATTTTCTCAGCTGTGCTGATGCATATGCCAGCAAACCCATGGTATAAATATAATGATAAAAATTATTCAGGTTAAATAAAACAACTACATATTATCACTCTTTAAAACTTTCTTCTTTTAAGCCAAATCATTGCTATGGTCCAGTCCACAACATAACCATCCAAATAGTTCTACCTGTACAACCAAAGGAGTGGTAAACTGCAATTGTGGCAGGAAACTGCAGCAGTCTTTTAAATTGGCTTTGCCAACAGAGAAAATGTAATTTCAAACTACATTCTTACAACAATTTGGGTGTCTCTATATGGGAATAATCAGAGAAACTGAGTTAATTACATTTGCTATTTCAATGTACAATTCAAGTATATTAAACCTTACCTCAAAACCTCTCATCTAGGAATAAACAATCTAATTAAGCCTGTTTATATTTGCATTTATATAAGAAAATTAGAAAATTAATTGAACAGTACAAAGACTTTCTTACATTCAAATAAAGGTGACCATGCGTGGCATTTTTCAGGGAAACAGTTGGTGTGATCTAAGCCTACTCATGTCTAAATCTGAATGAATTTTCTTTTAAGTGTCATTAGGTCATAAGTGGGCTAAGCTAGTAAAAGGTGAGGCCATGTTACTTTTGAAGGGAGTAGCCATACAGAAATCCATTGTCCTTTAATTTACACAGAATTACTTTGTAATATTTAGTGAATCATATAATTTATCTATGTATTCTTATTTAGAATTTTAGTTAATTAAAATCTGATAACAGATGGGGGAGGGTACTTCTGCTCAGAATCTTTTTGGTTATATTATCCTTATCAAATCACAGGCATACCAGAATTCAAGCAAATTTGTGTCAGTGAATTGTCTCTCTCTTTCAAAAATTGACTTCAGAATAACACCACCTGTTATTACCTGGTTTTCAAACAAGCTCTGGTATGGAGTAGCTTAGGGCATCATGTTATAAAACAAGAAAGTAAATGCACTGTTTTGAAATCCTGCACTACTCAGCTGTTTTTTGGTGACATTCAACCCAGTCTCAGTCTAGGAAGATCCACCAGAACATTTTCCCTATTCTATCCCATAGATTTTTCTCCTTTTCAGAATTTCTCCTGCCCTCATTTTCAGACAGAAAGGCATCTTAAGAAATAAAAATATGTAAAAAATGTTTTAGAGAAACTGTTTCCCAGCTTACTGGCCTCACTGTATTCTCTCCAGCCTCACAGCCTGCAACACTTTCAAGACAGTCCACGTAATTAAGTACATGAATAAAACTTCTCTTTAGTTTTGACAATGTGTTTGTTATGTTCTCTGAGCTTAACTTGAAAGCTATAAAGCGCTGGGTTAAAATCAAATGGTTTACAAATACACAGTACAAAGTATAGTACCTACAGAAATACTTTGCAGAATTTTTCCACAATGTAACTCCTATAAATATAAATGTGTAAAATACCCAAAATTTAAAGTATCCTCTGACCTCTTTTTTGTCTAAAGCAGCATATTCAGCTTCAATGCTTTCAGCTTCAGGATCACGTGAAAATACCATTCGAGATTCCAAGTTGAGAGCCAGCTCTTTGTGGTGTTGTTTCTCTGCACAGTCACATGGGGTATCTTTATTTTCATTTTCTGCAAACAAATCTCCACCATGTTTTACTAGAAGCTGAAAAGTAAAATGGCAAATTAAACAGTTACTAATTACCAACTCTAATAATACCCTGAAGAAAAGATCTGTTAGTTAAGAAGAGAACAAAAAAAATATGAACAAGGAAAACAGAAAGAAGAGACAAATATAATAGCAATGGTCTTCAGGAAACAAAGATTCTCTATTGCTATTAAATAAATTACTGCTTGATTTCAGACATAATTATACCTATACCCACCGTAATTCCATGGAACCACAAAATCTCAGAAATATGTTACAAGGCAACGCTGTACAATATGTTGCTGTTAGGTTTTAAACACTAAAATTCTCCTCTACTGATATGGTCAGTGCTCCACAGAAAATGAGGGGCTGAGGTCCTCAACCAACCAGCAAGATGGAGCTAGAAACACCTTTAAGTATTCTTTATATATGGGTGTAACTCCACCATTCTTCCCAGCACTGGTACACTGCTGGTGACAGAAAATGGGAGATTCCTTGGGTAGGAGGGAAGACGGGTACCAGTTCACAGGTAGCACGTAATACTGCTGGTAGCGCTGCCTTTTTTTTGAGGACATGAGAAAAGTGAAATAAAATAATTTTAATTCTAGAAATTCTAATACGGTCTAGTACTGTGCCATTTCACCAACCTTGTCTCTTGCCAGTAACCACCCAGAAATGCAGTCTCTAGGTAATAAACACTAATTGTGCTGCTCTCATTACCTTGCCAACCTTGCCGCCTGCTATAAAATGGTCTGATATAAGCAAGGACAACAAATGCCACAGATTTTAAAGGCCAACAGTGGACCATTTTGCTGATTTATTAGGACATCTTTATAACATGTGCTGAACTTCTAATGACAGGAAGTCAGGACAATCATTCACTGCTAAAATGATTCATCTTATTTCTAAATAAAACTAAAATCCATAAACATTATCTTGCCTTCAGACCATGATGGCTGTAACAACACTATCCTGTATTTTTAGCCAGAGTATTTCAAAACTCAGCTTTTAATTTTTATACTTCTAAAAAAATAAAATTTCCCCAAAATGATCTGTTCTCCACATAAACCTTTTAGATCATGATCAGTCACTTCCTACTTTTCTCGTCAACAGATTGTATCTCCCTTCACCTGTCACTATAAAATACAGAATGTATTTTATAAACCTGGAATAATTCTTGTAGATTCTTTGGAAACTTTTCGCATGTTCTCTAAAATAAAAACAAACGCAAACCCCAAACCACCACAAACCAGTGTAATAACAAGATTTAGTTGAGAAAAAATTAGTGTGATTAAGGATGACACCATATTTTATCTTCATATCAGTGCATCAGGCAGGAATAAAAGATAATACTGGGATAATTATCAAGACAGCCAGCCTACAGTTACCTTGTTCCATCTAAACTTCTTAACATTGCCAAAACTTTGTTAACTTGAGTTTCACATTCTGTCTGTACATTTTAAACAGAAATTTAAGCAACTAAGACACCTTCTGAGGAAGAAAACAATAAACATACTTGAAAGAACACTCCATAGACCTATGCAGCTCAAAATCTAATCTGCAAGATGAGGAATACGCAAATCAACAAGTTTTTAATAATGAAGCCATATTTCTCTGGAAGCACTGTTAAAAAGGCTTGTGTCTCTTAGGTAATTAAAAGGAAAATAATAATTTAAACAATCACATTAATAATTTAAACAATGGCAAAAATGCCATTTAATATGCCAAATATGCTGTGATAGAGTGGAATATATCTGCATAAAATCAAACCTATTCAGCATGCAAGTTAAGTCTTTTTTCCTGTTCAGTATTTTAAGGTAAGCACATTAACTTTGCCCAAACTACCTTTAGCAATGGATTCCACACAGCTGTTCTGCTCAGAGAAGAAATTTAACACATGTGAATGGAGTAATATCAAGACTGCACATTTGACTATCAACTCTGAACAAATCAACTAGTAGGTGGTTAATGCACAAGGGACTATGTTTGGTTTTTCCTTTCCTTATGTGGGTGTGGCGAGGACCGGGGAAGATACAAGCCCAGGGTTTTCCTGAAAAGTTATGGAAAAAGGAGACGATTAAAGAGGAATGTTGCTCCGAAGTGAGAGTAACCACCATAAAACTGGGCAAAAGGCACTCCTGGGATTCTAAGTAACCTTCAGTTTACTGGAGAGAGGGTAGACCACTTCAGGATTAGGCAATTCAGTTTTTTATCTCTTCTTGTTTTGTTAAGAATGTGAATCCTCAAATACTTCTAGGAACAAAGAGATCATTGTTAAATTCCTTCACCAAGCTCTGTTTCAGGCTTTTCATAATGTAGCGTTCCTGTTCATAATCCTGTTCCTGTTGAAGGAGTTACAAGGACTACAGACTATACTGGAGGACTTATGATATCTCAGATACTAATGGATCTTCTTGGGGAAGGCTGGATAGAACAACTGTGACTGGAAATACCTGTAGCCAGAACTTATCAAGCAGCGGGATCAAACAAGAGAAAAGTACACAGTCGTTTGCAATTAGTATTTTCGCTTATTAAATCTAAAAAGAATTAAAAGTTGACAATGAAGATAAAAGTGGTATTAACATAGACCTAGAAGACAGCCTGATATTTGTTTACAAATCAATCACATCAAAGGCTCTAAATCAATCATATAACCATACAAATAAAAAAAAGATTAATTCTAGTTGACAGGAAGAGCCAGGCAATACCTGTATGTCATTCAGTTACTGTGTGCATAATTAGCTGGGTCTGAGTATAATTCAGCTAGCAAAGACTGCACAGTGACTTGCCTCCCTGGTGAAAATCAGTTAAGTGTGTAAATAATTTCTAGGGACATGTTGAAGACAAACTGCTAGCATGGAGGTTGTGGAGCTCTAACAATATGGGGCAGAGAACAGAGAAGGTACAGGGGCAAGATTCAGTCTGTGATACTGGAGCTTAAATATCAGCATCTACTCTTAACTCCTCTCAGTACTGAGCAGGGGACCAGAGAGACAGAGACTTAAGTTAGAGCACAGAAAATGGCATAAGGAAGCTGAGTTTCCATTCATTAGAAGCTCAGAAAACTAGGAAGGATGATCTTTATACTAACAGAATGAAAGAAGTGTTGGCTATTGGAACTAAAAAGACACTATCTGAGATTTTAGAGGGGACTAATGAAAAACCAGAAGATAAAGAAGAACATCCAGTTCAAGATGGTGCACAGCTAAGGCTGGGGAATTGAAATGACAAATTTTAAATGAGAATTTTCAGACAATATCTGGAAACTTGACAGAATACAATCAGTGTTACCAAGTAATACCACAGAACATATTATGTGAGAATCACTAAGAAGTTCACAGTATTGGAAGGGTGGCAGTATTTACCTTTTTAAAAAAAAACAAACCCACAGATAGATAAAATAACTCTATCAACAAATACCAGGGAATCCCAGTGCAATACAATTCTGGACTTAAAAAAAGAATGGTGACCACTGACCAAAACTGTAACGATAAAAGTGACATGCTGACCAAGAACAGAAATGCTGCAGGGGCAGAAACCAGAAAAAAAAAAAAAAGGGAACTTCAGTCACTCCATCTCCCAAGCATATTGAGCAAATTCTATGCTAATACATGATGCTTAAATTAAAATTTCAGACTACATAAGTGGCTGAATAATAGACAAAATAGTTAGCTAACGCATGAGAGGAGAAGCAACTCCTGACTCTGTCCAAAGCAGTGTACAAGACCTAATTCAAAACGTTACCATCAAAGACTCAATAACAATTCCCCAAATGTACTTGGATTCCCCATTCTTGCAGAAGAACAAAGACAAAAAATTCATTGCCTACTTTCAAAAAGTGGTACTAAATAAAAGCATGGAATAAAATTCCAGAAACATCAGAAGAATTTGTGAAGCAAGAACAACGGGACAGAATCGTATGGGAAATAAGAAGCTGAAGTTGTCTCCAGATGAAGAATACATAAAGAACAAAGTCTGGAAAAGATAAACGTAAAATCACAATAAAGAAGGTTCTGAATGTTTTTTGAGCAGTATGCCACGTGCATTAACAACTCGGAATAAGTAATTTTAAAACACCACACGGTAAATCTGTCAATGTGTTTGTAAAGTCGGTCGCTGGACAAAGTGCAAAAGCAATCTCAAATAACATAAAGCAGAAAAGTGGTATGAATTGTTGGAGTCCAGATTCAATGTGGATGTACCACACATGCCTTATGAAGGACACAAAAGAAAGTCTGTTTCAAATTGAAGTCTTAGCACAAGAGGTTCTAGAACTACCAATAAACCAAATACTAATATAAATTACTTAAATTGGTACTTATTCATGAGTCCTAATGGAACTCAAATACGAAATTTCTGAACTATTTATTACAATATGCAACTTACTGTTTAAATCTGTCATGGCACAAGATTAGAAGGTGGTAAAAGTAACAACAATACTAAAAATAGCTCCAGAGAAAATCAGGAAAGTACAGGGAGAACATCATTTTTTGCTGCAGAGAGATCACCAGTGAGGTCCCACAGGTGCTGGGACCTGACTGTTTAAACTATGCAGAAGTTATCTAGAAAAGCAGGTGAATAATCAGGTTATAAACTTTGCTGATGATACTAGGTTAATGAGTGTAGTCTGAATAAACATGAAGTTATACACAGAAGAAAAATAACCTAAATTATACATATAAATGCTGAACTCTGAATTAATCATTACCATTCAAAACACAAATCTTGATGTTACAACAGACAGACTTATGAAAATGTTAACTGTGTTTGAAAATGTTAGATGTTTGTTCTTGTGTTCTTTAAATTAAATTACCAGTACAATTAAATAATAGTCCTCGTTACTTAGTATAGTTTTAAAAATAAATTTGATGGGAGACCTTCAAAGTCATTATAATTCCCAATTACTCATTACTATCCACTACTTTCACAAACATTAAAGTAATTTTTAATCTGTAAAAAGGTAATTATATTTAAGTATGTCAGCACAGATGTATGTCATCCTCTAAAAAACCTGGGCACTGTAAATTAAAGACATCAGACCTGTTCTTGAAACATGGACAGCATTTCCCAGTCTCAGCTACAGAGCAGAATAAAAAGAGCTCTCATTTTCTCTCAGGCAATTATTTCACTTCTCTTTACACATATAGGTATGTCTATGCCTACCTTTAAAGCTTTTTCTCCAGTGTTACGGTCTGCTAATTATATCCAATTTTTATAAGCCCACACAAGTCTTTTTCGTGCTGCGTAGTTTATGTCATGAAGTTAATGTATACGCAATCCAGTTTTTTCATTGTTCTCTACAGACAGTGTACGTTTTGGGTTGTTTATCTTTGTAATTTTTCCAATTAATGAAAAATAGAATTAAAAAGTTAATTCAATATACTATATCAGACTTTTTTTCCCCAAAACAGATTTGTGAACAACTGTACATGTCATTTACTAATAGCAGTATACAGACTTGTAATTATATATGAACTTTTACCTCGACACAGGTTTTCATCCCTGAGGCAGCAGCATAGTGCAAAGGTGTATTTTTTTTGTTATCAACAGCATCAATGGCTGCTCGTTCATATTGTCCTTCATCCAGCTTTGCTCCCTTCCACTTCAGGATCATTTGCAGACAATCTGCTCTTCTGCAGTCATCTTCTGAGGGTCGTGTCAGGCGAGGATGAAGAGCTCCTTCCGAGATCATGATCTGAGGTCCCATACACAGCAAGTGCATAGATGTCTCATTGTGCACATTCCGTTTATTTGGGTTACCATCTCTAACAAAAAGGAAAGTTCTGCGGGGGGTGGAGGGGAATAGAATAAAAAAAATTAGCACACAATTCCATTAATTTCCTTGAAGTGGGGTCTATTATGACAGCTATCTTCTTGCCAAGATTTTTATTAGCCATGTTAGTGCTAAACACTCTTAATAGATAATTACTACTGGGCAGTTCTCATTTCTCTTAGGAGTGAAAAGCCAAGATCTGGATGAATTACTGAAATATCATTAAGCTCCATATATAATTACTTTGTCAGTGTGTGACATAAATTTTAGTTGGCAAAGTTTATTCTACAATTCTATGTTGCATTGCAATAAATGTTATTAAGTCACAAGATTGATGAAATAGATACTTCCTTTCTTCTACTCCGTGTCCTGAATAGTAGTGCATTTGGTAGTTTGCAAATAGATAATGCCAGAGCAACTTCCCCAAAATTAATTCTCCTTTCCTGTATCTTTAGTCGGATGTCAATGCAGTACTTACTACTTCTTGAAAATATATGAAATACTTTTCCTGCCAGCACTGCATGCATTGAGGAAAGACTCTGATTTCTCACTCTAGAATATATGGAAATGCCATGTAATGCAAACCCTCACCTATGCAGATAACAGAGGCTGGCAAGAATTTAAGTCTTCTTCTGAATGCTTTAGAGGCAGTTCAAAGTGGACAATAAACTATACCGGCAAAAAGGGTCAGCTTAGGAATGAAAGGGAAATAACAGACTGATTCCTGGAATCACAACTCTGAATCCTGACAGCTTCTGAGACAATGCAGCTCTCTGCTGCTTCTTACCAGGAAGGAATTATAGAAGTTACAATCCAATTCTGAAATGGAAGTCCTGTGAATCCAAACTTGCTTTAGCCTTTAGAGGTATACTAAAATACTAATTTTTTTCTTAAGGGAGAGTGAATGGTAGGAAATGGCAGAGAAGAAAGACCATCCCTTTGTAGGGCTGGGGTCAGAGACAGCAACGGTGAAAGAACTCCGTGCAAAGGTAGGAAGGACAGCTCCTGGAGAGGTAATACCAGGCTAAATCAGAAGCATGGCACATACATTCAAGAAATCACTGCAGAAACACTTGCACTGTTCCCATAAGCCCCCTCACATAAAACCAGCAGAAGTCACTGTTCATCTCCTCACCAGGCTGTTCCCTGACTCCGAACAGTTTGCAAGTCTGAAAAACGCAGTTATTCTGGAATCCTCATTAAGTCAATACAGGGCACCACTTCCACCCTCCCTGCCCTCACCCCTAAGACTCATTAAAAACAGTTTCAATCACTTCACTTTAAAACAGGCAGCTCAGCCACCTGAAGGCAGGCACTGCCTAAATACAAAATCAGACCATATTGCTCTTGGTGAACAGAGGAGAGCAGAAGAATTTGTTAACCAAACTCACAAAAGAAAACATTATTTATCTCAGTTATTGCCTTATGCTATGGTTACAAGACTAAATGCCACCTCCTCTTTCTGTTGTCCCTGAATATATCCCACCAGGCGCTACACAGTATTCTCTCTCTCAGAGTTCTCCCATGCTTTGTTCAGGACAAAGAGTAATCCTGAAACTATTCTATTAATAAAGGAAGAGGCTACACAGGGTGGATGTGGAATGTCCCTTTCAGAAATTATTGAAAACAGACTGGACAAGTACTTCAGCAGAAAAAATTAGGCACAGCTGATCTGGTCTTGCAATGGAAAGATGTCTTGATGATAATAACTGTCTGGTCAGCTGGATTTCTGTCCTTTCTTCCCTCTGAAAATTGCTGAACAGTTTGAGTTCAAAATGAAACTTACTACTAAAATAGTGTTGTTTTAAATAAGTGGTAACAAAGTATTCAGAGGAAAAGACAAAACCAAAACAGTCTCCTCTATGTTGTCCTATTTTGGCAGCAAAAATGTTCCTTAGAGAAATCTCTCTTTTATTCCATGATAGCTGACATGATAGATACATTTGTTAGGAAATAAGAATATGCCAAACTTGAGATTAAAGATGTTGCCAAAAAAGTGATAGCACATCTTGTTTGCTTGGTTTTTTTTGTTTTCAGAGGAAAGGGATTTAGCAACACAGGCAAAATGCTTCACAGCCAATTACATGACTGACAGGACAAACCACTATCAAACACTATCCAAAATGAATTTCCTTGTTTGAATTAGCTTTTCATAGTATGAAACTAGAGACAGAAAGAAAGGAGGGGAAGGAAGATAGGAAAGAACAGAGAGACAGAAGGAGGGAAAGGAGAGGGAAAGGAGAGGGAGGGATGGAGGGAGGGAGGAGGAAGGAAGGAAGGAAGGGGGAAGGAAGGGGAAGGAAGGGGGAATGAAGGGCAGGAGAGGGGAGGGCAGGAGGGGGGGAGAGGGAAGGGAAGGGAAAGGAGGGGCAGGGCAGGGCAGGGAGGAGAAAAAGATAACTCACTGGGGAACAGGGAGATGAATTCCATAGAGGCACTTAGATATGAGAATGCTAGATGCCTTAGGTATGAGGTTTTGCAGATACCCACTGCAAAACCTGGATATAGAAAATACAAGGCTAAATCTAAGTAATTTTGGTCTCTGAGAGATGTAACTTTGGTTTGGAGACTCACTAAAACCTGAGTTTCTCTACTTCTGCAATAAAATCTGTTTTATGATACATCAGTATCTTTTCTTCTGTTAACTCCCCTTCACAATTTCGTTTGTTATATTTCTACTTCAAGTAAAGATCACCCCCAGCTTAGCCTTCAATGCATTTGTAAACTGCAGTATGAACAGAAAAATGGAAAATTGCTCATTTTTCAGTTCCAAGAATAAACACAGGGTTTTTAAATTTTATTTTATTATTCCCTCTTCCCCCTACCCATGGCATTTACTATCCATACGCCTCCTAATATTCCATCCCAAAACTCTTGCATCTTCCTTAAGAAAAAAAAAAAAAAAGAGATCACAGCACTGGGAAGAAAGAGGCAGCGGCTAAAGATTGTAAAAGACTTCATGTGTGGCTCCTTTTTCAGTAGTTTTTAAAACTAGATAACACTGATGTTCAAGTCAGTAGGCCTAACTATTTTTACCTGATGTCTGTAACATGAAGTTTGTAAAGCTAGCAGACATCTGTTACCTTCAAATTCGCTGTGGAATGAGTAGAGAAGAAAGGGTGATAAAGAAGGGGCCAGATCCCTTCTGCAACCACTGCAGGGGACTGCGGTATGGTAGCAAAAGTACCCAGTGTTTCAAATGCGGAAGCATTCAGTAGGAATCCCCGAGGACACACAATTGAGGAAGTATTGAGATTAAAGGCTTCAACTGGCACAAAGGCATAGCACCAAGCTCGTGGTATGAAGCTAAAAGAAACAATTCAGTATTGCAGAGAGGGCAGACTTTGTCTTTCACATCAAGTGCCTGAACTCTTACTTCAGAGTTTGCACTTAGACTGTATAACATGCTGGATGGCTGCACTAATTAGACCTGCATATTCTGAATGTCAGGAGAGTCCTTTGGGTATTTGTTAACCACATCTTTTCCTCCCACTCCGAGTTGCTTTATATTCAACGTACTGATTCCTGCTACTTCTCTAATTAAAAGTAAAATGTTACTTTAAAATTCAGTGAAGAACTGTCTGTGGTTTCTGTATGACGCTGAACCAGGGCTTGAATTTTTTGAATTGCGAGAGGACCTTCATCGTCTCCTCCCAAACCAGATGAAGTTTCTCTAGGATCTTTAGCGATCTAATCATTACCTTCTAGGCTTGATAATATCATAATGTACATTTCTGTTTTCAATATTTAGCTCTTTATCATCAGTGGAATTCCATGCTGTGGTATTTTAAAGCATGTGATTCACTCCTGAATCAGGTTACAGTGCATCTGATTTCAGAACAGCACAATGTTTGTGTGGTGACCTGTGAAAGCCATAAATCAGACACTTTTTCTTAAAAACAGCATTTTACACACAAACAAAAATATTCATAACCCCTGCTAAGATAATAGCAAGGTTAACTAAATAATATCAATTAAAGAGACCATCCTGCTTATATTCATCTCCCTTCATTTTTTTAAAAACCTTACTATATTTTTCCCAACAACTCTGCTGAAATTCTCTTTAATAATCCCAAGCTATGGGGATTTCATCTCTATCTGACTGACTACATGCTGTAACCTATAAGTTTTCCATTACTAAGATTTATGTAAATTATAGAAGAACCTTTGTAGAAGGCACAAATGCTAAGTGGATACAAACACTCTCCTATAGCTCAAGGTAGATATTTCACCTTATCCTCAATAGTTCAGTGAGGAGATGGGTCTGCCCTAGGCTGAAACTCTGTGCTTAAAAGTAGAATTTGAAGGCTGTCAAACCAGTACCCCTTTTTAAACCCCAAATTCCTCTCTAAAGGGTTAAACAATAGTTTAAAAGGTAGCTTTAATAGTGAGTAACTATTAGTATAAATTTTTTCCACCATAAAATTAAGGTCTTGGGGAAAAAAACAATAAAACTCTTGTTTTAAGAAGTTATGTATACCCTAATCTAAAATGAGAAGGGCTTATGTCCTGCCTGCTTGCAGATTCTCTGTTCCTAAACAAATAGAAAGGCACTTTCCTGTATTAACCAGATGATGAAAAGCTCTAGGATGGATTTAAATCTTTTAAAGTGCCGTTGCTCTGTTTTAGTCTTGCTCCATAGCACAAAGAATATCCCTACTCAAATAAGTCTAACAGCATGGTAGATTTTCAACCCCTGCAGCAAGAAGTATCAGCAGATTATTTTTTTTCCAAGAGAGAAATCCAAAAAACCTCCCTAGAAGGCTACTCCCTTGCCTAAGCTCAACATTTGCCCTTCTGTCCAAGTTATCTGCTAAAAAATTGTCCAACCATCTCTAAATATGTTGAAAACTTCAGTAAGAACCATCTGCAAATTTTCGAGAACTATTTTGCGCCATTTGTAAAAAACACTAGTGGGCTTGGGGAAAAATTATGTTTGATTACTTGTTCTCCTTGCTTGTCACTCAACTTCTATGTCTCATAAATGGGTATGACAAACACCAGAGCTGCCAAAGGCAGCCAGGACCTCACTCTGGGCACATAAATGGGCTTCAAAGTGCCACATTATTCCCCCTTTTTCTCTCCTTAATCTCCTGAAAAGTCAAAGGATCAGCTCTTAAGTGTAAGGGGAAGTCAAGCCAATGCTGAAAAGCCCTGCTGAACCCATGACTTAAAGTTCAGAGAAGATGACTAGTGTCCAAAAAAGGGTAAATTAATACATTTTACATCCACAAATTCATTATTCATCAGGGCTCCATTTTTACCAGTGGTATTTGGTGTGTAAGACTTTCACAGAGCAGAGCTACAGACCCCTGCAATTTGGCTCACAACTTCAGAGGTACAAGAAGCTAAATTTTGCCTGGAAATGTACTGATAGAGTGAAAATATGCATTGCCTATGGAAAATACCACTTAACCACAAGGCAGCCAAACTTTACTCTAGTTGCAGTTTCCAGATTTTGCTTCAAGCTGTAGCTCTTTGCAGAATCCAAACTTGAGGTGACAAAAGCATCAAAAAAGTGTTGAAAACAGTGACAAAAAAGAAAGGGCTGTAACATTCACACCTACTATCTGTATTTGCAGAAAAGCAGCGAGAGACTCAAGATCACAAGGCTGTGAACTTGAATAATAAACAACTGGCACATTCCCTGACACTGGAAAACTAATAACACAACCATTTCTTCAGGTTTTAATAAAACCTTTCATATTTGGGGCATGAAAACGACCACATTTACAGTCTCTTTCTCTCTCTCAACAAATGCTATATACTTTATAGCTATATACATGTATACAGATGTATGTGTATATATATGTATGCATATAAAAAATATCAAAATGTACCTATGTATAGAAAAACGAAACCAAAATACAAACTAATGTAAAATGAAATTATAAAGGTAGTTCTGACAGCTGGAGACTAAAGCAAGTCTGAATTTGCTCAAAGACAGTGAAACTTACTGATTTTTTAATGCAAAGCACTTACGTGTACTACATAAACTACACAGCAAATTGCACCATTGCTTTTAAGCAAGACAAGTAAGGTACTAGAAAAAGGTGAGCTGCAGCAACAAGATAAACTAATCTGCACAGGGTTCCCTTTCACAACATCCCCTCTGGTCCTTGGGTTAGACAGCCCATATAAGTCCAGCTTGCTATTAAAAAAGTTACACTGCAAACTCCACTGCAGGCATAAACCTAAAGCTCATAGTTTTCTGAGCATTAAGAGAAGTCTAGGTAAGCCACGAGTTACAACAACATAGAGAAGAGCCAAGCTCTGTTACCCTGTAATTTAAAACTCATATGCAATGAATTAATTAATATAATTATTGAATCATTCAGCTTCCAACACAGTAGGTCAATACTCATGCATTAAACCTTGAATAATAATGGTTATTTCATTAACTCAAAGTACTTTTCTCCCCAAATGTATTATAACAAAACAACCACAGCAAGCACTTGAAGAAATCTTTTTAGTTGTTACTGACAGCTGTATAGAAGTATGAGCTCGTTTAAATAATTTTGTGAAGCTTATTATTATTTACTTGATGTTGAAAGCCACGTCTAGTAAAGGTATTTATTGATATTTTTATTCATTATATAGTGCTAGAAAATCCTTATTAGTACTTACAGTTTCTTCTCTGTTTCATTAAGATTCTTAGACTTCTCTTAAAGCCCAGGAATCTCCTGCATGCAGTAAAAAACTGGGCAGGACACAGTGACTATTTCTGTTCTAAGATAAAGAATCTGCTGACAGATCATTAACCATTTATCAAAGAAAAAACAAAGACTATTACACTGACTTCTTGTAAGCCTTACATTCAGTTGGCCCCTTCCCTAAGAACTGTTACTAACACTACCAGAATCCCCATAAACACTACTAATATCCTGCTGTAGTAAGGAGCGAGGTTATACCAGTGATAATTTGGACTAACAGCAAAGGAAGCATCTGAGAGGCTGTCAATGATACCATCTCCACTGCTGATGGAAGTCTGTGAAGAGCTAATCCTTCCAATTTTGAAGTCTTCACAGACATTTCAAGATCCCTTACGACAAGTACTCCACCCTGGCCTCCAATTCTGTATTTCTCCTAAACAGAAATGCCTCCCATTTGTTCCCATTCATATGACTCCCACCAAGTACAGTACATCTGGCAAATGGGTTAAATTGATTTCCTGAGTACTCAAACAATTTCTGCAGATTTTCAGAGAAAACCATCAATTTGAGAACCAAGTCCTGACTATGGTACATATGAATCATGTCTTTTACTTAGAGCAATCTAAACTTCAAATGGAAATCTTTGACTCTACCAACATATGCTCTTCTGGGCCTATTTCACTTATGGACTTGATGTAATGTTCAGTACAAAAATACTGCCTAGAACACAAGCACTGACTTTACTCTCTCCTAAACTGGCTCTAAGCCTTACAATCTTTTTCACTGTATTGCTGTCATTTCACCTATGGTTTCCCCAAACAGCTTGTTTCCAAAAGACTATTAAAGTGATTAAAGGTAGGTCAGCACCTGGGTCTGAGTTCCAGTTCTGGACTGACTCATGTTAATGTAGTAGCCCATCATGTAAAGACACCTAAAAAAGGTCTTATACAAATACGTACCTGTCGTGGTTTAACCCCAGCCAGCAACTAAGCACCACGCAGCCGCTCACTCACTCCCCCCCATCCAGTGGGATGGGGAAGAAAATCAGGGAAAGAAGTAAAACTCGTGGGTTGAGATAAGAACAGTTTAATAGTATATAAAAAGAAGAAGCTAATAATGATAATGATAACACTAATAAAATGACAACAGTAGTAATAAAAGGATTGGAATGTACCAATGGTGCACAGCACAATTGCTCACCACCCGCTGATCGACGCCCAGCCAGTCCCCGAGCGGCAATCCCCCCACCCCCACTCCCCCCAGTTCCTATACTAGATGTGACGTCCCATGGTATGGAATACACTGTTGGCCACTTTGGGTCAGCTGCCCTGGCTGTGTCCTGTGCCAACTTCTTGTGCCCCTCCAGCTTTCTCGCTGGCTGGGCATGAGAAGCTGAAAAAGCCTTGACTTTAGACTAAACTTAGCAACAACTGAAAACATCAGTGTGTTATCAACATTCTTCTCATACTGAACTCAAAACATAGCACTGTACCAGCTACTAGGAAGGCAATCAACTCTATCCCAGCTGAAACCAGGAGAGTACCAATGAAGAACTTGCTATTCTCTTTACAAAAAAATGCAAATATGTTGAAAAGTTTCTTTGGTTTAGTGGTTATGTGTCAGCTAACATGATTAAGTATACCTTCTGCAGGTAGATAGTAATCTTTGGCTTGGTACAACACAAAAAACCAAGAGGGACAATGTGTAGGAGTGGCAAAGAGACAGAATTGAATTGTGGAGCACAGACCCAAAGATAGTGTACGCTAAAAGTGAGGAACACAAAACTTGATTAATCCTTACATTTGTTATACTGTGGGCCAAAAAAATCATGTTTTATATATGGTTCCTATGCCTGTTAGGAGGAACAGCAGCACCAAAATACAGAATTAAACCATTCCTGATGCAGAAACGTATCAACAACATCCTTAAGTTATGCTTAACCAGAAAACTATGGTATTTATTTATGAAGGCCTTGAGCTTGGCCTTCCCTTAGACAGTCAGGAATACTGTTTCCATGATCCCATGCCACTTCCGGCTTCTATTTCAATATTCTGAGTGAGATTTCAAAAGAAAAAGAGCTGAGTGCCAAATTAGAAGCCGCTTCCACTGGAGCTGGCTGCTTACCAGCAGCTTTTGTGACTAAATGTCTTCTGTAATGCAAAATCTGTGTGATTTTAATCTCTGTCTCTGGCCCTTTCTTCTATACATTTCTTTACAGCTAGAACCAATTCTCAAACTTAGGTGTCATCCTTCCAGCCTTCTCTCCAAATCCCTCCTCGGAACACAGTTTTTTCTGAAAAGACTATCCACAATGAATTCTCTTCTCAGATACCTGTGAGAATATTATTTTTAGATTGGTTTCAAACAAATGTCAGATGAATTAATAAGCATTAAACTACTAACGAGTGGGTTCATCTTCACTTAAACACACAGCTTCGTATTTCTGCACAGGGACCATTAGCTACGTATCAGCTTGTAAATCACCTAGCAGTGTATGACATCTAGTGTTGATATTATTTATATAGCAATAATGATGAAATTACACAGCAAATACTAACAGGCTTTGCATCACTTCTATTCTTTCTATTTCTTAAAAACTATGAATGTATTACAGAGATTGTCTTGCCTGCCTCTATCTCTCCCTCCAGAAAAATCCTTTCAATCTGTATGTTGCTTGATCTTTAATGACACTAATTTTTATTTTCCTTAAATGTCTCCATTAAGTAATTTTATTACACTTATATTGAAAAAAATCACAAATTTAAAAAATCAAATCATCCACAGTCTGTATTTTAGCCAAAAGGAAAACTGGGTTTATATTCAATGTCTCTGAATATATTAGCTGGATATTGCATTTAGCTATAAAAGTTAATTAGTTATTTCTGATAAATTTACTTCTGTTTATCAGAAACTGCAATTCTCCCAGTCATTATTCTGGTAACTACTGAGCCAACAGATCTCTCTCACAAGGAAGTCATGTGGGCCTCTAACCCCAGGGTGAAGTTAAGCCATTTGACACAATGATTCAGCAGTTACCAATCAACTGGACAGAGTCACAAACTCTACCTTGTAACAAAATGAGTTGAAATGAAGATTCAGTCATCCTGGCTGGCAAGGACCAAAGCTGTACTCCTCTACAACCCAAATGTAATTTTATTTTGCCTGTGGTAAAATGTTCACAAGGGTTCTACTAAGGAGAACAGACAAGACAGAATAAGAAATCTTTAATAGTGTACTGCATTAATAAATCTCATCTCACCAGTCACTAACGAAGCAATCTTATTCTGCATTATCTGATTTCCAAGGAAAGAAAAATAAGAACAATGTGGGGTATAGATGATCGTTTCAGTAAGAGCATTTAAATAGTGTGTAAACATGTGCAGGGAAAAGCACTGCAACCTAAGGTTCCCACTTTCCTAAGGGTGCAGAAAAACCTACTAGTAAGAAGCAGCAATAACTCAACACACTCAACAGTGGCACCTGTAACTGAGAGCAAGGCTCTGTTGTGACCAACAAACTCCATAGGCATCACATATATTCAACCTATTAAGCTTAAAATAATCAGAAATCAGCTAGGAAAAGGGCAGTTTTAAGAGCTGAAAACATAGCAGCTGACTGGCTCTTGAGCTTTGCTTGTAGGTCAGACTACTATTAAGATAAAGCCTACCGACTGTTTTGTATTTTGTGAGGAAGTCATGAGGAGCACCAGGGAAGCCACCTTGGGAGGCCACACATCTAGTTAGTGAGAACAGCTTTTAAACAAGATTTTGAGCTTTAGGGAAAAAAAAACCAAGGGAGCAAGTCAGATAAGGGTGCGAGTTCTTCAATCTGCCTTAGCTGTACTTTAGAAGACAGTGCCCAACTGAGTGACAGCCTTTGAGAAACCTAGTAAACGCTACTGCTGCTACTCCATGTCTGTAGCTGCTCCTCTAAGTGTCCCCACTGTTTTCTGTCTTTGGCAGTTTTCTCCAGTGAGGATTCAGTCACAGTAAGAACTTGCTCAATTTTAAAGGCTTCCTAATTTTATCATTTCTCCATCCTCTTCACTGCTTTTGAGACTGGGTATCATGAAAATGGCCTTATAAATGACTATTTTCTACCATCCAGTCACATGTTCTGCTACTGAAGTCATGGCAATTTCAATTCACTTGGTCCTCTTGCTTCTTTATAAACACTCCCACAAAACCTGGTCAGATCATGTTCTTCATATATTATTCTCCTACATCAGATGTAAAACTCCCTTCAGTATTTCATATTCCAAAGCATTTAGTAGGTGACCAAGCCTCATAACCATGTAAAATAACTAATCTGAAAAGGGTCTTACAGAACCAAAACCCAGCAGCTGAGAAGAACAAAACCAAAACATTCAGATAAACAGCAGTGCTTGGCTTGGATGGATCCAAGCACTGCACTGATCATTCACCACAGACCACAAAAGTTAAACATTTAATACTTTATCACAAGCAGTTATGTCTGACAAGTAGCATTCATGTCTGATATGGTAAAACCATGGACATGTTCAATTTAAAGCTTTGCAGGTGCTTACTATTCAATTCTACATGATCCAGCATATTCTAGGATGAGATTCATCTTCTCAGCTCAGGAGATCTACAATGCAGAAAACTACAGCTGATCCAGTTCTCTCAGATTCCCTTTATCATCAATGGGAAGAAACAGGCACTTCTGGCACACAATTAATTTAAAATATTTTATGGTCAACTGCACAATAAAATGAATTGTGCTGTCACCTTCACTAATTATTCTGACTAGATTTATTACCTAGGTCTACACTGACTATAAAGAGAGTCTAGCATGAATAATTCCAACGCAGACATACTTACTTTTATGAATAAATTTAATCTTAAATAAAATTATATTCTAAATATTCAATTTATCTGTGCAGTTGTTGCTAATTAAAAAGAAGCTTGTTTTTTGTTGTTCGAAAGTGAATAATCTAGACAATGACATTCTAATAAATTATGCAGATGAAATATTATAATGTATTGTAATATTTGAAGTTATTAAAACAGGACAGAATTCTTTTGTTGTGTGGGAGAAAGGGAAAATAGTTAGTTGGATATCTTTCATACTGAGATCAGGTGTCCAAACTTTTAAAAACTACTTTTAGGAAAGAAGCATATGCAACTATTGTACCCTCATAATTTTTTTCCCAAATGAGCTGTAAAATTGCCTGAAGAACACCAAACAAATTTAATCATTCAAAGAGTTACCATGAAGAAAGAAAAAAAGAGAAAAAAAAAAAGACTCCTCCAGGATTTCTGAACAACCTGCTGAAAACATCCGTACATTCAACACAAATTTCCTTACACTGGGACCCTACTGTTTTGGTTAATAACTCCATGTTTTTCCTGTTGCCCTTATTAGACAAAGAGCTGCTATTAATCTTCTTACTATTTTTCTTTTGCTCACATTTATATTGGAAGTACAGTTAGGAGAGAAATTTAAAAGGGAACACCAGTCTTACTGGCAAAGCATTGAATAGATTTTCAGAAATTTGATAAAGAAAGAATATATTTTGTAGCACCTTTATGAAGATTTCAGCATGAATGATTTATGTCAATTTGGATCTCAAAGTTTAAACATTTACAGAGCTTCTCAGTCAAAAGAGTAGAGAGTGAAGTAGCCTCTTTTTTATTTGCATCTCCAGAAAAAAATATAATCTGAAATTCAGAGTAGCTTCAACCTTATCAGAAAATAATCAAATACAGCACCACTCTAAAGGCACAAGATCTGTGAAGAAGTTAAAAGCGTCTACTCTAATACTTCTCCTTGACATATATTTTTGCAGCACAAAAATCCCCTAATATCCTCTCAACTGGAGACGAGTCATGTTCTAAAAAACAGTCTGCACACAACTCCCTCCAATACACCCAAAATTAATTTTCAACATGACTGCAAAAGGAATAAAACCCAACAAGACCTGACATGGGAAGAGACAGTCCTGAATGTGTTGTGACCAATGCAGTGTTCCCTCTGACATCAACAAATTTTCTGTCAAATTCATCCTATATAACATATTGGTAATCTCAATACACTTTCTCTGATTGCATTACAATTGCTTAGACCAGTCCTTACCGAAACCTCTTAAAATGCCATAAAAACTAGATAAGGTAAGACAAGACAAGACAAGACAAGACTGTAGCCTACATTGACCTGAAATTCCAAGAGCTGCATATTTATTTAACATATCAGGAAATTTTGGCCTAGAAGAAACCACCACTACTTTGATCTTCTGTCATTCTACTGCAGTGAAAAATACTTCCCAAATCATAGCAATGAAACAAGAAATACCTCCCATAGCCAGATCCCGGGCACATTTACCAATGTTTCTCTCTGGCTAGCTTAGCTATGCCTTGAATGCCAGAGTTCCTTTACTACTATTACTGATTGGCAGGCATCAAAAATGTTTAAAAAAGCTGTATTTTTTTTTTCAGTTTCAACATTCACCTCAATTTCCAGAATCTTCTGTAACTGGAAACCTTTGGTTTTCCTGTTCTACAAGAAAAATCAGCTTCAGAAACCTGTTTTGTCGCCCCACAGCTCCATGCTTCTATCGCCTCCTCCTCCTCCTCCCCCTCCTGCGCCTTCAGCCCAGGGCCAGCAGCAACTGCTACAAACAATCCACTTTTGGCTTGAATACTCACGAAGTGCTCAGACGTAGCAGGATGAAGCACACAATGAGGAAAATCTGTCATTGATCCAAAAAGCTTCCCAGCAAAGCTACAACACTGCAAGTCACGCCACAACATATATTGCAAAATGACAGTTTATTAGATAAAGATTTTTTTTTTTTCCTTTCAACTACAGGTAGCGTCCACATGATTTCCAGCCACTCCATCTCAGCCACCCTCTGGAAAAGCCTATTCTTCTGTTGTATTTTGGGACTGGTTCAGCAACAGCCAGACCCTAGTGAGTAACTTTCCACATTGATAGCAATTCTTTTGAACTGAGCAGTCAGATGGTATCAAATGTACCTTAGGCAAAAAAAAGCCTGAGGGCATTGGAGGTGCTTGATCATCTGAAGACTACATTTTCTAAAGAAAACATATTTCCTGTATGCTTTTTCTCTGTAATATTTTTACACCCATTTAGTGAATGAAATTTAAACTATCCTCTTGAATAGAAATCTTCCGTTAAGACCTTCATTCATAGGGAATCGTGATAAATGTTTATAGTGGAGTAAGACCAATGTGTATGTTGTACAAAGCTCTCCATCCATCTCTGCTACGTATCTTTCATTATTTTTTTGATGTTTCTGAGTGCTATGTAACTTTTCTCTTTTACTTCCAGAAGCCTTACCTATCACCCATTAGAGACTACCTATTTATTAGCTTGCAGTGAACACAGTCTGAATAGTGACATCAATACAGTTTTGTAACAAAGATAATTCTGAACTACAGCTCTTAACAACCAAGGCACACTTCTCTGAACATTAGTGCTGAATCTAAGCACCACCAGCAGATGTCTAAAGACTGTAGCAAAAAATCACTGAGTAAATCACACTCAAATTGTTCCTGCAGTATTTACAATATAGTCCAATAAAGAAAACTTAAAATGTTTAGTTCTTTGCTTCCAAAATGAAAAGTAACCTTCTCATGTTTTCTGGAGAGATATCAAGGCATGCATTTTCTCTTTGTATCTTTCTATTTTTAGTAAAAAGTCCCAGACTGTTAGGGGTTGGCAAAGATGGTAGTCCATGGGAGGCAAGGCTGCTGTGGCTCCATGTCCCCAGGTCCAGTCAAAAGAGGGGCTGAGCTGCATTCCCAATAGACACACATGCAACACCTACATACATGGCGGGCCACACAGATATATGTGGACAGAAACACTCAGCACTCACATGACCACAAACAACACTGGCGGCCTCATCCTGTTCCACTGTCTAGGCAAGCAGGATGAAGGTCTGCTAGTGGGAAAAATTTGCATATAAACAATGTTAATCCCTTCAGCAACTGGCCTTGGATGTTGTTTATCCCGCAACTGGCACTGGATGACCTGGACCTTCCAGTGACCTCGCATGCACACGTACTGCAGATCCTCAGTAACTGGCCTTAGACATTACCAGTACCTGGCCCCTGGATCCTCTCATCTCCAGTTGCCTCAAACAGGCCTTCTGGCTGACCTGTGGACTTAGGGCTGATTCGAAACATGGCTCCCAGGCCACTTAATCTACTCACTGGCTAGTCCAGATCGATACTCACTAGCCACTACACATTGATATATGTACTGACATATGCATGCACTCTGTGTCTCCAGCTGCTGGCACCCCAGGCTCAGGGACCCCTCAGTTGCTGGTACTTAGACCTCCATCACAAACGTGCACACAGCAGAGTCCCATCTCCCGGAAAATAATTAGAAATAGAGTTTAATGAGAAGATAGGACAGACTGCAGTGATCAGGCATGGTCAGACAAACATCATGGTCTGACAAGCCACCCATTTCCACGTACTGGCCCCTTTTAGCCCCTGCTCTATTGTCCCAAGCGTGTTCCTCCCCAAACCGCCTTGATCCCAGTGGTGGGTTGACCTTCACTGCCTGCCAGGTACACACCAAGCTGCTTTATCAATGTTCTTCCTCATCAGGACAGGGGCAGAAAATACAACAAAAAAGCTTGTGGGTTGAGATAAGGACAAGGAGATGGCTTACCAATTATTGTCACAGGCAACACTGACTCAACTTGGGGAAATTAATTTAATTTATTGCCAATTAATAACAGAGTAGGGTAGCGAGAAATAAAAACAGAACTGAAAACACTTTTCCCCCATTCCCCCTTCTGTCCAGGCTCTACTGCACTCCTGACTCTTCTGTCTCCTCCCCGACCGAGCAGCGGTGGATGGGCAATGGGGATTGTGGTCTGTTCATAATGCTTCATCTCAGCTGCTCCTGCCACTGTTTCCCTGCTCTAGCTTGGGGTCTCACCCATGGGATACAGTCCTTCCAGAACTGCTCCAATGTGGGTCCTTCCCATGGGCTGCAGTTCTTCAAGAACTGGTCGAGCATGGGTCCCTTCCACAGGATACAGTCCTTCACGAACAGACTGCTTCAGCATCCTCATGGGGCCAGAGGTCCTGCCAGCAAACCTGCTCCAGCATGGGCGCCTCTCTCTACGGGTCCACAGGTCCTGCCAGGAGCCTGCTCTGGTGTGCTCTCTCCACAGGGTCACAGCCTTCTTCAGGGCACATCCCCCTGCTCCGGCGTGGGGTCCTCCATGGGCTGCAGGTGGATATCTGCTCCACCGTGGACCTCCCTGGGCTGCAGGGGGACAGCCTGCCTCACCATGGTCTTCACCACGGGCTGCAGGGCAATCTCCGCTCCGGCGCCTGGAGCATCTCCTCCCCCTCCTTCACTGACCTTGGTGTCTCCAGAGTTGTTGCTCTCATATGTTCTCACCCCTCTCTGGCTGCTGTTGCGCAGCAGTTCCTTCCCCTTCTTAAATATGTTATCATGGAGGTGCCACCAGCATCGCTGATAGGCTCAGCTTTGGCCAGTGGTGGGGCTGTTTTGGAGCCAGCTGGAGCTGGTCGTGTCTGGCATGGGGCAGATCCTGATCTCTTCTCACAGAAGCCACCCCTGCAGCCCCCTGCTCCCAAAACCTTGCCACAAAAATCTGGTACAATCCCCTTCTGTAGACTCCTCCTGACAGGTGTCACAGCTGGGACATGGGGTGGATGGCTCTCCCGTGACAGCCCTGGAGCAGGGGGCTCCTCCCTCTGAATGAGCTCACTGGGATCCCCCCGCCACTCTGCCTCTGGGCTCCCTTGTGCTCCTGGGGATGATCCTTCCATCACACAACCTCACCCAAACTCTAGCTCTATAACCCTACTAACTGGACAAAGAAAATGAGACAGCTGTTGTTTGTGCTAATTAGCTGTGACGAGCAATTTTTGGCTTTTAAACATTAAATGCTCTGTTAAAACAAACTGGTCTGTCAGATAAACATTATTCAGGGCTGCAGACCAAACAAAAGTTATATATTAATGGAATGTCTAACTATTTTCCTTTTTTTATTTCAACATTTCTAATATATCAAAGCTTTCTATGATACTTAAGAAAAATTATCATAGAAACAATCCTAGTATTTTAACACATTCTTGCTGAATCTTGTGAAAATAAAAGAAATTAACAGCTAATTTTCAGATTTTTAAGGCTCGATTATATATTAAATCAAGTTTCTGGGCTGTAAATGCTGGATGGAAGGTGCAGCAGCCAGATGACTCAGACACCTGCTATAAAACAACTGCAGTTCAAAATCGTTGAGAAAGTTTTGTTAGTTTAAGTTTCTGCCAGTAGACTTTACGCTGGATTACACAAAACTTGTCCAGGTCGGGAGTTTTGCTTCATGACCCTTTCACCTCTTCTCCAGTTTCTTGTTTCTTCACTTCTGAGATTGCTATACCAAGATGTCCCCAACTCCCTTTCATTGCAAACTCAGTGACTGTGTTTTCACTGTGTCTTTGGACAGTCACCACCAGCCATACATCTGGTAACAGGGAGTTTGTCCCTTTGCCTCAGTATTTGGTAACAGCATGGCCAGATAGGTTATTTCTAAACATCCCAGAATATCTCTCTCAATGTATTGGGTTATGCAAAAGGTGTACTGACAACTGCATCACAGTACAGTACTCTGTTTTGAGAAAATTTCACACAGCGAATTGTAGAACATGTCAGTTCATATCCACCTACAATAATACAAATACCAGCTTATAAAGAAAAATTGAATAATATGGTATACGTATAAGTAACATCTAGAGTTTGAACTACAAGTTAGTGTAGCTACAGATTCCCAAATATTTAAAATGTTTAATGAAGAGATAAATATAAAATATTGTAGTATTATGGATATCTCATAATTGTAAATTTCTTTCAAAATACAAACAGGTTAAAATTAATTTTATTTTTAGCTAGTGTACTTCATCAGTAAATCGAATCATTCATTTTAATATTCAGTTTATTTAATCACTGCCATACCCAGGACTTTCTATATCAAAAGGAAGAGGCTTAACAGGAAATCGGTTGTGCCCTTTCTATCAACTTTGCAAACAAGCACACTGTAAGTCTGATATTTATTCACTCTTACTACTTTGTTTAGATAAAAAGGCTACATTTTTGAGCAGCTTGTCTTAGACAGGAGTTCTGAACAAAGCCCTCGGAAAGATAGAAGAAAAGTAAATAGTAAAAACACCTCAGTAAATTACTCCTAGCAACAGCAACAATTCTAACAGTCCAGGTTTTCAGAAGCAGACTCTAGCAAATAATAGCACCTTCACTATGTTTACAGGCAAAAAATGTATTGCAAACCTTGGACTCAAACTAGAAAAAGGAATTATTCTTTTGATCATTTGTTTGCAATATGTGCAAAATAAAACAGTTGTCCTGTGAGACTTAGATGCTGAAGGTCCCATACAGTTAGTAGTAAAATGTAATTTCTAAATTAACTTTTTTTTTAACACAAAGAAATTATTTGAGATCTTATCATAACGGTGCAATATGAATTAACTAATGGACTGCTCAGAAGTCAGTAATCATGACTTAATTTCTTTCCATACGTGCAAAAAATTTCATGTGTCCTTGTTGTTTCAATGAGGCTTATTTTCTTAAGAGATATTTTCTCGACAGAAATAACCTGAAAATCTCAGAGGAAAAAAAAAAATCACACAGAAAATGTAAATAAAAACTGCATGCTATTTTAAATTAAGTTTAGTTAAATTTTTCCTGTAATTCAAGAATCAGGAATGGGGGAAAGTTTGGGGATGTTAAGAAACAAACAAACAAACAGATTCAGTGATGAAATGAAAACATCAATTAAAACCAGAAATACAGAATACACAAGGGAGGAGAGAAAAATATTTAGCAAAAATCAAGATAAATGAGAAGTTATAAAGTATAAAAAACTGTTAGGTGAATCTAAAACACTGAGGAAAAATTTATGGTGGGAGGCTAGATAGCTAGTAAAGTTACAGCCTATGAGGGACAAAACAAACCTTATACCACACGCCCATCAGTAGATAGAAACAGAGAGATGAAAAGAATATTAACAATAACACAGGTCAATATATATTTCCATTCTGTTTCCTAATATAAGGAAGAGGATATTTATGAAATTCTAACTTACTCCCTACTGAAGAAGAGGTTTAGCAATGTCTACTCAGTACTAGCTTCATGAAATACTAGACCAGAACAGCTTGTACCTGTGATGTCTGGACATGGATGAGATGTTAATCTTTAATTGATCTTAGAGTGCTGACAAAAATACAGGAGAATGGAAGCAGCTAATGTTAGGGATTGCCGTACCTGTTGACTGCAGCAATTATAAACTTACTTATTATTAAGATATTAATGTTCACTGTTATTATCCAAAACGAAAAAGAAAACCTGCCTGAATAACACGAGAATAAACATATATTGCGCCATCTGGAAGTAGATACAATCAGTATGGTATCCATTAGGTACGGCTTCACAAACAAATTAAGACAGGAAAACACATCAAGAACTGTGGAACAGTCACTACTTTCAAAGAACTGTGGTATAGGAGTCTTCAGGAAGCAAGCTAAAACTGTACAAGACTAATGTTACAAGGAACAAAGATACTAAAAATAAAATTAAAAACTGTTATACCAGTCTGTGATTATAGACTAATTTGCATGTTTTCTATTACTACTTGAACATGTTACAAATTCCATGTCTGTAACACACACATACATATGCACATAATATGTGTCCATGTATGTGCACACACATAAGGTATTTATAACCTAGCTGACACTCTTGCATTTCTTAGGCCAGTTTTTCACACCCAAGCAAAACTTCAAATCATACTTACCCCAGAATACGGTTCATTCCATGCCTAGCAGCATAATGGAGCGGAGTATTGTGCTGGTACGTTTCTCCATAAGAAGTATTTGGGTCAAGAGTTTCTTTTAGTTGAGGGTTGCTCTCATAGATTTGGCAGGCCAAGTTTTCATCTCCATTTATAAGAGCTTTGCGGAATTTGGTGGTTGTATTTCCCATGTTGCTATCCTAGCTATCAATGGCACTTTTTCCTTCCCCCTTCATCCACTTGTTGTACGGTTCTGTAACATGCTTTGCAGCCTAAAAAGACAAAAAATATTTCAGTTATTCTGTAAAACACTCTTTCCTAGATGAATTCACCGGGAGCTACAGTACTGTAAGCAGGCATGTGAAGAAGTACATAGGGCCTGTAAACTCTACTCATGAATTGCTGAAGTCCTTTCTAGGTAAATACACACAAATTCCCAATTTTTCACAGATTATTTCCCTGATAAATTGTGCCATCTCCCAGTGCAAATATCTTCACTACCTATACTCTTTGAACATACGGAAAAGAAAAAAAATGGCCAATATCCACCTGTATTAGAAGACAGGGATGAACACTGAATTTCCATTAATGAGAAGTGAATTAGAAATTAGAAGTGATTTCAAAACACATTAGAACCAAAGCAAAATTCTTAAACGAGGTAATATTCTTCAAAAACATGCAAGAAAGCAGACATCGGTTTAACTTTCACTTAAATCATGCAAAAATGTGCTTGAAGCACCTGTGCTTGTGTAGGTGGGTGTAAACAGCACTCTTCTGTGCCAGCAAGGCGAATGCACATGAACACAGGAATTACCATGGCCCCATCTTAATAGTTCTGCTAAGCGGACTCTTTTAAACACCTAACCCCATTTTTAAAACGACACTTAAGAGATCAATAATGAACAGGTCCATACAATGCCAGGCATTATACTGGCACAAACCAACTGCACCTCACAAGTACTTCAAAGTACTTTCCAGCTGCTATGCTCCCCAGCCTCTCACCTTTATCTGATGGAGGGGACCAGCAGGTTGAGTTGCATAAAGACAGGGCAGACAGAGCATCTCCACTCATGAGATGGGACAAGAGAAGCTTATCAGGTCGTGCAGTCAAGAAGAGCACATGTTGGTTTATGTCAGTGGGACAGACAGGGGACTCAGCACCAGCCTGCAGCTGGTAGCACTGTGAACCTTCTAGGAGGTCTCTTCTGTGCATGAGTCATCCCATTCAGACTGATCCATGCCAGAACTTTCACCCCACAAAGCACACACTGGGATCCAAACATGCTAGGCACAGCAGGTTAGGAATTGAGATTTCTAATGTTGGGCACATATAATCAGGCAGGGCAGGAGCTGCTTCGTGCCCAGTACCTTATATTCAACCTGATGGGACTATCTCAAAACTTCTGTTTCTACATTGGCTTTCCAGCACAGTTACTGGTGCCCAGACAGCCTTATAGACAGAAGAAATACAGGAATCCAAGGGGTCTAGTGCTGCACAAAATCCCAGGGAATCAGAATGTAGATGCAACTCATGTGAAAAGGATTTGGGGAAACCTGGGGAAGAGCTGCAATGAGATATTTTTGTTTCTCCAGAGTAGTCCTCTCATGAGCTGCTTTCAGCTACTGTTGTGAACTTCTGTGTCACGTTGCATCCCAGTCTTACTATAGCTTTGCTCAGATCCCTTTCTGCACAAGATCCTACCAGGGCGAGTGTTGCACTGTCTCCTCTCTGCAGTTCCTCTGAGAGGTCATTTCGTGAAGGGGAGGGAAAAGACTACTTTCATCCTAATCTCACCAGTGCCATTCGAGAAGGAGAGTGGTGGCCTACATTTTCATCCCCTTTTCCTACATAACCTTGGTGAGGCAACCTTTATTTTGGAGTTGTTGTGTCCTACCTTTTGATGTCATTGTGTGAGATAACAATGACACTGCCAAATCAGCTGACTCAACATGCTAAACGTGTTGCCCATGTTCTCCTGTGACCAGAGTTACCTAACAAGCAACTGCATTAAGCAGCTGAAAGTTTATAATACTAATACTAAAAAAGTTGGCACTCATTTAAAAGCAGATGCACACCCTTCATATGTTTAGTTATATACACAAACCAAAGCCCAGATTCTTCAGCCACACTAAGGATTCTGCAGCATTTTGTATCTTTCCATCATCTCTATATTATAAAATATAAACATGAGATACTATGCAGATATATTTATATTCTTCAAGAAAGCCACTACATGTTCACATTACCATGTCACAGCTCTCAGTGCTGTAGATTAATGTTTTCAGATGCAGAAACAGCTGCATTACTCTAAATATTGTATAGTTTCAGGTGTTAATGAAAGACTGTACAAACCCAAGAAAAACTCTACACTCTTCTCAATCAACCAGCAGTTCATATTACCTTCAACAAATAGGATCTCAAAAATAACTTGGAAGAATGATTTTTCAGTAAAGTTTGCTAACAAGATTAGTTTATGATATTATAATATCTGTCAATCCCTATTCACCACCAATAGCTCTCGAGACTATAAACTAAATTAGACAAGAACAAGTGCCTGGAAGATATCACGTTCCTAGAATCTTCATGAAAATCAATAATGAAGATCCCACTAGTGCCCATAATAAGAAGAAAAGCACAAAACCTTCTTCCATCATTTGAAATTAGAAGGCAACGGCACCAATTGCCATGCACTTATTTCTGGAAATTAGCACATGGATAGCTTCTGCCAGCTGCGGAACATGCTGCCTCTTGCCTCAAACTGGAACGTTAAACAAGTCTGGGTAGGCATGAGGGAGGGTGTTGAGAGTATAAGGAGATAAGATGGTGCCCTCAGGCAGTCTGAGAGGAAGCTAGGGCAGGGTGGTACTGTTGAGATGTTGAAGAAGAGATCTGAATGGATTTAGGCAGGGGTCTCGAAATGTATGGGAGAACTGAGGGTCTGTGTAGGGTGGCTCTACAGAACTAAAAAGCTCAAGTTACCGCAGTGCAGAAAAGACAAAAATTGTAAATGTCATTAATTCTGTCGCACACCAAACAAACTGTATTTATTTTTGGTGGCGTATGGACATATTAGGTGGTAGCACAGTCTTTAACTACTAATAATACAAAAGATGCAGGCACTTGAACTATGAACTATTATGTACATTATCATAACATCTGGAAATTTTAAGAATGCGCAGCATGTACTGCGTAAGTCCCTGAGCAAAACAGTGACATCTGCTTCCATAAAAAAAGCTTACAGCCTATGTGCACAATAAAGGGTTACATGTGATACAGACATGATATAGAAAGGTGAACGAAATAAAAAGAGTAAAATACTTGTCTGCATAACAGGACCACTCTCCAAATAAAAAGATTCTCAGTCAAAGGAAAGGGAAAATTTGAAGAAGGATTATGAAACAGAGCAATGATGCAGCTTTGAACAGACACAAGTGAAAACTCCCTGCAAAACCAAGAATCAGCATAGAGGTATTGAAAATTTAGCAAATGGCTAATGTAACTACAATCATCATGTTATCAAAATAAAATGGAAGATGATAGAATGGGGATAGTCCATGAAAGCCCTTCACGTGAAGGCAAAGAGCTTATATTTGATGTGATAGCAAGAAACCAGCCTCTGGAAGAATGCAAGGAGAGAAGTGACAGGGTCAAAACTAACCCAGAAAACAATTCCCTACTTAAAATACATGATACGATAAACTGTACTAATGCCTTTCAACTTCATACAGTATCCACAACATCTTTCATCTTTAACACTAAGACAGGCATTAGTCTTTTATGCTTTGGAAATTTGGTGGGCGGCATTGTAGCTTTCTTTTCTGAATCAGCCATTAAACATGCCAGCAGAAGTACAGAAAGACAGGGGAGAAACTGCCTCTGTACCCTGGCTGCAACAGTTGGCTCCCAGCATGTTTGGAAGTCTAGAAGAAACCAAGATGTGACAGCTACTGCCTCTCTCAAGCCGGCATGGCTCATGAGTGCCCTGCTGTGAAATATTCAAGATTTGCCCATTTGCAGTCTTCAGTTCATCTTTCAGCTAACAGACCAACTGCATCTGCCACCAAAGAAGCCTCTACTTCAACTGAAGGAGAAAAAGGACAAAATACGAATTCATGCAACAAACTTCTGGATCCGAAAATGGCTGAAAGAAGCCCAGTCTGACTTTTTTTTTTTTGGTGGTGTTTTTTTCCATTAAGAGCTTCAAACCCATTATGTGTTCTCAGAGGACAGTAAGCTAACAAGGCCGATGCTGGAACCAGGCAGTGATTCAGTGAAAGGAAACTTGGTTTGCTCTTTCAACCTCTCATTTCATGTTTTTGAAAGTGAAGGGCATGTATTTCCTCCTGAAAGGGGGGAAACAGGTGGCAGGGAAGGGGTCTGGAAGGTTCAGCCAGTCCACAACCTCAAGGACCTGGAGGGCTCCCGTGGGCTGAATACAGGGGTTGCTAAAGCAGTTTCAGCAGCTCCCAGGCTCGCATGGGTAGTGTGCAGTGTCAATGTCACTGGTCTTGCTTTGATGTTTGTGTAAACCCAGCATTTAAAATCCATAGGCTATTTTTTAATGTAACATATTACAAAAACATCACAGTGGAACAAAAATGACAACATGAAAACGACAATTTTCAAGTATTTTATCTAAAATGAGACTTGAGTAGAATTTTACAGGACAAAGACAAGATATTTGTTTGGTAGGCAGACCTATTCACTAAATTTTCAGGTTCCGTGATAACAGAAGGGCTATATCATAGCCTTTACCATAACCTCATAACATTTATCATGACCACAAATACCATAACCTTTACACCAAAGAATACAGGAAAAACTATATGCAATGTTTGCTAATTATATCCCGTATTATTTCAGAATTCCAAACATCAACCACCTCATTCAAAATTAGAAACTGTATTTACTATGCTACTATTGCCAAATAAAAGTTCCAGCTTAAATGAAAAAAACAAAATACTGGTTACACAACTCATCATAAAGTCTAAGGAAAGATTTTTATAAACTCAGTCAGGGGCATCACACTTCTCTGCTTTGGCAATGAACAGTAAAACTTCTATGGGCTTATTAGCAACACTGCTAACATCAACACTTTGATATCATAGCTCTATAAATATTTAACAAAGAGACAGACACTCTCATAGGAGCGTGAAGACTATGTACAAGATGAAAAAAGGGTGGATACAGAAAGACATGGGTAGAGCAAGGTAACAATGAGAGATTGAGAGCAGTTGCACCAGCTGCCCAATTACTATTGATTTTTCCATGGGCATTATCATAGAAGTGAGTTTGAAGAAGGACAATTGTAATGGCTTAATAGGATTTCAGAAGGGGTTCGTCCTTTGAAAAACTGCCACGGTACTTGCTAGAAATTTATAATGAATGACAAAATATTGTACAAGTGGGATCAGGTAAGTATTTTTGAAACATCCTACTTCTAACACTCATTTAGGAACCATGTATTGAACACACAAGTCTTTAATGAGATGACGTACGTCTCTCAATGTACATTTGAATTGCTTTAATACTGAAGCCGAATTTCTCACTGAATGTAGCACTAGCATGTGATCATACAGCTGCCGTTCTGTATCTTGGGGGATGAAGAAAAGGAAGGGAGACATACTGTACTACACCATACTGCTTATGAAATCTATCAAAACCAGTAAAAAAATACTCAGGTTTAACAAGGAGGAGAAAATGCTATGTATTTCTTGCACCAAAAAATCTATTATCTATATAATGAGCAAAGAACAGTAATGGATCTAATCATCATTTGCAACCATTATTTTACAATGTAATACTGTGTAATTCCACAGTTTAAGCCTAAAAAGTTTGAATATCATTCACAGCTTAAAAAAAGCCTACTTCTTATTTGACAAAAGTAGTTTTTCCTGTAAACTCTAAGAACATTATGGTGAAATAGCTAAGTGAGCCAAGCTCAAAGAAGCAAGACTTTACACAGACCCCCATAATTAAATCTTAATATTATTAAAATAAAATACATTATTGACTAAAATTAGTGTACATTACATGGTTTCTACACCTTTGGAAAGACAAGTGATAATGAATTCCTTATGCAAAAAGGATAAAGAAAAAAGATATCAAATCTACTTGTTTTCCGAAAGCACCTAGCTTTTGCTGACAGCATAAAATACTATATTGTGTTCTAAAAGCATCTTCTGTTTCAAGCACAATTAGCTCAAAAGGTAACAATTTTATTTGCTTTGGATACTGCAGTTAAACAGCTCATTTTTAAAAGCTGAGTTTCTAAAATATTTACTGCAGAGTCTGTCCTGCATTATAAATCATAATTTATTGCAGAAGAGAACTATGAACAGCTTCGTGGTTTAGGAGAAAGCCTAGTAACCTGGTACACTTAGGAGGAGTGTCACATCGTCATGTTGGTAATTTTAATTCTCACTACTGGGACGGACTAACACAAATGAAGCAAGTCAAAAGTCATGTTCAGGAACTCTCAGGATACCAAGCCCTCTCCCTAACACAGCAGAAAAAGTCTTGGTTAGTGCTCCTCTTCCTCCCTTGCCTCCTTCCCTCTCCGCAAAGTAAAGAGCACCACAGTGCCAAAAAATTGGTCACTTTATCAAGAGGAAAAAATTAAAAATTAAACATTCAAATGTGCACACCTACTTTATGTATGGCTGGCAGAGATGTATATAATTAAGATGTAGCAGAAAAAGTTAGGCTAAAGCTAACTTTTACATGTTTACAGTAAAGATTTAAGATTTGCCAAATTTTAATTAATGGGCAAAAATTGCTCTTGATGGACACCTGCATCTGGAGGAACATTTCAGCAAACTTTTAAGTAACAAATGCACTAGCAAAGCTTGAGAATCAAGTTATGGAAAAGTGGTGGTGGAGGGGCTTGTTTGGTTTTGGTTCGTTTGGTTTTGCTGTTTGGGGTTTTTTTTTTGCTTTGTTTGGCTTTTTTACACACCACAATATTCTAAGGTTTGTGCCAAAAGTTCTGAAGTCATCAACAGGAAATGATGAAAGCATCTCTGCCACTTTAAACCTCTGTGAGTGGAGCTTGACATTATCAAATTCAGTGTCATATTTTACACGTCAAAGTACAGACCAAAAAAATAATTGTTATGCCAACATCTCACCCTTTGTAGAACGATCACCAATATAACGTTCTGTGTTTTAAATACCAAGGTTGAAAAGTGGCAATAATGTTGCAAGTTGACCTGCATAAAACATAGTGTATGGTAGTGAGAGAATTAATTATTTCCTCATTTATATGTTTGTGGGATAGAGAGTCTAGCAACTTATGTTAGGATCTTTTTATGCTGGCCTATGTACCCACAAGTAGAAGGCTTAAAGTTATTGCTCAACTCAGTAATTTGAGACTTTGGCTTACTGACTCAGGCACAACGACTTTCATGCAGGTGGAGTATTTTCTTTCAGACACATTTCTTTCACAACTCCAGTTTGTGGAGAAAAAGGGATTTTAAGCATGGCTTTGGTTTTCTTTGCATTGATACACTTACAGGGATGCAACACGGGCAGCTGCAGCACAGACGAGAAGCAGTTATCACTTTAAGGAAAAAATTGTGCATAGATCTAGCTAAAGTAATTGCTACATTAATTTTGATGGTGTTGTCTACAGTCCTTGTATTTATCATCTAAATGAAATGTGGGAAATCCTACTGTGGTGTAGGTACATACACACATGGCAGAAGAGACAAGATACTGTGCAGCCAAATCAAAGGTTTACCATGACAGTTAGATGAAGATAGCATCCCTGCAGATAGTTGGGAAAAGAAATCCAGCGGCACAAGTTAAAAGGAGCACCTGTTTTGGCGCATCCTGGTTTTTTTATCCTTAGGGAGCAGCAATTCAGTAAGACAGAACAAAAGAGTTATCATTCTATAATTATGCACTGTAATATCCAATAGTCTCACCTGTAATTGCAGATCATTTCATATTCATTCCAGGGCACCATGTCTTTAGAAAATTATTTTAAAAACAACAACAAAACCCTCAAAGTTCTCTGAAGTCCAGATAACACTGGAGTTGTTCCCAATGCAACTGTCTGTCAAGGCCTTAATAATCTGATTTAATCTGCTGTAGCTTTGTTACTGCTACAAGAGAGATATACTTATTAATGGTCTTTTTAGGCTCCAGTCATAAAATACAGCAGAACTCTTTTAGCACTAACTCTTCAATCCTCAGGTTAAGTAGGCTAACCAAATCTAAAATAATATAAAATATCTGTACATAGTGTAATACCAACGCTACCATCCTAAGACCTCCTCTATCCAGATCAGAAGGCGAAGAAGCACAAGACAAAATGTTTGACATTTTATTAGATTAAGTCAAGCTAAAGACAGACATGCTTGATAGTTCTGGCATTTTAATCTCAGGCTCACTGTATGTCTTAGTATAAAGAGGTCATTATAGACTGTTCCACTGACTAAAGTAACTCAATACACTTTTGATACAGTGCATAAAACAGTTAATGAAATAAATGTCTATAAAAGTGACTTCTCTACCACAGGTCAATGCTGATAGCACCACTTTTTCATCAAGCAAAAGTGAACAAGTATCACCCAGCCCCTACATAAAGAAGCACCAGCAGCCCATGACTCACAGGACAGTTAGCATCAGTGATAAGCTAAAGAATATGAACCAGAGACTGGTAATGTTCCTAACCAGTGCAATGTTTCTCCTGTTGGCAGCATGAGAACCCCATTCAGGTAGTGTAATGCCTCTCTGATTGGTTTCTCCTTAACCCTCACACATACTACATACCCAATGTGTTGGCTGGGATGGGAGCCTCTTTGTAAAAAAGACTCAAACACACTTTATTTAACCGTAACATAAGCAACAACCCAGCTCAGTTCAGTTAAAGACAAATGTGTGTCCCCTCCAAAATCACTTTCAACAGACAAAAAGAACACAGCGAAACCACCACCCAGAGTTACAAGGCAATGGTTTACAGAGTAATGGACAGATGGGATAAACAGACTGATGCTATATGGAGCAAAAAGTCTGAAAAAATTTGTGTGCTTCTGTCAGATTGACCTGCTTAGAAAAACTGAGGGTAAAGACAACCAGTACTGGAGAGCACTGCTAGGACATGAAGCAGAAATGAAGACGGATGCAAACAGGTATAGAAAACCCTATGGGGAGCTTGACTGACCAATCTAAATAGGGTGCAATGGGCCTTGACCCTGGCCTTAACAGAGCCCTGGATGTATTTTTCAAGTATGTTTGCTCAGCTTAACACAATTTAAAAGCCATGTTAAGATTCAGGTAAACAACAGTTTGAAACTGCACTGCAGCCTAAAGCCAACCCTCTGGAGAGCCTCTGGTACAATCTGGCCACCCAAAAGCTTTAATGTTAACCGTATTTTCAATGGCATTAAACTGATACAATTGAAAACAAAACTTTTTGGCTGCCAAGGTGCATCCACAGAAAGCAAAAATAAAGAGGATGGCAACACAGGGCTGCTCACGAGCATGCACCTCCACAGTAAAATCTGAAAATCCCTTATACATTTAGAAACCTTAGCATGTTCCTGAAGCAGAATTCTCTCAGTTTAAGGAAGCTTTTTCACAGGAAAGGGTATCAGTTGGTAGGGTCATGCTGTCACTGGATCTTGTAAGTATGCAAGAGGCCTACATGGTGTATCTTAAAAAGTAAGGATAGCTAGTAGACCAGGTCAGCCAACTGCAATCAGACTGTACATAGTAAGCATTGTTCCACCACTTTCTAAAAGTATACAGTTGCATTTAGAAATAATGAGTATCTGAAGTCAGTGCATTTCAACACAAAAACTACTGGTTTTATAAACAGCAATGAATTTTTAATAAAGTAAAAATAAAAAGGTGAGCAAACAAATAAATCTAGATTTTTCAACGTAGAATCTCCCAACATATCATGCTGTATTTCAAACCATCAGAGGAAAGCAACAATCACAGTAACCTACCACTGACTCCTGACTCGTAACTACGCTATTTGTGAGGACCAGTGCTCTATCTGTAGACTGCTGATAGGCCGCAGGTTGCACGTTCTGAATAAACCAAGCAACACTTACTGCAATTTCTCTATTATTACCCAAATAACTGAAAGCACTGAAAAGAATATTACACATCATTTCAAGGAATATGTAATGTACGCAGAGTTCCCTATTTTTACTTAAGCAAGTTATGCTTTGAAGAGTGACAAAGTACATCTCTACTTGGTGCGTTATAATTATTTCATAAATATTTACGGGATGAAACTTTGTAAAATATACACTACTTACATTAAAGAAGTATCCGTTCCTATGCTATTCAAGTGGGAGGTGAGGAAAGCATATTCAACTGTCTGAGAAAGATGATGAACAATGTTCACAAACATACTGGACTAAAACCACACATGCACACACTTTTATTGTTTCCTGGAAGCATTCTTATGTGCTAGTTTTGTTCTCTGTAAAGCTAAAAGACAATGTGACCCCACTGATCTTTCAGAGATCTTGATTTTTTTCAGATGAATGAGTAAATCAATAACCTTTTAACAAAGAGGTAATTTAACCGGTCAGCACTCCTTCAAAGCAATACATTCATTTAGGTCTAAACACAGAATCCAGGAGATCATAGCATGTCTAAAATGAGACAGATTCCCACAGCAAAATAAGTTTTCTCACAATATTTCACGAATGTTTTATGACATTTCTGAGAGACAACTTTAGGAACTATTTAACTCTTTCTAGTCCAAGAGGTATGCATCCTGCTTGTCCTTGGGAGCTAAGCTCCCAGAATCTCAAGAGTCATCATTGCTAAGAACGAGCCATTCAGGTAGCTACAGTGACAAGGATCATCACTTGCACCTTACATAGGCCAGAAAATTAGCAGAACTGCAACTGCTGCACTTCTGATAAAATATTTAATATACCCATGGGCAAAATTCTGACTCTGGCAGGGAAATGGCAAAAGATATATTGGATCTAATCTAACATTAATTTACAAAAACACATAACTTGAAGAAATATTTTTAACTTTTGCCAGAACACCTCTGCTGAAATATTGGGCTGTTTTTCCCACTGCGTACAAACTGTTTAATCATTTACATAAAGGCTGTGGATAACAGAATTTAATTATAGTATGTCACTTACAGTTTGTATTTACAAAGATTATTCTTGACTCTAGCGTAATTACAATGAAACACAACCTTGTTTTGTGTGATAATGATTTTTGGCTTCAAGACAAATATCAAGCCAAAGAAAAGAGAGAGAATAAAGCTTATCACAAAAATCCAACAGAACCTGAGATTGAATCATAGAATCACAGAAAGGTTTGGGTTGGAAGGGACCTTTAATGATCATCATGTCCAACCCTCCCACCATGGGCAGGGACATCTTTCAGTAGGTCAGGTTGCTCAAAGCCCTGTCCAGCCTGATCTTGAACAATTCCAGTGGTGGGGCATCCACAACTTCCCTGGGCAACCTGTTCCAGTGTCTCACCAGGCTCATCATAAAATAAATCTTCCTTATGTCCAGTCCCAATCTACCCTCTTTCAGTTTAAAACCATTGCCCCTTGCCCTGTCACTACAGGCCTTGGTAAAAAATCCCTGTCTTTCTTGTAAAGCCCCCTTTAAATATCGAAATGCTGCAACAAGGTCTCCCTGGAGCCTCCTCTACTCCAGGCTGAACAACCCCAACTCTCTCAGCCTTTCTTCGCAGGAGAGGTGTTCCAGCCCTCTGACTATTTTTGCGGCCCTCCTCTGGACCTGCTCTAACAGGTCCACGTGCTTCTTGCACATGAGACCTCAGAGCTGGACACAGTGCTCCAGGTGGGGTCTCACAAGAGAGCAGAGCAGAAGGGGAGAACCACCTCCCTCAAACAGCTGGCCACACAGTTCTCCTATTAGTTCTTCTATCAATTCTCCTATTAACATAATCAACATACTGACTGATGTAGACACTAATATAATATGAATGACTGCTGTTCTTTGTAGAATACTATTACTGACCTTTCCTATGTAACGCAAGGAAAGGAGTAAAGACAAATGCAAGTTACCAGAGTCTCTTATTTTGCAAAATCTGACCCATTTGGCATCAAAACTGCATGAAGTGCAACAGAGTACACAGGCTTAAAGTTACAAAGATTTTCAAGAACCTGTCTAAAAAAAGCATTCTGTTTTACCCAAGTAATAACATCTTTTACTTTAATTGAGATCTTCAGCTATTTACCTGAAGCTTCCACCAGAAGTAACTGTACAGACACTGGGATCATAAAATAGCTAACGGTGCTTGATGGTTAGTGGAACTTTCTTCATGATCACATCCAGGGGTCATGCTGAAGCTAGACAGAGAAGATAGTAACAGCAGTTATGCCATTTCTCCTATGCTCTCACTATTCCTGCTGGCAACCAGATAAGAGAGTGGGAAAAGAGCAACAGGAGTAACAAGTCTGGCTGGATTGCCAGGAGCATGAAAAATGCAGAAAACAAGGGAAAACAGTTTGCAGTAGTCTGTGGGTGGAAAGTGAAAACAGAAAGGAGAAAGGACACTACAAAACCTTCATCATCCACGGGCCACTGTCATGCAAGCTAAATAAGGCAAAACTAGTAGGTGTTCATTAAGCTAAAGGACATATTAATAAAGGACCTACACAAGTAGGTGAATTGTGGTCATCCTGAACAAACATTCCTTATTCTGGCATTTTTTATTTCTAGGAAATGACTGAGACTGTATAAGTCTCTTACAATGATTTTTCTTTTGTTGAAACTTTCTCAAGTAGTATGTACCTATGCTACTTGTCAGTACAATGCGCCAGTCAGGACAATGAAGCTTCCTTCAGAAACAAAGAGAAGCATAAACAAATGATTAATATTACTACCCTTCCTGACACCCAAGCTTAAGAAAAATGTATGTTACAATGTGCTTGAAAATTAGTATTTATATCAAAAATCTGAGCAGTAAGTAAAGAAAGCAGATGTTCTATGACAGAAATAAAATTATTTTCAATTTCACTTTTTCTATGTTCTTTTCACAGCTAATATTGCTGAGAAGTTTGGGAGTATCAACCAGGGAGTTTTCTGCTCACTCCTGCCTGACATACACTTCAGCTCACATGCCCAAAGAATATTAGTGAACACAGACCTACTTTTTTTTTAAATCGTTCTTTTAAAAGTCCTGTTACATTTGTCTGTTATGGTCTTTCTCAAACAGCAAAACTGTGATATAAACCCCATTCCTTATATTCTAAACCACAACATTCAGGTCACCAGATTCTTACATCTTGTGTCTGCTGGAACATTTCACTATTGCATCCACTGTTTCAATTTCTTATTGCGCTTGAAAACAAAAAACTCTGTTCATGCAGAAATGTGTCATAACAATAAAAGAGCATCTGTGCTCCAACAAATCCAATGGCATTTGTAGTGATTAAGGCTAACTGGTTTGCAGTAGGTTTTCCTTTTAAATTATTGCAATACCGTTGTAGAAAGCCAGGAATGGTTTTGTTTTATTGGTTTAGCACACTGGCTACATCATACCACACTTCACTAACCAGCCTATCTAACCAAATTATTCTTCCTTCAGACAAAGTCTTTTAAAAATTTCTTTGTCCCTAATGCAGTAATTTAACAGCAACTTCCATGAGTTTGGATTGAACAACATCAAGACATCTCTTTGGACATCATCCTGCAGCTGTGCTAAAAGCTAAGAGAAGGCAAACAAGAAGTCTGTTCAAAGGTATCTGGGGCAAGATACAATCTCAGCCAAATTTGATGATCTGCAACTATTATACCAAAGAAATGTCTAACCTAGGTAAATGGCTACCTGATACAGCAAAAGATAAAGATGTAGAGTGACACTTTCTGGATGAAAACTACTGCCCAAATTCATGAATGAATCCATGATTTTTCACAGAAGAAAGAGAGCAAGCTTTTGGGTACGGAGAAATGAAGGATCCTTGAAGACAGTAACGGCTCCTATCCCTATGCTTGCCAAGATCAAGATTTAAGTAATCAGAAAGGATCAGGATGGTGCTGAACTTCTGGCAGAGTCTCTGCTATATTCTCCAGGGGAATTCTGTGGATTTAACACCAGAATGAGTTTAAAAGACTTCGAAGACCTGCAGGAGTTGCATTCCTTGGTTTTATTTACCACCTTCTGCATGCTACAAAGAACCTGTTTTCCTGGATCGCAACCTCAGAAACTGATATAATCCATTATCTTTCCTGCTAGCAGTCAGTCCTATACATTATAGAGAGAGTTGTAAAAAGAACAATCTGCTAAGGGAAGAAATTTCTTTAGTCCAGCAACTAAGTGATTGACCTTGTCCTGAAATCAGAATTTTTCATCATTCATATTTACTCATGAGCATTCTCATTGCTTGCATCCACAGTGTCCAATACTCCAAAAATTATAATAGAATCTTGGAGCCAATGTGTTCTTGAGATATTGGGTTCAATTGATACTCAATTTGGAAACCTGAAAAATTACCTGGATTCTACAGCAGACTAAGAAAGTAAGAACTTTAATGAGCTTTTTGTAGCTACATTACTAAGCTAAAAAAAAAAAAAGAGGAATTGCAAAAATATTAGACAAGACTTTAAAAAATTAAAAGGAAAACCCCCAGGGTTTTTTTCAGCTTTGTAGATTTTGAAGGGTTAGAGTACAAATTAAAAATTACTCTAGGTCTGACAAAGACTGCTAAGAGTCCTTTGCTGTTTTGGAACTTACTTCAGACTGACTGGGAAAAAAAAATGTTGATCCTCAAAAATAAAGGCAGACTTTGCTTAGGAATAAATATCCAAAATTCTAAATGGGAGAGAAACTAAATGGGAGTTTATTCCTACCTTGAAAGAATTCTATCTCCAACAGCAATTTTATTTCAAGACTTTAGCTTAAAGCAAGCTGATTTTCATTATATATACTCAAATGTTATTAATGACAACTAGGTTACTTCTTCAGTTCTAACAAACTCATTTACCACTTCTACTGTTTATATGTCAACATCTTATTGATTAACACAATTTATTGTGTGCTTTCATGAAACAGCATTATATCTGGTTTGCAGCAAACTTTCCAATGGTTTTAGACTTCACAAATGTGAAATTGACTTTAGTTCTTCTAAAAGTTTGGTGTTACCAATGCATGCATTTTTTTTTTCCCCATTTTGTTTCCGAAGATTATAAACATCGTTACAATAATGGCCATACTGGATCAGATCCTTCTCATTTAATACCTTGTCCAGAGAGTTGCCAGCAGACTATACCAATGAAAACTAGAAAAACTGAGCAAGAGTGGACTGATGCTTTTCCACAATACTCTCCCAGTCTTTGGCAATTTACCACTTGATGAATTCTTGAGCCAGACGCACTGTTTTTATGTTAATAACCTGTAATGCATTTTTCTTCCATCAATTTTTTCAAAACTCCCTAAATCTATGGAAAATCTTAACAGCCCCAGCATCTTGAAATTTCACAGCTTAACTATTAATTGTGAAGAAACATCTTTTTTTAATTTGCCACTTGTTAAATTTCACTTTCACTGTCTACAAGAACTGAAAGGTAGACAGCAAAAGAAATTTCCTATTTACTCTCTCCATTCCACTTGTGATTTTAGAGATTTTTATCACATCACCTTTTACAGGTGATCACCTTTCTGCCACACCAATCTTTTGCTCTTTCACAGAGTGATTAACCCTAATTCTTAAGAAATCAATTCTGTGCAACTTTTAAGATCCTTTCTGCTTTTTCTGATCTTTTTCCAATGCCACTAACACCTTTTTGAGTTAGGAGATGAGGAGCTGTGTACAACATGCAGCATGCATGGATTTACATGGTGGTGGCATGATGTATACTCTTTCAACATTTGTTTTACTTTTTGGACTGGTTACTAAGGACTATTTCTTCAGAGTTTTTATTATAACCTCAAGATCTTGCTCCTGAGTGGTAACAATTAAGAGAATAATATTCTATATAAATTTAGGACCCCCCCCAACTATGTGAATCTTTCACCTTTAGCTATATTGAGTTTCATACGCTATTTACCATTGTGTCTCATAAAATTCTTTTGCAGTTGACACTGTGTTTGTAGTATTGTCTAGAGACTATCATCTCACCACTTAACATCTTTTCTGGATCATTTATCCTTACATTAAAAGCAGAGGTCCTAGCACTGATCTATCTGGGACTCTATCAGTAACCTTCAACCACTGCAAAAACTGCCTCTTTATTCCTACCCATTTCCTATCTTTTAACCAGAGACTTCTGCACGCAACGGACCCTTCCTCTTTTCCAAAGCTGTCTGGACTCTTTAAGGCTTCTAAGCAATGTGATCATGTGAAATGCCCTTTGAAAAACCAAGCAGATTATATCAAACGCATTTGCCCTGCTAACTTCTTCAAAGAATTTCAGTAAGTTTGTGAGACCAGACGTTCCCTTACAATGCTATGTTGACTGTTCCTCAGGACATCACATTTATCCACGTGTCTTCTAATTTGGTCCATTATTACATCATTTCTACTAATATTCCAGGAACAAGCATCAGGCTTACATATCTGCTGTTCCACAAGTGTGTCCTAGAATCTTCTAAAAATTGCATCATGCTAACTCACTTCCAGTAATGCAGCACCAAGTTAGTTCTTAAGGGAGAGGCTGAACAGGTTTTTTGCACAGTTTTAATTACCAAAAATTGTACTAAAGAAAACCATATTTCTGCTGAGAAAAATAACCTGAAACAAGAGTCTCCACAGCTTTTCCACAGGATTCAACACAGATTGACAGTTCTGAGATCAGACCTACAAAATTAAGACCCTGGCTCTCATCACTAAGTAGGTGCATCTCACTTTGGCAAATGATACTTGATAAAGGGATGGCATCTATGCTAATCTCCTTTTACCTTGCTTGATTCAGTCATAATGTAGGAAAACTGTAAAGCACATCTAGAATATTTTTTTACATTAGGATGGAGGAGTGTTACTCTGTCTTTTAAAAATGTTGCATTATTTTAGACTTCCCTCCCTCCCCATTTTCTCATGAAAGACCTCTCACTGAGAGATGGTGAATTATCAAGGAAGGATTGTAGCCAGATACTACAAAAAAGAGAGGAAAGCATAAGCAGCATGATATCACATATGCAGACCTTGCTTCTCCTTACTCTTCACTACTTCACAGCAACAACAAATAAAAGGATACTTGCGAAAAAAAATTGCCCCTCTCCTCACAATTCCCCTGTTCCCATGCTCTCCTGTAGTCTGTAAACCTTGTCACTCTTATTACTGTTCTTCTCCACTTCATGTTTGCTGGGGAAGAACAAGGAGAGACCTCCTCACAGAAAACAGTTGACTAGCCAAGGCATACCTGAAAAATTTTACTGGATTTCCCCATGTGTAGGAGAAAATTCCTCCGTCCAGAAACAGATTTAAGCATTCAACCCTAATTATACAGTCTAATATACCAGTCAGGAAATACTTTACTTTTTATGCTTTAAACCAGAACACTGCAGTCTAAAAAAGGGAATCATTATAAAAAGATTTAGATTGTAATTTGGCAGTTATGCTGGATTGCCACAGAACTAGATCATCTGAGGTACCAGATTTAAGCCTATTCAACAGCAGATTGCTAATAGCCATACAGTAATGTTCCCCTGCCTCAGCAAAAGCCTTTGGCTTGCTATCCAGTAGCCAAGATCATCTCATGCCTTGTCCCCGAATTCACCTTTGTGTACTGCCCAAGTTTTTGCAGGATCGGGTTTTTTTGGATGGAAAGCTGCTGCCTCACCTGTTTTTACTGTCTCTTTTTACTGTTACTGTGCCAGCAAGCATGTGTTCTGAAAAGCAGCATTTACTAGATTTACATACCCTTTGTTTCTAAAACCACTTGCCCACTGAGCCCGTCTAGTATCAAAATAGACAATGTGGAGTTAGCGCAGCCTGGGCTGTGTTCATCACTGACTCTTCCTTCCACGCCTGCTCCATACAGTTCCCAGGGTCATAAGAAAATTATGACTGCAAACATAGCTAGCTCACCAGTGGATCCGGTACTTCTTGGTTAGGTAAGGTGACCTTTAGGACCTCTGTCCCTTACTTGCTGCTACATTAGACAGAGAGATCCTGCAGAACAGAAAGATCCAGGTCATCCTCCTGACTTGGGGAGGTGTCAGTGACACTGCACAGGAGGTTCTTAGCCAGTGCTATTTCTGAACACTGCTCACAAAGTCACAGAGGACATCCGCACATGGGCTTTCCCCGCCGTGGTGGTGCTGCTGCTGTGACTAGGACACACGTTCCCTTCCTGCTACCTCCACAGCTAGGCATGCCTCCTTACATAAGGGAGACTTTTACTTTGATGTCTACCAAACCTGGCTGCAAAGCAGTGACAGCAGACACCCAGGCGAAGACAGCACGTGGCCACCTAAGACTACGCAATCCAGCCTGCTTATGTAAAAAAGCAGGTCTACGGCCACCAGTCAAGTCACCATGTCTCTCCTTGAGCTTGACAAGCTCATTCACCCTCCTCTACCATGACTGGTAAAGCTGTTCTTAAGCAGCCTGACCTATCACTGGGAAAACTTCAATTATCAATCCAGCATCTCCTAGGTACTGGTAGAACTTGTATTTGGCTGCCTGAAAGTGACACAGAAATCCACTGGGGTTAGGTCCAAGGATAGAGCTTGTTAGAAGAAGAATCCCACTGCCAGTTTCACTGCACACATCTGCAGGAACAAAAGCAAGCAGTGGTAGATGAGATGTAAGCTGGGGGAACCAGCTGTATTAGTTTCAGCAGCTTGCAGAGTTGTGATACTCAGGAATCCCTTGGTGACCACTTTACGAAAAACCTGCTCCTGTGCCAATGTAACACACAGGAACTTATTTAAGAATAGTTCTTCCTGCTTGTAAAGTGAAAGGCTCCACAAGAGACACCCCCCCCCAAAAAAAAACCCAAACAAGTGCACTTCTTTTTCCCCTACACTTCTTGTTCCTGTCTTGGGTTGTTCTCCTCCCCCAGGTCCAGTTCCCTGTTACCGCTGCCCAGATCAGTGTGTGACCTCTACCAGATCTCCCTGAAAGGTTCAGAAATTATTACAAAGTCATTTTTATAGTTATTATGAAGCATGCACTTAGCAAGCTGGAAATCTGTCTCCATTATCTTTTTATGACACTAATGTTGTTTGAGAAACTTAGACAGTAGTTTCTAAAGTGGTTTTAATTGACATCAGGGCTGATCCTGCCCTTTCTGTTTCTGATCCACCCCTTCTGTTCATCCATATTCGCGCACTTTCCCTTGTTTTGTACTGTCATGTGCCTTTGTGATTACAGAGAGAAGAATAGCTGTAACTCAGATCAGCTCCCTCTCTTGGGTTTTCTTCCTGGATGTTGATGGTCTGAATGGCCAGAGCATGGCAGCAGTGATAGGGAGGCAGGACTATTTGTACCAGTGCATACTGTAAAGAGTCGAAATACTTTCAAAACTGTTTGTTCAAACTGAAGTGCAGACAGAAGCAGAAACACCAGCAATGTGCAAACTGTGCAAAGCCCACAGTTGTTTGGGTGCTGGAGGCAAGGCAGGAGTACACCAGCACCACTGCGTTAAAGTCAAAACAGTTTTCAGGAAATTTCCCTTGTAGCCCAGCATTATTTTATCAGCTATGACTCTGACAGTGGTTGTGCATTCAAAAGGGGATGGTGGATGGAGCACAGACTGGAGGATGTAGCTGGGTGGAGTGGAGGACTGCAGATACAGAGCAGGCATCACAGCACCATAGGCAGCACTGGCTGCTGTAAACTGCACCCAAGCTTACAAGTACCCATGCTGAGCCATGTACAAAGGAGTATCAAACTATATCAGGATGCATACTCCCAACGAGTAACTGATACAGCAGCTTCACCCTAGTCCTTTCCAAAAATGTAAGCAGAACTGGTACCTGAGTCTGGGTCCAGTTTTAATCTCATTATGTGAACAAACAGATGCTATTCCAGTGCCTGATGCTAGGCAAGCAAGACTAGGTGGAAAGACAACTAACATCACTGTCCAACAGGCAGTGAAAGCACACAGGTGAGCTTGCATTTACTAGAGGGCAAAGACATGCAAGCTCTGCTACCCTGGCAGTCAAAAAGCAGCAGTGGGGCAAGAAGGTACTGGTGAAAGGTGTTTGGTTTAGCTGCAGGAGGCCCAGCAGGACTCTGGTGAGAACAAAATCTACCAACTTGGCACAAAGCTTTTTGAACAAAGACAGTCTTGAAGTGGAGGGGTGGTGAGAAATATGCCTAATGTAGTCCCTATCCACTTGCACTTTGGGAAAGGGTGATGCTTAACAACAGTCTCCCCTTCCTTCCCTCCTATATCGCATATCCTGTTGCATCATATTTTGTAATAGACTTAAAACTTACTGGGGGACAATCCATGGACCAGATTTTCAATTGCTGGCGGATATGCAGAAACAATACTTTATCAATAGGGTTGAGGAATTCATTAGAGGATTTAAGTCTTAAGGTCTTCTGAAAATTTCAACAGGCACACATAGCTTTAAAAATCCACTCTGGTGTCAGCCTGTGTACTTGTATAATATCCTGCATAGCAAGAAGCATGTTCTAATTGCATTAAACTACTCTCTAGAAGATCAGAAGGGGAATAAGAGCAACAGACAAGAAGTGAGAGAAATGGAACAGTATTTGTATTACAGTAAAAGAAAGAAGCATCTCTGAAGCAAGCACCTAACAGCTTAAAGAACAGCCATAACTAACAATATACAGTAACAAAAAATATACCTCTATAAAGAGATGAAATAAATATAAAAGACTCCCTTTTCAAATGGTGTTTTGTATGAAAACATATTGTATTGCAGCAGAAGGGTGCGAGGCTGGAATGTTCCAGGAATCAGGGATGCTGAAACCACCTACTCTAAAAGGCACATAATCCACCTATGCAATAGCTTGCTCATTTTCAGGATGTAATCAAGTGTCTGTGTAACATCAAAATCTTATTTCCTTAATCAATTAGAATGGCAAACTGTATTAAAAAAAAAGCCCAAACCTTTGCATTTTACAGCCCCATGTCCCATTGAGTCCATTTTGAAAACAGAATACTGCTCTCAGGTCTTCAATTCTACGTGGACAAATTTAAAAGTCACTTCCATTTTTAAGAATGCAACTTATTTAAATAGAAAGATGAATGATTCTTTATCAGAAGCATCCTCAATTGTAGGGAATTGGGGCCACAACATACAATTACTGCATCCTTTCTTGGACATTTCTTGGAGTGCCCTTGGTTACAGCTGTTTGGATACAGCAGCTGGGTGGGCAGCTTGGAAAGGACAACAGGAATCATCAAACAGAGAGTAAGCAGACACAGGCAGTACCGGTGAAAATAAAGTATACAATAGCTAAAGCAAGGCATGATTAGGGTGGACTGTCTGGCTTTAGGAATGTGAAAGGATATATTTTCACAGTAAGCTGTGGGCAGACTGGTTTGGGAATATTTTTTTGTTCAAAGTTCATACTGAGGTTTTAAGTTTCAAAAAGAAACTTTTTTGAACAACTCCATTTAGCACTAATCCAGTTTCCTTTGATCTGCATGTCAACATTACTTTGAAGACGCTACAGCATGCTGAAGACACCCAGAAAATACTGCCTGGTTTTGCTAGAAATTGTATTATTCATACAGAAGTTATGCCCAGGAAAAACATGATTTTGGGGGTTAGGATTTCTTCCCTTGCACCCATGAGTAGATGCTAAAATTGAGAACCTTTGTATATTTGCAAAATAATAAAGGACATAATTATTAGTAACTCCTCATGGCTACCCTGATACCACAATGTACAAAACTGAAGTTAATTCAGTATACTTTTAAGGCTTGTGACTAATTTAGAAGAAACTTGACTCATCTCTTCTAGAAAACCATACGAATAGCTAAAACAGAAGTGTGTGTGTGTGTGTGTGACAAAATCGATCTTTAAGAAGGTGATTGGTTAATTTTTTTAAACTCTGGTTCTCCATACTGCTTCCTCACTCATTGTATATATAACAGAAATACATGCAGAAAAAAATCAACAGGATTTCTGAATTGAGCTCAGTGAGACCGAATTTAAAAGGTATTTCTATGAAATAAAAGACCAAGTCAATAGGCACTTTACATTGCCTTTAAAGTAAAATTATGTGACTGTTTTGTAACCTATTCAGGTTTGCTCATTTTACATTGTAGTAACATCCAGGGTAACCGAGACTAAAACCTCCAAATTATCTCTTTTTAGTTAAACATTACAACTAAGTATTTCATACCAGAACATGCTGCCTAACTCCCACTCCAGACAAATGAATTTAGCTTTCTATTCCTTATTAAGTAAATAAGGATAAACCTCAGGCTGCTTGTTTATGAGAAAGTCTGGATTTATGAATTTGAACCCCCCCCCAAAAAAAACACAATCCCCCCCCCCAACCCTAACCTCAACAAATAAATAAAACCAGAAAAAGCCTGAATTACAATTACAGTTATACATTTATTTCATTGCCTGAAAGGATGCACAAGAAATCAGGCTAATATCACATAGCAGGAAAAAATTTTAAAGTCATATTACAGAAAAAAACCCCACAACATTATTTTAAAATACAAACTCTGGAAAAAAGATACCTAATTCAGGATTAGTCTATTCCATTATGGACACATGATAATTTGAAGCACTGAACCAATCACTTCAAATTTTTGACTATGCAGAAGTCAGGCTAAAAAACAGGGTCTGAGCCATATAGTAGAATTTATGTAAGATACTCATATTGTTCTCTTCTGTGAAGCTCCACAGCCCTCTGGCCCAAAACCAGTTGTATGCAGAGGAGGGAGAAAATGGTTGGTTGTGCAACCACATCATCTGATACAAAGCAAGCACTTATTTACATTGGAAGGAACCTCTGGAGGACAACTGCTTCGATCCTCTACCCAGGGCAATCTTCAAAGCCTCAAAGGCTGCTCAAGGCCATTCTCAATTAAGTTCAGAGTATCTCCAAGGATGGAGAACCCACAGCCTCTCCAGGCAACCTGTCCCAGCATTTGACCACCCCCATGATGTAAATCTTTTCCTAATGTCTAATTGAAACATCCATTGCTGAACTTTTTCTGTTGTCTCTAGCCCTGTCACCCAGCTCCTCCAAGAGTCTGGTTCTGTCTTCTCTGTACCCTCCCATTAATTGAAAACAAGATCCTCCCCCTAGTCTTCTCTGAACACTGAGGACACCCAGCTCTTCCAGCTTCTCTTTTTACATTATGTGCTCCTGCCCCTTGATTATCTTGGCAGTCTTCCTCTAGACCTGCTCCAGTATGTTAGAATCTCTCCTATATTGGGGAGTGCAAAACTAGACACTGTTTCAGATGCTGTCACACAAATGTCAGCCAATCTGACAGAAATACTCACTTCTCTCAGCTACTGGCTTCATTCTTGCTAAGTAAAGGCACACTGCTGACTCACATTCAACTTGGTGTCCATAGGGGAAAGTGATGTCATTTGTTGCAATGTCACTTTCTAGCCATTGGTTCCCAGCCTGTACTACTGCGTAGGGTTATTCTGTTTCAATTTTCAGACTCTTGAATACCAGGAGGTTCTTGTCAGCCCATTTCTCCAGCTTGTCGAGGTCCCTCAGAAGAGCAGCCCTGCCCACAAGCACACACAACTTGGTGTCATCAACAAGCTTGCTGATGGTGCATTCCATCACCTCATCCAGGTAGTTAATGAAGATTATAAATGCAAAACTGCACTATTTAATCTTACTGAATACTAATTATCATGTCCTGAAAAGGCTAAAGGACTTCCAAGTGGTTTAATTTTAACTAATTAACAGGTTGGTAAATGGGACTTTACAAAGAACTTGTATTTCAATACACAAGCCACCAAATAAAGCCTCTTCAGTATTTTTTTTTTAATGGGCAGTTTGTGCTTGGTGACTCATTGCAATAGCTCCAATGAAAGATTTCTCTCCAACACATCCTTCTAAATATGGAGAACTAAATACATAAAGTATCTGTGTCAGTGACTCTCAAGAATTCAGGGAAAAGGGCCTAAATTAAGAGCCACTGTATATTTGTACTGCAATACGCTACAGAGCTGTTAGCAATGTCTCAGTACTGCAGGCTGCGTATCTCCATATACAAGCTTTCAGAGAACTCAAGTAACTGGAGTTCTTTCATAAAAAAAAAACGCTTTATCTCAAAATTGTACATAACTCACAGTGCTTCATAGCCCTAGATTATTTGGTATTACAATTTTGTAGTAGAACTATTTCTACAGAATAAATGTGTTATGGGTCAGATCATTGCTGAAGAACCACAAGTTCTGCTATCATAAAGTCTGCTATATAGCCATGTCTCAAGGTCTGAGCTTTAAAACATCAAAATCCTCACCTAATGGGTACAGAGATAACTTCAACTATTTAGCAAATGTGAATGAAACTGCACCAGTCAGTAAGTTCTTTAAAATGTTAAAATGTATAACCTGCATTATTAGCACAGCTGGAACTTTGGTCTTCATAGTTTAGTGGCTACACACTTCTGCAGTTTCTTCAAGACATTGATGAAATTCACCATTTTGATAGACTAACAAGAAATTTTCTGGGCTCTGCTCTCCCAGGACATTTCTATAAATCTATCTGTAGTCTTTCAACATAGGAGAGAGTTAACTGCAGATTAATACATTTGCCTGTCCCCCAACTGCTTAAGAGATCTAGAAAACAGCAGAGCCACCTGGATTTAAAAAAAATCCTAAAAAAGTAACAATTCTGCAAGTAATTTACACAGGCAAGGTTAAGAAAAAGAACATTTAAGAGGAAAACTCTATTGCAACAGCATTTACAGGTTGCTACTGCTGAAAATTAGTCCTGATGTACATCCAGCCTTGCATATATTATTTTTATATCTTACACACATAGTAGCTAATAAAAATACAAAAAAAAATACAGAACTGCATACCACAGCAATACAGTAACAATCAAACCCTTAGTACAGGGAAGAGTTCATTAGTAAATTACAACAGCCCTAAAACTCCTATTCTTAAGTCTACGATAAAATTTTAATAGAACCAGTATTTAATATAATGCTAGTGCAAAAAACATAAACAAGTATACATCATGATCTTTTCTCATAATATTTCAGCTATTTCTCTAAAGGCTGGCTTACAATAGAAAATATTTCAATTATCATTATCAGTGCTTCATCTGTGCATCCTAAAACATACACTCTTGCTTTTTAATACAGTAAGACTTTGAGTTTCTAAACAAGAACTTTGATAGAAATATACCATTTTAACTTTGCCTTCAAAATTCCTATTAGAAATTCATTTGAAATAAAAGGCGGGGGGGGGGGGATTGCTATCCCAGTTAACATTTGTGAAAGCTCCTTCAAGAGGACATCTTAAGTGGACTGTAAACATAGCTCAAACTAATAAATATAACAAATACAATTTTCTCCACTAAGTTATTTGATTTGTAGTAATTTACAATCAGGACCAAAACAAGCTGCACACAAACAGGACATGATGTTCCTACAGTCACTTAAAGTACCTTCTATAAGAACAAGCAGGGCGTGTTTTTAAAGCAGAATTATATTTACAAACTAGAAAAATCCAAATCTTTTCTATGCTAAATTCCAAGAAGAGTGATCATCAGGTGAACTACTTGGGGCAGAGGATCAGTTTCCAGCTTATGTTCACATTTAACCACAACTGAATACAGAGTATATAAAACAGTCGAGAAATATGCCATTAGTATATACATAATTAGCATTATATATATTAATTTTAAGTGTATTTTCCCAGAAATAGCTTTGAAACCTTCAAAGCTGTACCTTTCCTCAAGTCATCTTTCATTAAAAAAAAACCACACAGAATTATGTTTTCCTCTCTGTAACCTTTAATTATATGTGAATTACAGTTAAATCTTAATTCACATTGGTATTCACATAAAAACTTGCCCATTTGACTTCATTTTCCCTTAGTTTATCTTACTTCTTGCCAGTGCTTTGCTTCACAGCCTATGCAAGACTATGTGTCTCTTCTTATGTTTTCATCTGCCAAGAACTGTTTAGAATTTCTACTTGCACAGAAGTGCCAAATCATTGATGGTGGTCAAAAAAAAAGAACCAAACCCCAAGACCACAGCATGTCTAAACAGGTGTCACCCATCCAATTAATTTCATGAGACAGAGGCATCAGGTAAGTATAACTCAGCGTACCAGCCCTTATCACACCAGATGATGCTGAAGACAATCCTGACTCCATAAAAATGTTCTGCAAGAGCCGATCAAAGCTAGAAACCATTCATGTCATCAACAGAAGAAACAAACCTTTGCTTCAAGAGGTACAAGACAACAGTGCAACACAAAACAATAATCAGAAAAATAAGGAGGAAAGGCTAGAAAGAAGAAAAGCAAGAAAAATAAGAACAAATATTCAGAAGCTAGAGCGCCATCTCAGTAAATACAGAGGCAACATCAACGCAACACTAAGAACAGCTACTACAAGATATCGCACAGACACTGTATAGAAGAGAAATAACACAAACCTCAAGAGTAGTAGCCATCATGGTTCAAGGATATAAACAAACCTCTTATCGGTAAGTTCTACTTTTGTTTACTTGCATAAATGGAAAAGGATTTAAAAGCATCAGATTTAAATACACTACATGATGAAGAAAAAATCTGCCTCCAGAAAATGCATTCTAATACCTGAAGTTATTCCAGAATTTGAAAACAAGCAACGGACCTTTTCTTTAATAAGCATTTATTATCTTCCTGCCTTTGATAATGACTCCTGAAGCCCCCCCCCCCCCTTAAATATAAGAACTTACTCCACACTACAGAAAAATGGCCCCAAATTACAAACATTTCTTAAAAGTTGTATGTAGGAGGTATACAAGTGGTGATTTACTTTCTTGCTTGATAGAGAAAATAATCTACAACCAATTGGTCTCTTTGACAACAAAACGACTCTCTTTAGGTTCTTTTGGTTTTCAAAGCCTATTGTCCAGTTACTAGAAGTCAAGGTTCTTAAACTGACTTGTATACAGTCTTGCAGATGGTCCAGAAATTGATCATTCTTCATCTTTTCCTCTAAACTGTGCTTTATTTCAGAATGCTAAAGTGAGAAAGGGTTATGCTTATGCCTTACAGACTGTCAGCTGTAAATATAAATGGAATAGCTCAGATAATTCCAGCAAACTTAAGGATTCACTCAAAATACCACAGTGACTTGGAAATGCCTAGACTGAATTTTTGACCACAGCCTTTATTATACAGCAAGGACTAACTGGTTCACAGCAGTTTAAAAATACTCCTTTAAAATGAATATACACCATTTGGCTACCACATGGCAGTCCTTATTCCATGGAACTTGGTGACTGCAGTATTTCCAAAAGTCTTTTTGGTTTATTTACTCATATGCTTCTGAGGTGCTATTTTCACAATAAAAGCGTATGTCAAAATTGAATATTTATTTGTTGTTGTTGTTATTTTTGTTGGAGAGAAAAGGAAAACCTAAATGCAGCAAAGAGATACAGAGAAGTAGCAGCCAACAACTAAGTTTCTACTTCCTGGAACGCTATATAGCATGACAGACTACACCACAGAAGTTGAAATCAGAATCATAGAATCATTTAGGTTGGGAAAAGACCTTCAAGATCTTCAAGTCCAACCATTAACCTAGCACTGCCAAGTCCACCACTAAACCATATCCCTAAGCAACACATCTGTCTTTTAAATACCTCCAGGGATGGTGACTCAACCACTTCCCTGGGCAGCCTGTTCCAATGCCTGACAACCCTTCCAGTAAAGAAATTTTTTCTAATATCCAACCTAAACCTCCCCTGCTTCAACTTGAGGCCATTTCCTCTTGTCCCATCACTTGTTACTTGGGAGAAGAGACTGACACCCACCTTGCTACAACCTCCTTTCAGGTAGTTGTAGAGAGTGACAAAGTCTCCCCTCAGCCTCCTTTTCTCCAGACTAAACCACCTGAGTTCCCTCAGCCGCTCCTCACAGGACTTGTGCTCCAGGCCCCTCACCAACTTGGTTGCCCTTCTCTGGACAGGCTCCAGCACCTCCATGTCTTTCCTGTAGTGAGGGGCCCAAAACTGAACATAGCAGTCAATGTGCGGCCTCACCAGTGCCCAGTACAGGGGAACACTCACCTCCCTGCTCCTGCTGGCCACACTATTTCTGATACAGGCCAGGATGCCGTTGGCCTTCTTGGCCACCTGGGCACCCTGCTGGCTCATATTCAGCCGGCTGTCAACCAGCACCCCCAGGTCTTTCTCTGCTGGGCAGCTTTCCAGCCACTCTTCCCCAAGCCTGTAGCGCTGCATGGGGTTGCCGTGACCAAAGTGCAGGACCCAGCACTTGGCCTTGTTGAACTTTATACAGTTGGCCTCAGGCCATCGATCCAGCCTGTCTAGATCCCTCTGTAGAGACTTCCTACCCTCAAGCAGATCAACCCTCCCTCCCAACCTGGCATTGTCTGCAAACTTGCTGAGGGTGCACTCGATCCCCTTGTCCAGATCATTGATAAAGATATTAAACAGAACTGGCCCCAGTACTGAGCCCTGAGGAACACCACTTGTGACCAGCCGCCAGCAGGATTTAACTCCATTCACCACAACTCTTTGGGGCCCAGCCATGCAGCCAGCTTTTTACCCAGCAAAAAGTATGTCCGTCCAAGCTATGAGCAGCCAGTTTCTCCAGGAGAATGCTGTGGGAAACGGCATCAAAGGCTTCACTAAAGTCTAGGCAGACAACATCCACAGCCTTTCCCTCATCCACTAAGCGGGTCACCTTGGCATAGAAGGAGATCAGGTTGGTCAAGCAGGACCTGCCCTTCATGAACCCAGGCTGCCTGGGCCTGATCACCTGGTTGTCCGGTATGTACCATGTGATGGCACTCAGGATGATCTGCTCCATAACCTTCCCCGGCACCAAGGTCAGACTGACAGGCCTGTAGTTGCCCACATCCTCCTTCCAGCCCTTCTTGTAGATGGGTGTCACATTTGCTAACTTCCAGCCAAGTGGGACCTCCCTGGTCAGCCAGGACAGCTGATAAATGATGGAAAATGGCTTGGTGAGCACTTCCATCAGCTCCCTCAGTACCCTTGGGTAGACCCCATCTGGCCTGACAGACCTGTGTGTGTCTAAGTGGTGTAGCAGGTCGCTAACCATTTCCCTTTGGATTATGGGAGCTTCATTCTGCTCCCCATCCCTGTCTTCCAGCTCAAGGGGCTGGGTGCCCAGCAAACAAATGGTCTTACTATTAAAGACTGAGGCAAGGAAGTCATTAAGTACCTCAGCCTTTTCCTCAGCCTTTGTTGCTCTTTCCCCCCTGCATCCAATAAGGATTCTCCTTAGCCCTCCTTTTGTGGCTAATGTATTTATAGAAACATTTTTTATTGTCCTTTATGGCAGTAGCCAGATTAAGTGCTAGTTGGGCTTTGGCCCTTCTAATTATCTCCTTGTACAACCTCATCCTTGTAGTCCTCCTGAGTTGCCTGCCCCTTCTTCCAAAGGTCATAAACTCTCTTTTTTTTTCCTGAGTTCCAGCCAAAGCTCTCTGTTCAGCCAGGCCGGTCTTCTTCCCCACCGGCTCGTCTTTCGGCACAAAGGGATGGCCTGCTGCTGTGCCTTTAAGATTTCCTTCTTCCGGAATGTCCAGCCTTCCTGGACCCCTCTGCCCTTCAGGACTGCCTCCCAAGGGACTCTGTCAACCAGCCCCCCAAACAGGCCAAAGTCTCCCCTCCAGAAGTCCAGGGTAGCAGTTCTTCTAACCCCCCTCCTTACTTCTCCAAAAACTCTATCACCTCCTGATTGCTGTGCCCAAGCGGCCTCCATCACATCACCCACAAGTCACGAACAACAGGTCCAGCAGGGCACCTTCCCTAGCTGGCTCACTCACCAGCTGTGTCAGGAATTTTTCTTCCACACACTCCAGGAACCTCCTAGACCGTTTCCTCTCTGCTGTATTGTATTTCCAGCAGACATCTGGTAAGTTGAAGTCCCCCTCAAGAACAAGGGCTGGTGATTGCAAGACTTCTCCCAGCTGCTTACAGAATATTTCATCTGCCCCTTCATCCTGGTTCGGTAGTCTGTAACAGACTCCCACCACGATTATCTGCCTTGTTGGCCTTCCCCCTGATTCTTATCCATAAACACTGAACCCTATCATCACCATCATTAAGCTCTAGACAATCAAAACACTCCCTAACATACAGGCCTACCCCACCGCCTCTCCTTCCTTGCCTATCCCTTCTGAAGAGTTTATAGCCATCCATTGCAGCACTGTGGTTGCACAAGTCATCCCACCATGTTTCGGTGATGGCAACTGCATCATCCTGCTGCACAATGGCTTCTAGCTCCTCCTGTTTGCTGCCCATGCTGCATGCATTGGTGTAGATGCACTTCAGTTGGGCTATTGATCGCACCACCTTTTGTCGGGGGGGAAGAAGCCCTGACTCCTACATGATCATTCTCAGGCACTTCCATGGTTTCTAACACATCAATAATCCTTGCATCTTAGCTGCTGCATGGATCTCCATCCCCTACCCCCACTGAAACAGCAGATCAAAGGACATCGCTAGCACACTGTCCCTCAAACATTGGTGTGCTGCTCCCAGGCTTATCTCTAGCGAGCCTGGTTTTATTCCTTTCCCCCTTCAGATCTAGTTTAAAGCTCCTTCAATAAGCCCTGCTAACTCCTGTGCAAAGATCCTTTTCCCCCTCAGAGAAAGGTGTACCCCATCTGTCGCCAGCAGGCCTGGCGTCATGTAGACCAACCCATGATCAAAAAAACCCCAAATTCTGCTGGTGACACCAGGCTCAGAGCCAGGCATTTATCTGCTGTCTCTTCTTGTTTCTTCCCTCATTATTCCCTGCAACTGGAAAGACAGAGAACACTGCTTGTGCTCCTGATCCCCTAACCAGTTGTCCTAAGGTCCTGAAGCCTCTCTTGATTGCCCTGAGACTTCTTGTTGCAACTTCATCACTGCCTACTTGAAAAATCAATAATGGATAATAATCTGAGGGCTGTACCAGGGTAGGAAGCTTTCTCTTCACATCTTTAACCTGGGCCCCAGGGAGGCAGCAGACTTCCCTAAGAAGTGGGTCCGGTCTGCATATTGGGCCTTCTGTTCCCTTCAGAATGGAGTCTCCTATGACAATGACCTGTCTTTTTTTCTTTATGGGAGCAGTTTTGACACAGGGCATAGGCTGACCTAACCTCAGTGACACCTCCATGCTAGATGAACCACTGTCCTCGTTATTGTTTGGTTCCACTTGCACAGCCTCATACCTATTATGCAAGGGCACCTGGGAAGGTGGGGTAGTCACAGAGAAGACGTGCTTGCTGTGCCAGGCAGGAACTCGTCACCATTGCCCACTATCCCTTAAGTCACTGTGTTCAGCCAGGTAGAGTGAGGGTAAGAAAACCTTTGTATCATGTATCCTCTAAGTTCTTCAGGTACGTCAAAATGGTAAGCACAAGCCACTGGGAAACTCCCTTAAATAGGGAAAATCCCCAAGAGATTTAATAAAGTCTGCTCCAATATAGAAGCCTGCCCATAAGAACTATTCTATACGTAATTAATAATACACTGCCTCAGTTGTCATGATGTAATATTTAAACTACACTAACTTACTGTCAAAGAATAACATTACTATACTGCAGGCCGTGTGCAAACATTGATTCCTAGGTGCAAGTTTACGCACCAACATAAAACTTACTTTTAGAGAATTCATTTTGGCCCCTCATTTTCCTTGTCAGTACAGAACTGAACAAGAAAAGTTACAAGAGGAACTCTACAGCCAACACTGTCACACAGCTGCACCGTAAAGCCACCTGAGCCAGGAAGGATGCCAGGCATTCAGCAGAGAGGCCCTTCTATTTCCCTACAGTAATCCATTTACAACCTGTTACTATATTTTTACTGCAAATATCCTTCAACAGTCAGAGTTCAGAATTTATGTGCTTTAAAATATAAGTCAAAGCAACACCACTAAATGAAAATATCTCTTAAGCAACTCCAACAAAACTCCTTAAAGAAAATTCAAGGATACTAGCAGTAGTACTACAAATTAGCTTTAGGTCAAAATTAGTGTTTGTTTTATCTAAAAACATGGTGATTCTCTTGTTTGGAAAACAGGACAGTTAAGGATACACATAAAAGTGAATTTGAAACATTAATCTATATAATATATGAGATTTTTGCAACTTCTGAAAATTACTTTCAATTACTAAAAACAAGAATACAGGAAGAGGATCACAGAACTAACAAGGACTCCCTCAGATCACCTCTGCACACCAATAAGAGAAAAGCCTGGTTGATTTTACACAGGCATTTATTTTATTTCTTTTTATTTTCATAGTACAATTTATGGTTTGTAAGACTAAAAACAAAGAAGCAGAAAGTAAGGACGGTACTTTTAACAAAGCATGGAGGCTAAAGGAAATTCAGAAAACATTTAAAAAAAAAAAACAAGAAAGCAACTGACTAGTATCTATCTTTCTCCAAAGTGATTTTTGGACTAATACACTGAAGATATCCCACTATTGCTACACTTACTTGTATAGGACTCCACTTTGAGTATTCTTTGAGATGAGACAGATAAATAGATACACATATACAAACATAAATTATGACAGTGTGGAATGGAAAACATACTATTTCACTGATACTAGAAAAGACAATCTAATATCTCTAAGAAAAAAAATAATAAAAAAATCACAGAATCACAGAATGGTTTGGGTTGGAAGGAACCTTTAAAGATCATCACGTCCAAGCCTCCTACCACCGGCAGGGACATCTTTCAGTAGGTCAGGTTGCTCAAAGCCCCATCCAACCTGACCTTGAACACTTCTAGTCATGGGGCATCTACAACTTCTCTGGGCAACCTGTTCCAGTGTTTCACTCATTGTAAAAGATTTCTTCCTTATTTCCAATCCAAATCTACCCTCTTTCAGTTTAAAACCATTGTTCCTTGTCCTGTCACTACAGGCCTTGCTAAAAAGTCTCTCTACCTTTCTTATAAGCCTTGTTTAAATACTGAAAGACTGCAATAAGGTCTCCCTGGAGCCTTCGCTACTCCAGGCTGAACAACCCCAACTCTCTCAGCCTTTCTTCACAGGAGAGGTGCCCTCTGATCATCTTTGTGGCCCTCCTCTGGACTCACTCCAACAGGTCCACATCATTCTTAAGTTGGGGGCCCCAGAGCTGGACACAGCACTCTGGGTAGGGTCTCACCAGAGTGTAGTACAGGGGGAGAACTGCCTCTCTCAACCTGCTGGTCACGCTTCTTTCTATGCAGTCCAGGATATGGTTGGCTTTCTGGGCTGCAAGAGCATATTGCCGGCTCCTGCCCAATTTTTCGTCCACCAGTATCCTCAAATCCTTCTCCGTAGGGCTGGTCTCAATCCATTCATTCCCCAGTCTGTATTGATATTGGGACTGCCCCAGGCCAGATGGAGGACCTTGTGCTTGGCCTTCCACAATGACAAACAAAGACTATTTTTACTGATTCCACTTAAAATCTGGAAGACATTTAACGGTTCTGAAGAAAACTAGCAGTTTTTAAACATTAGGTAGACTTCTCCAGCTTGAACTTTTAATGTAATGTAATCTTGCATGAAAAATCCTCTGCCCTTAAAATTTACACATATGTGTGATTTCAATAACACTCCAAGGAAAAGGACGTGGCATGTATTTTGAGAGGAGGGAGGGAAAGCAGTAAAAGTCTTGGCTGATGATGATGGTGTTGAAAACACAACTTTCCCTATCATTTTGAACATTTCAGAATTTCCATGGGGCTACTCTTCAAGCAAAAATCTCTTTTTGCTATGTATCATTATCAATTATGCAAATACAGTGATGTGATTAGAAACATAACTGGTTCAGCACACCTATTTGTAACCTCCAGCTTCCCAATTTTCTTTCTTACTGGCACGAGCCACCTTAGCAAAGGCAACAAAACTTCAACAGTGACAACTGCAGAGAGCAACTTCAAGTTTTCGGATTCCAACGTGAAGTTAATTAGCTAGTCAGGTAATGATAACTACATGACATCTAAACAGCAAAGTTAAAACAAACATACCCCAACCCCCCCCTCCACCCCCAATAAAATACCCCCCCACCCCAAACCACACATACACAATAAAAAAAACTAAAAATCAAACAACCTAAAAAAACCCCACCCCACTAAAAAAAAAAAAAAATAATCTCCACAACCCTGCTAGCCAAACTAGTTAACAATTAATAAACAAAGCTCTATTACTGAAACAAAAAGCAATGTAGTGCTAATCAATCACAGCAGAGGTGTCATAGACCAGTGGGTGAGAAACTGCTCAGGACAGATTAAGTCAGCCGTAGTGTTAACAAGGTCTTATATATTGAACAAAGAGTAATGACATTTTCTAAGACCATTTTTTTATAGTTGTTCTACTGAACAAAAGCTGACAGCTGTAGAAGGCATTCCCTTTAAAATTTACATGTTTAGTTTCCTTTAATTTTCTGGAGTGTGTATGCCTGATAGGAACATATAACAAACAGACGTGTGTAAACTTACACACAATATGTAACTATGTCTAGGAAACTCCATGTTTTTTCAATAAGCCTAATCACATACTTACATATGTACATACCTAGCACCATCTAGATGTGTATGACACAAGTAAAAATTAGAGGGACTGCATAAAACTTACCGATACTATTATTATTACAATAGTGCCACTGTTGGGTTTTTTTTTTCTTTTTTTTTTAGTTAGTTTTTATTCATAATATTCTGCTGATGCATATATATATATGAAGACAAGGCACCACCAACATTGTTTAGCTTTTTAGTAGATTTCTAGTAATATTTTTATTCAGGAGTAATATATTGTGTTATTAAAATATTTTATTCTCTTGTTTAAAGACTAAACTAAAATTTGTTAAAGAAGGAATTGCTTGAGTACACAGAAAGTCCTGGAATTAAAGTTTCCAGAAGCCTCTCCTATAATTTGGTCTCTTATTTATTCTTTCCATGCCCAGGGAGACAAAAAAAAAGTTGCTACAAATTTTACCACTTCAGTTCTGTGTAGACACCTCAACTAAATAAGCCACATGTTCTTAGAAGTTGAAAAATGCTGTTGCTTTCTGTACGACTAAAGCCATTTTTTTTGTTTTCCAAGGAAGAAGAGTATTTTTCCCCTGTACCCAAGAGAGATTAAAGAGAAATTAAGCCACCACACTTCATATTGAAAATCAAAGAGATGAAAGTAAGGAAAAAACACTCATACGTGTAAGGAAGAGACAGTCTCTTCTCATTGCTAACCTCTACAGCTCATAATTCTCTCAAAAGTGGTCTCTCTCTTTAGAGAGTGTACTTAAATTACAGTACACCTACTGATGTTATGTCTGCAACTAAAACTCCATTTCTGGAACCGGTAAGCACAGGAATGCGCTCAAAGACGAAAGCACAATCAATGGTTAATAATGATGGAGGGGTCCATGTGAACAATTTAAGCTGTGGTATTAGTGCCTTACCCTGCAGAGCATTTTTTTGTGACTCCACACAGCTCTGCATGCTATTTGAACTGTAAATAGAAGACAGACTGAGCAGTCATGAATTAACAAGGTTGTTCTTCATTTTTAAAAGTCGCCCAATTTCCAGTATGTGTTCAGACCTGCCTGGGAGAGTGATACTGCTACTTACATAAAACTGTTACAGACAGTACCAAGACTCAAATTTTTCCTCTGAGGGGAAAAAAAAAAAAAATTAAAACACGAGATCGTGAGCGTTCAATTTCATTCAAGAAAGACTGTTTAGGACAGCATTAACCAACCTGGAAGCAAGGTTACGCTGTCACAGCTCACCCAGCAGCATATATGCTCCCACTCCGGCCACTCACACTTTTTCCCTTTTGCCTTCAAGGCAGGATTTCCAGGCTACGAACAAGGCGGGCATAAGCTCAACAGCGGGAGCTGGCTGAAGCCAGGCCATCGGGCAGCTCCAAACTTTCCGACGGTCCCGGCCGAGGGTGCCCCGCCGCCCCGGGGTTGCTGCTGCCGCTGCCGCTGCCGCGCTCCCCCCCCCGGCCGGTTTCCGGGCGAGACCCCCTCCCTCCGCCACCGCAGGGCGCGGCGCCCGGCGAGAGCCTGGGCCGGAGGCGGCCTCCCTCCCCTCGTAAAAACCCAGCCCGGCGGCCCGCCGCCTCCCGCCATTACGCTTCCCCCCAGCCCCCTGCCCACCGGGGCCCGCGCTGCCGGGGGCCGTCCCCACGCCGGCAGCGCCGCCGCGCCCGGGGCCGGCCAGCCTCGATAGATAACCTGCGGCTTCTTTACCTCGGCACGCCGGCGCTCCCCTCTGCTCTCACCTCCTCCGCTCCGCTCCCCTCGCCTGCCGACGGCGCCGAGGCGCCCCCGGAGCCGCCTCTCGGCCCGCCCCACCCGCGATGCGACGGGCTGCCGACGCCCAGACGTGCAAAGTCTCCCGGCTGCGCCCGCGGCCGGACTCGCCTCGCCCTCCCGCAGCCCCGCGGACCCCGCCCGAGCCTCCCCCGGCGGCGCCGGGATGGCCGCCAGAGCCGCGGGGCACTCACCGGCTCCTCACAGGGGCTCTCCCCGGCCCTTCCCGGCGCCTCCGCGCCCGCCACCCAGCGCCTCCATTTGCTCAGCGGCCGCTCCTCTCCCTCTCTCTCCCCCGTTCCGCTCTGGATGCGGCGCCCTCTGGAGTGCCCGCTCCGCCGGGCAGCCGGGGCCGTCACTCGGCGGCTGAAGCGGTGGGGAGTGCCCGCCCGGCGGCGAGGCTCCCTCCGCGCAGGCAGGGCGTTGCGGCTGCCGCCGTCTCGCTGCCCCTTTGTTCGGCGGCGGCTGCTGGCGTTGTGGCGGCGCTGACGGCTGCGGGCGGCGCTCCCCGCGCCCGGGCGGCCGCTCCACCTCAGCGCCTCCCTGCCTGCCAGCAGCGCCTCATGCTCCCGGCCCGCGGCGCGGTCTCTCTCCCTCTTTCTCCGCCCGCGGTCAACGACCGGCGGCAGCAGCAGCGGCGGCGGCAGCAGAAGTTCAGGCCGCCGACCCGGAAACTCATCGGCAGCCGAGGCCCGCGGGGCTCCGACGGGAAGCGGATCCGCCGAGCCGGGGGAGGGAGCGGGGCGGGGACGGGGCGGAGCGGGACGGGACGCGTCTCTGGCGCGGGGCCTGGGCTCCGGGCGCGGCGAGGGGATGCGGCGGGGGGGGGGGGCGGCCGGGCCACCGG
>NW_010972436.1:4538625-4538966 GCF_000737465.1 Haliaeetus leucocephalus
TGCGGCGGGGGAGGCGACAGCCGGCACCACCGAGGAAGGCAAGGGAGGCAGGGAGCCGAGCGAGCGAGCGGGGCCGGGGCGCTGCCCCTCACCCCGCTGACGGGGGAGCTGTTCCCGCTCTGCGGGGCTGCGGCGTGAGCACCCCTCCGGGGGCCCGGTGCCCGGCCGGCTCCTGGGCGCGACCGGGAAAGTTCGGGGGGCGTTTCCCGGCCGTGAGGCGCGGACCGGCGGGGTGGCCGCCGCTGCAGCGGGAAGTCCCGGCGACGCGGGGCCGCTTCCCGCCCGTCGTGCTCCTCTCTCGCGGCGGCGGCGGTGGTCTCGCCATGCCGGCGGGAGGCCGA
>NW_010972436.1:4539068-4561291 GCF_000737465.1 Haliaeetus leucocephalus
GCCTCGTCCCGGCGGGTCCCGGGCGGCAGCGGAGGGTGCCGCCGGGCGGCGCAGGAGGAAGCCCGGCTGAGGCACGTCCTGGAGGACGCGCACCCGTTGGGACGGGGACGCGTTGTTGGCGCCGGGATTGGGTCGGGCCAAGTTCACTGGTGGTGCCTTCTGAAGCTGGTCATCGCTATTGTCACATCCTCATCCTTCTTCATCCTCTCTTTCTGTTTCCCGGCGCCAGTCGCCTCGCAGCTCTCGGGGCTGTCTGTTTCCCGGAGATCCTCGCTCCGCTCTGGATTTAGTGCAGAGCGCTGGCGGAGGGAGTTCAGCCACTGCTTATTCACCTGACCATCACCTGCCACCCAGGTGCCCCAGCCCTGCCTGTGCAGGTTCCCTCCACGCAAGCCTGTGACCCAAACCCAGTATATCCTGGTACATGTAAGGAAACGCAGGGAGCATGCCTTTTCCAGCTGCCCGTAAGGGATGGTGGTTTCTTGTTCGTTTGAAAACTCTTCAATATCCCAAAGTAGGAGCTCTCACAAGTCAGCACATTGCTTATTTAATGTTTCTAGATGCTACTGTAGTGCAATTCAATAGATGTTTCTATTCGGATATTACTGTCCAAGTACCACCATTAAATCATCTAATGTGTTTATTTTAACTGAAGGTGAAAATGTGCATGCGGTTATTTATGTTGGGGTTTTTTTAATAATGTTTTCAGGTAGTCTGATCCCAGCGAAAATACTGGACTAAGGGCATGGGAATCTGAAGACCTCTGTTTCTCCTAGAACAGGTGAAGAAGCTAGGAACAGTGACGTTAAAAATCTCTCTGGAGGGATTAATCTGCAAAAAGCATGTGCTTACTGATGATACGGAATGAAAAGAGGTTCATTTGCAGATGAAGAAAATTATCAGCTGGAAGGTGCTAATGCCCAGACATGACCTTCTTTTCAAATCTGATATGTGAAGTGATTTAGCCTTAGGAGGTTTTCTTTAACATTTTCATAAAATTTTGCGATTATAGGAATTGTCACTGGGAGTTAAACAGAAGGGTAAGCAAAGTTTTGTCTGAAATCTGCTGACTTTTTGCAAAAACTGAAGACATATTCCTTTCATAAGCTCTGTGTTTGAATGAATTGTGCACCAGTTTGCAGCCCCACTGAAGTAAAACTAAGTAAATGAATCCATATTATAGTTTATTTTTATCAGCTTTGTTACTTGGGCTGTAGGCAAGACTGTGTTCTACTTCCGGGGGGGGTGTGTGTAGAAAATTAGGTATTTTCTTGAAATCCATGTGGAACTTATAGAAATGCAGTACTTTGTCATAGCACGTTTTATAAGTTACAGTGCTCGTCACTTTAGAATGGTTTTCTTTTTGAATTTCATATGTTTTTCAGAGTCCTAAAATTTTTTGGTCTTTTGCCTGGCTTGCAAAATGGAGAAGATAGTTACAAAGTGGAAAATAATACACGTTATTTTTATTTTAGAAGTGGGTTAGAGAGCAAGATTATTTTTATTGAATCTATGTGATGTAGGATTTTCCCCTTTCATTAAAAGGAAGTAGAATTGTATCAACTGCTGGTATTTCTCCAGCTAAAGAACAATAAAGGAATAATGCAAAGAATCAGTGGATGTGATTACTGCATCCTGAAGTTTAGCGTGCTGTTGGATATGCTGAACCTTTACTTCCCTTTATTCCTTGTTTCCAGTGATAAATTAAGGAGAGATGGGAAACCCAGAAAACATTGGAGATGCGTATGTTGCTGTGATTCGTCCAAAAAATACGGCTAGCCTGAATTCTCGGGAATATCGAGCTAAATCCTACGAAGTAAAACTATTTACATTTTTTTATTTATTATTTTTTTAAAATAATAATTTATAGTAAATATATAATAATATAGCAGAACAGATAATATGATAATAACATTGCTTAAATAATGTCTACATATGTCATATCTACTATGCATTGCCCCATCCTTATGGTATTTGAACACTTTATGGTTTTGTAATACCTGTATGTTTCATGTCATTTCAGAGCCTTTTGCTCAGTACATGGGTGCAGCCTTGTCTTATTCTCTTTAACCTTACTGTTATGGAGGTCGTTCTGACTTCGCCATCCTGCTCCTCTCCATTCAATACTCCCTGAATTTTGTTACTGCTTTTACAGTGGTACAATGAATACCAAAAAAAAAAAAAGTGTTCTGTACTTGTTTCAGTTATGCTTAAACTCCTTTGGTTTCATTACTGTTTGAAAGATTTTGTTGCTTGAAGTTCCCATTGAAGGCCAAAAGAAAAAAAGAAAGAAAGTTTTGTTGGAAACTAAACTGCAGGGAGGCACTGAGATAACCCAGAGCATCTTGGATTATGTATTAGAAGCCACCAAACCAATTTCACCAGCCAATCAGGGTATTAAAGGTAAAAACATTTTAAGCTGATTTTTTTGTTGGTAGCTCTATAAAAATATTTTAAAAATTAAATGGGCGTGGAAAGGTTGTGCGAAAGCATGAAATTAGTTTAAAAAAAGGTGTGTTTTGAGGTTCATCAAAAAAAACCCAAGCCAACTATACAGCTAAAACCTTTAATTTATGTTTGTTTCCCTTTACCTTCCAACTCTATAAAATGCTTACTAAAAGATTTTTATTAAGTGTAACTTTGCCTGTCTGTAGTACTGCTTTACCTTATAGCTAAACTTCTGGTAAACCAGATTGAAGTGGCTTTTTTTGTCCTTAATTTCAGCTAAAACTTGACATGAACTAGTGAATTGATCGCTTCTAAAATCTGTTCTAAAGCCAGCATTGTTCAGTAGACAGTATCTACATGAAAATATTTCTTGCATAACTGTTATCACAGATATAATTTGCTTAGTACATTTTCTTTTTCATTGTTGTTGCATAGCTGGTCTAGCAAACCACCTCACACTTTTGCTGACAAAATTTGTTTTAGCCAGCATATTACATTTCCAGATTGGTATAAACTGTACTGACTAAAGTACTTTTTTTGCTGTGTACCTCATCTCTGCTTTGTAAATGAGGTTATACTGGGAAGGTTGTCAGTGCAGACAAGACAATACAGTGCTAACAATTTAGAAAAGGAAAGCTGGTTGCATGGTAAAATGTTGTGGGTGGCAATAACTCGAGTTGGATAGACTTAACAAAGCTACTTGAGCAGCAAACATGAAATAACGTAATAGCATTAATACACATTGAGGAATGCCTAGTAAAAACAAAAACTCTGTTTCTTACACAGTTCAGAGTGTTTTACATTGACTCAGACAGAGGGCCCAAGCATTAATATGCACAGCTTAGTGTGGCCACTGCTAAAATACGCAGCTGAGGTCAGAAAAGCAAACAAAATACTAAATTCTGTAAGGGTGGAAAGGAGGATAACATGGAAAATACTGTCCTACCACTACATGAATAAAGCATTCACCCTAATATGGAATATAGCATGCAGCTGTGCTTTCCCATTTCAAGAAGAGTCTTGTTCAACTTAGGTGGTTTGGGGGGTGAATGCTATGAAAAGTCAGGGGTATAGAAGAGTTGCTATGAAAAAAGGGGTACAGTTATGTAATTTTTCATGTTAATGGGTATATACATGTTTATGTTATTTATTTTTTCATATGTATTTAGACTTTCTTAACTTGCTTTAGATTATAGCTCATAATAATCATAATTTTTTCTTCCTAGAAATTAGGAAGGTTGAGTCTGGTAAGCTTTCAGATAGCCAACATTTTTTTGTTTGTTTGTTTTGTTGGTTAATTAATTATTTTGGGTTTTTTAATACTGTGCTAGGAAAGCGCGTAGTATTAATGAAGAAATTTCCCCTTGATGGAGAGAAGGCAGGGCAGGAGGCATCACTTTACATTGTTCCAACTGTTGTGAAAGGTAATGTGTATAATTTCTGAAGTTGCACCCATTTAAGCAGAAGCTGAGTTAAGGTTTTAGTAAGAATTTTTGTGAATATGCTATATGGCTTTCTCTGTATTTAAACATTAAAAGTTAGATTCAGGTGGAAACCTCTCTCTGAACACTTTAAAACTCAAAAAAATATTTAAAATTAAGGAAAAAACCTTGTTTTTAATGTTTTGCCTTTGTTTCTATAATGATAGCACACTTCTGTTTTAAGCTGTGTTTGTTCACTTGATTATATTTCAAAACATATGCATTAACTTGTATAGAGTTTACTGAATGCAAGTGTAAATAAGACATCCTATTCAGTTCAGTGTTGTTTACTCAGAGAAGAATGCTTATTGAAGTCTGTAAACGGTTTTGTTTGCATAAGGAATGGTGAATAAAGTCTTTAGAAGGCTAAGTAAATTGTTTGTCAGGAAAGTATTTTAAAAAAACCCACCAACGTGAAGTAAATGTCTGTGTGCTTTTGAGGAAGCTCCTTAATTTTTGCTTTACTGATAGGCCTTAAGGATAAAAACTATCAAATAAAAACCATTGCAGAGTTACCAATAGCAATAAATGCCTCTTCTAGTCCTGAGTCCTATCCTTTTGTTCTGGCAACAGTATACATTTAATATTAATTCCTCAGATGAAGTTGATCACGTTGATGGAATAATAACTGAACTTTAAGGTTTTTAAGGCTACCCTGTTAAGTTGTGAATTGTTACATAAGGATTGTATGTAATTTCTGTCAATTAGCATTTGGGAAAAAATGAGTTACTGTAGTCTAAAGTTAGATTATTCTCTCAATTAGTTGGGAATGTGTAACTACAGAAGATGCAGAAAAGAAAATAAGGTTATTCTTATCGATGTGTCTTCAGAGTATGTTTCCTTTTTAGATAATACAAAATATGCATACAGTCCTGGATGCCCTGTGTTCTACTGTTTACAAGACATCATGAGGGTCTGCAGTGAATCCAGCACCCATTTTGCTACACTTACTGCAAGAATGTTAATTGCCTTGGATAAGTAAGAAATGCCATCAGTAAAAATACATTAAAATAGAAGTTAAACAAGAAAATTTGTAGATGTAGCACATAGTTTTTATGGCATTCTTGTGATTAAGAAGGAAATTACTGTGGTATCATATTATTTTTTCATATTTATCAGAAATTGAAACCTTGACAACGTATTTCTAAACCTTTTTAAAAATCTTTTGCAAACTGAAGAATGGTGTGCTTTTGTAAATCAAGTGGCTTTTTGGAAGTTCTTGCTCACAGTGAAGATTTTGTAAAATCCTATAAAATACTAATGATTAATCTTCTGTAAGTGACATAACTGCCATCTGTAAGAGTATTTGCCAGAGTGTAGTAAAAATATCCTGTTAATTGTATACCATTATGATTTGCATTTAAATTAACCCCATTGTTTACAAAGGGAGTGCATATTCCCCAGCCATACAAATTTATTTGCAATAGGGAATTAACTTTCAGAAAGGTGATTAGTTGTTTAGCCAGATTTATAGTAGTTTTACTATGGAGCATTTTTTTGGTCTTTTTTATGTACTCTTAACAAAGAAATACCAGACCTACTTCTGTAGGAACTTATTTGCATTATTAAAGTTAGGTGAAACTCTTGGCTAACATGGAAAATTATAAATTACAGGCTATTATCTAAAAAGTTACCATGTGTAAGGTTTTTACAGTTTATTAGTAGAATCATATTATTTCCATGTATACCATTGTGCCAGTTGTTATATTTATTTGCTACTTAATGAGTGCCTTCAGACTCTAAGCTCTGCTTAAGATGTTTTACCAGCCTTACAGTTCTGAGAGAAACCTTGAAAGTATAGTAGAAAATAGTTTATTTTGATTATTTTTTATGTACATAATCTGAAACAACACTTTTCAAAGGTTCAAACTACCGTAACTAATTTATCTGCCAACTGCTTAGAGAAAATGCCTGAAAATACCTCAGAGAGGCAAGAGGGTGTTTATAGTATGATGATCACAATTTTACAGTCCTCCTTCCCAGCAGGACTATGAGTAAGTGAAGAGAACATGGCTTTTGCAGAACATGATAGCTTGGATCTGGGACTTAAAAATCCAGGCCTGAGCACATGCATTGAACTGCAGGCAACGTTCTGCCATCCTTACACATTGTCCTGGGACAGACAAGAGCCAAGCGGTCTGTCACTGCATCTATCTTTCCAAAGCATGTACTTATCTTTCATCTATATTTCTGGGCTAAATCACTAAATGGAATTTATTGTATTCCAGCAAAGTACATGTTTATCTCAAGCTTGTGAGAAAGTATGTGCAGAAACCTGAAATACAAACCTGGCTTTAGACCCTTAGTTAAAATGTGCCCCATTCAACATAACACTGAAATAATTTAGCAATTCAGTCGAAATACATTTATCCAAAAATCCTGAGCACTGTGTTATATTGCATATGTGGCAGGAAAAAATGCAGCATGTGTACAGTGCTGACTTTCCCATCTAGCTCAGAGTAAGAGGGCTCTAAAGCCCTTCTATACTGTCAGTAGGAGTACACTTAGAAGGGAATAACCTTCAGTACAGCTTTGTGAAAAGGCAGGTGGTAGCCTATGTGAAGGAGACTTGGCAGTTTGGAAACTACCAAAGGACCTTATAATTTTTTGCCTTTTCCCACCTCTCCCTAATGAAACCCATGAGTTAGAAGGCTTAAATCGGCACAGATACTGAAACTTCAACTCACCCTTAAACAAACTGCTTTAAGTTTCAAAATTTGTATGTTGAGAGTAGTAATACTGATAAACTGAAAGTAAATGAAATGGCGACATGGTGGTGTGGTTAAGTGCTTTAGCTATAACCAATGTTACTCTTGCCTTAGCTTATACTTTCCTTTTCTTTGAGAGTTTGCATCCGCAGGAAATGTGTTTGAGCAAATACATTTGCTTACCTATATTTGGTTAAAAAAATTGCATGGCTGGGAATTAATTTAGTGCTATAAAATTGGCTGTGCACATTATCATTAATATTATTTTTTTTAATTAAGATGTGTAATTATCATACACGCAACCCTTAATCAAACAAAATAATGGACACACATGACCAAAATAGTCCTTCTCTACCTCAAAATTACCTTCCCTTTTTCTCCTGCAGGTGGTTGGATGAACGGCACACCCAGTCTCACTCCATCCCAGCTTTATTCAGACCATCTCCTCTTGAGAGAATTAAAACAAATGTAATAAACCCTGCCTATGCTATAGAACCTGGTCAAACAGAAAGCTCGTTACACATGGGTTATACTGCCTTGGAGATAAAGAGTAAAATGCTGGCATTGGAGAAAGCGGATATGTGTATCTATAATCCTTTGTTTGGATCTGACCTTCAGTATACCAATAGGGTAAGAACTATATTTTCATTTTATATTTGTGAAACATACATACGTTTTCATTTTACAATTCATTCATTTATTTGATATGAGTGTGTGCTTTATGTTTAATATAATCAGATTTCTTTATTGCATACTTACTGCTAAATGGTTTTTCAAATCATCACATTTGAACATCATTCTCTTTAATTACAAAATGTTGCTATCATAACTTCGGTTTCAAGAGAATACCTGGCCTGGATGGGGGATTGTTCAGCCAAATCTCAGTAAGATATTTTTTCAGCTGTGTTTAAATTATGTCTTCACAGGTTGACAAAGTGGTAATAAATCCATACTTTGGCCTTGGAGCCCCAGACTATTCAAAGATTCAGATTCCTAAAAGAGAAAAGTGGCAACGTAGCATGAGCAGTGTCACAGAGGACAAGTATTACATTACATTCCTTTGTCATTAATGGATAGTTTTGTTTTGTTATATTACAGTAGTACTTGGTAGACTTGCTCGGAATGAGATCCCTATTACTTAAGAGCTTTGCGGTATAAATACATATTTTAAAAAAATATTTGAGGTTTCTGAGTACTGAAACACAACAATTTAAGGACAGATCAAGAAAGGTTAAATTATAAACATTAGGGAAGCATTTCTTAGCATAATGAATACAGCTGTGGCTTGACTACTGCATGACTAAAATACTAGTTGTATGAATATTGGCATATTTTAGCTGCATGAGCTTAATTTTTGTTCTTCATGTAGATCTACAGTTAGTGCTAAGTTAGTAGTTTAAAAAAAAGCTGATGTTCTCAACTACTGAAGTATTTCTGAACTGTGTTTTGCTTCTGTTTCCCGTTTTAATTCATAGGGAACACCAGTGGGTAGATGATTTCCCTCTTCACCGCAGTGCTTGTGAAGGCGACTCTGATTTACTAAGCCACCTTCTGGATAAAAAGTTTTCTGTTAATCAGTTAGATAGTGACCACTGGGCACCTATCCATTATGCATGCTGGTGAGTCAAATTAGTATAGTTTTGCCAATCAAATGTATTCTTGTTATCATGATTCCTTAGCACTCATCATTTATGTAATTTATCATACAGACTCAAAAATGAGAAATCAAAAAAACTCTAGACTTTTTACACTTTTACTCTAATATATGTTATTGTTCACCTTTTGAAGAGGAAGATGGCTTCAGGTTTTGAGATAATTTCAATCTGAATGGTTTCAGAGGAGACCAGGTGTGGAGATCATATCATCAAACACTTACCTATTGCCTCTTATATCTGTCCTGAAGCATCTGTTCTAATTCCTATTGGGGACACTGGGTCTAGTTTAGTGTGGTAACTTTTACAGTCTTTGTTAGTTAAAGGCTGTGAGCAGTTTTACAGCACAGGAATTGCTGAGCTGAGCACATCTTAGTGATGGTCAAGCTTTGAGTAGAAGGTTGAACTAGGTGATCTGCAGATGTCAACTTGTCTAATTCTGTGATGATTTACTCTGTTCATGCTTGAGAGCTTTCCTCAGTTGTTGTAAAAATCCTTTTGTTTTGTCTTTATGCAAGTTAGTCTTCTGTATTTATAGTAGTGTCTGATGATAGGAATAACCTGAAAATCAAACTTAGTTATAAAAAAACCCCACATATTTTATTTTTAGTGTTTGTCAGCAAGTTTGCGTAAACAGTATACGCAAGATTTACCATTTATCAGCATGAGGCTTAGAAGTCCTCAGTATCCATCTGCATGACAATCAGAAGCTTTACTCTGATTCTCACACAGATTTTTTTTTTTTTCAGGCAAGGCTGAGCTGAGCTCTGTTTTGCCATGACTGAATTGCTACAACTACCCAAACTTAGCTAGTTTGAAGCAAGGTTTGGTGTGTCTATAATGAATCCAATAAATGGTTACTAGACCAATGGTTACCAAAGAAGTGTAGAACTGATACTAATTTCTACAAACTTATTAGTGTTCCACTGTCTTTGGTGTAATTTCAAAACTAAAAACACTTGAACATGGAAATGCACTTTTCTATATTTAGGACTATCTGAAAAAAGATTTTATTTTACATTTGCTGCGTCTGTTCTGCTTTAAACCTGTCTGCAGGTATGGAAAAGTTGAAGCCACTCGAATGCTGTTGGAGAAAGGGAAGTGCAATCCAAATCTTTTGAATGGCCAGCTTAGCTCTCCTCTTCATTTTGCTGCTGGAGGTGGGCATGCTGAAATAGTACAAATTCTACTAAATCATCCAGAAATTGACAGAGTAAGTTCTGTTTGTGTATAGAAATAGCAGTTCTAGCAACAGTTTCGAGCTTGTGTGTGTGAAATGTTTTGTGTCCAGATCACAGTGTGTAAACACAATGATTCCGTTGAGAGATTACAGAAAAATGGTTAAATCTTTTTCATTACCTCTACTTTTCCAATTGTATATCAATTAAATGTTTGAACCCTAGGACCAAGGATTTTAATTATCTCAAAAAATGTGTAAATGTTTACCTATCTCCAGTGAAAACAATGTATTATCAGTGTTTCTGTTTATGTTTGTAGCACATTACTGATCAACAAGGAAGATCTCCACTGAATGTCTGTGAAGAAAACAAACAAAATGAGTGGGAAGAAACTGCAAAACTGCTGAAGGATGCCATAAATAAACCTGTATGAGTTCATTTTCTAACTAGTTTAAACTTTACATTTAATTTACACAGAAACTTGTAAAAGACCTAGGCTCATAGTTGTTATTGAAAATGTGCAGGATACTGAAATTGTTAATGTAAATATTGACAAACTGACATTTTGTCTCTTTAAATGGTTCTGCCTATATTTATTGCTCAAGAAGTACATGTAAGACTTTAAACGTGATCTTTTAATTTATTTGTAGGAGCATCACATCAGCTACTGATTTTATATCTACTTTTGATCATACAACCATTAGCTTGCTTTATGTATTATCATCTTACATGTTGATAAACAGGAGCATTCAGCTGGCTAAATAAATGTTGGCTTCTGCAAAATAGGCTGTATGTCAGTTAGTCAGTGTAGGCTTCCTTGGCAGTCAGTGGAGATCTAGCCAGGATAGTAAACAAAATTTACGATGTGATTCCTCTCATCCTGAAGTAGATTTAAAATTAGCCAAATGATATAAAACTCCTTGTTTCTTTTCTTTGACTTGGGATGCAACTTGTATCTCTGTAGGCAGGTGGCAGTAAACCTGTCAATTTTTCAAGATGTTTTAAATTACCTTCATTTCACTCTATATGAATGAATCTTCCAAAATAATTAATGAAGAATTGACCCCCTTTATTTTAGGGATCATATTATGCAGTTGGTCAAATGGCACATGTGTGTCTAATGACTCTAAAAGACTAATGCACACATTTTAAGTAGATCTCACAGCATTATAGGTCATATTAAGTTGTTACTTATTACTGTTGAAATAATACATTAAAATAAAAAAAAATACTGCAATAGGAGTCACAGTGACTACTGCAGCAAAAATAGACTAATGTTTTCCATTCCAGTTTCATTTTCAGTCAGTTGTCATTTTCCAAGGTATTCGTCTTTTTTTCTGGAAGTTTTTAGGACCTCAGTTCTTGATGACTAAGTAGATTTGAAGAAGGGAAATAACAAATTCCTGCAACTTTTTTACTCAAGCAGCTGAAACATTTAACCTGTTAGAGAGGTGAAAATGAAAGGTTTCATTGATTTATGGCTTGTGTGTGTGTATATATATGCTTTAAGCACCCGATTTACATTTCAGTACGTCTTTCAGGAGGCATAGTCTGGGCCCACATGCAATTCAGTGAAAGCTATGGGAGTTCTGAAGGGGAAAATTATTTATTGTTAGTATTATAGAAGTGCTAAAAGATCTTAGTGAGATTGTATTCTTATTGTACTGGGATCTGTGTAAAGGGTGGTGCTTCCCTCTGAAAAATCAGTCTTTTTAGTATGGACTAATGAGGGGAATAATTCATAATCTGCCAGTAATAGTGACGTGGACATTTCGGGTTATGCATAGGCAGTTGAGCCCAAATCCCTCAGGGAACTTTTAAATGCCTGCTTGCCTTTTTGTTCAATGGAAGTGAAGTCCTCAAAGTATCGGTAAGATCTTTCTTGTAGTTATTGTGGTAAAAAGCACAGCATCAGAACTTGCATAGGATGAAACAAGCAGTTTTGATAAATAGTGAATATGCAGGAATTGTGCAATGTTCTTTCTCTCAACAGTATGGATGTTGCTGAATTATGGTAAAATTCTTTTCCTCTTCAGAAGCACCAACAGAAAGGATTTTAACAAGTTCTTTGTTTAAATTTTTATGTAGTATGAGAAGGCACGGATTTATCGTATGGATGGGTCATATCGCTCTGTTGAGTTGAAACATGGAAACAATACTACTGTACAGCAGATAATGGAGGGAATGCGTTTGTCTCAAGAAACTCAGCAGTACTTCACTATCTGGATCTGTTCTGAGAACCTCAGTAAGTAGCAAGGAAGATTGTGATACTTGAGAGGTTATCATAGTTTTTTTTATTTCTGCTTGCCTCTAGAAAAAAATAATATTTTCATAGGAAAATAGGAAACATGCTCTCTGACAGTTCTGTATTACCCTCTTTCTGTCAACTTTGAAAAGCCATCTTGTAGGAGTTAATTTGTATCTAGACTGTCTGTTAATACACTTTGCCCCTGCCAGAAACTCTGTAATCCCTGTAGGTCTCATTCTTTATATCTTTTGCGTAGGGAGTGAGACCAAATTTTCTGTTTTCTCTGCTTAAGCTTTCTTCCAGCAGATCAACTCCCAGCCTTTACAGCCTGATGTCTCTAAACTGTGCTTTCAGAGCTATGGAGAGCTGCTCCGTTGTAGCTATCATTTTGGGTATCCCCTATAGATCTGACCCTGTATCACTGTGGCATCTATAATGTATTTCATCTAGGAAGATGAGGCTAGTCCATATTGCCTTTCTGTTACAGGGCATCGTTGCTGTCGTAGTCCTTACTGTTACTTTACCCTGATTTTAGTGGTATTTTTCTTCCCAGATTATCTGAAATTGGATGCATGTAGTTCTTTTTACTAATGTTTAATATAATTAAAAGTAGTAATTAAAACTCGTTAATGTTTTTTCATTAGGTCCTCTAATCATATGAATTTTCATGTGTTTTGCACTAAAATAATTTTTGATAAAAAGGTTTTCAAATATATTTGGGAGGTAATTCTGATACAAAACGTCATTACATTTACTGTATTTTTTTTGGTATTTCTGATCTAAATAAAAAGTATATCATAGTTGTAGTCTTGAGATATATAGCAAAATATATAGAACCACAAAAGAGTCAATGATTGTGATTGTTTTGTTAGAAAACATGGTCAACAGTACTGCTGCAACAAGATAGCTATGGGACACATTATAATAGATTTACAAAGGACAATTCAGGTCTGGTAGGATACTGTGTTGACAGTACCATTAACACAGAAGCCTGCATTTAAAATTTTATTTAGAAATGTCAATCTTCTGAAACTTTCTGAAAAGTTTATGGTTTATATATATAAAAAATGGCAAATACATTTATAGGATAACCTATATCTGTATTTTTTTGTCAGAAATAAGACTATTGGACTTTGTATTCTTCCCATAATAATTGAGACAACAGTGTCTAATGTTGTATTACTGTTTTTTAAGGTCCATCTTGGTATTCCACTGAATTTTTAAATACCACTTGACTCTTGAAAAGCTGAAAATAACAAAGGTTCATCACTAGTGCATTTAGTGAATCAATGCTGAGAGTTTTGTCAATAAATCCATATTTTCAAAACCTTTTATATATAGCAGTTTAGAAAATACAGGGAAAAATGTTTGTTAATGAGTCATTAGTTACAGATACTCTGGTTTTGGTGCAGCACTTAGTCATATGTGTGTATATATATATATGTGTGTGTGTGCTGGGTTATTCTGTTTGTTTATTTATAAACAAAACCTGTTATTTTTCAGGCCTCCAACTGAAGCCATACCACAAGCCTCTGCAGCATATTCGAGATTGGCCTGAAATATTTACTGAACTAACGAACTTGGATCCTCAAAGGGAAACTTCACAGCTTTTCCTGAGAAGAGATGTGAGACTTCCATTGGAAATAGAAAAAAAGGTCTGCATTTGGAAGTGATAGTGTGAAATCATGGTCAGAGTCAGAACACTTTGTGTTTAATGGCTGTAGTAATTTCCAAACTTGTTTAAACTAGACCTCTCTTTTCCTTTTCTGTAATAGTCTGAGTCTTCAGGTTCTTCCCTCCCTCTCTCTTGCCTTCCCGCCCTCTCTCTCTCTCTCATTTCTCACTTTCCCAACTGTTTGATTTATCATAAGTTTATGTGCCTCAGTCTCTGTCTGTCTGTCATACAGCTAAAAACAACCTGCCCAATTTTATTCTCTTCCTTGTGCTGTGATTTTTCAGATACTTAATTGGTCAATTTCATGGGGATTATTCAAACATATTATTCAAAATGGATTCATGGGAGAAAAAACCCACAGATGTCAGTGTTTCTGTGAACCTTTTGATTGGGCATGGTATGCTAGTCACCTTTAATTTGTAAGTGTGTTAGATCAGTGATGTCTTGAATTAAGTCAATGAAAATATGTCATTTTTTCTATTACAAAGCATTACTAAAATGTACTCTTCCATCAGGATCACACCTTTGTCTTCTGTCTCTGAATCGGTGAGAAATTGTGTTTATAGTTTCTTAGCTCATTTACTTTTACACAGAAATCATATTATTTAAATTTTTTTAACAGATTGAGGATCCATTGGCTATTCTTATCCTTTTTGATGAAGCCAGATATAATTTACTGAAAGGTTTCTATACATCACCTGATGCCAAGCTGATCACACTGGCAAGTCTGCTTCTACAAATAGTCTATGGAAATTATGAGAGCAAGAAACATAAACAGGGCTTTCTAAAGTAAGTGTGTGTGTTTTAAAACTGAAAATTATGGTTTTAGATTAAGTATTTTTAGATAGCACGTACTATGGAACTCTCAAATTTTAGGTATGATATATTTAGTATTTTTCTCCATCACTGAGCTCTAGTTCAGAGTAACCACATAACCCTTGTAGCATTAATAGAAGCTGGACACGGGGTCTGAAAAATACATTAATTTTAGTTATTGCAGTCGCAGGCAGAGGGATGGAGGTTCTGTATTCTCCAGGTCTATACTGAGATACAATAATACCAAAATGAGTGACAGTATTCATGTGAATGAGGGGTTTGACTGGACTGAGATTTGGACAATGCTGAAGAAACCTCTTACTATGTCCAGTTAGACCAACTTCCGGGACTGCCTTTCCTCCCTCTTTGAAGAGGACAGAGATATTATTTCTGTTCTCTCATTTGTATGTGAACTGCTATACTAAATTGGTCAGAAACATAGCACCAGTAGGGCTCTGCCAGATGGTGCTTTTCTCTCCCCTTCTTTCTGCTTGCCAGCACAACAGTAGCTGAGCTGTTCAGGGATATGGCTTTTTCTTCCCACATACATTTCTACAGCAGTATCTGAGCACATCAGGATTCCAGTTATCTACTGCGTGCACCTTCACTCCACCCCCTACCATCTCCACCTCCATTCATGTAACAGCAGCTGTGCTATTCTGGAATGCTACTATACTTCTCGTCTCCTCTCATTCACAGCATCAATTGAACTGTCTTGGCTTGATTTTTTTTTTGGTTGTATTCTCCACCGTCAGTAAAACAGAGTGCATTGTCTGCCACCATTACTCTGATGTAAGTGTGGGCTGCCTCTGAAAGGGCTGGCTGTACCGACTGCACTTGTTCATTCTTTTCCCTTCCTTCTGTTAGGTGTAGAGACTGTACCATTACAGAGTAAGCTAGGTGAATGAGCTCGCTGACTGGAGAACTTTTGGGTGGGCTGTTCAGTAGGTTCAGCTGTTGACCCATCTTGTCCTGCAGTTACACAGTTGGTAGATTGAGCATAAGGAGAACTGGGTTTAAGTGGGACTGCCCACCTGCAGGAGCGTGCAGTTAAACGCAGCTGGGTTTAATACAAAACTACCCCCTGCTGAATCCCAGGAGCTGCACGGTGGTGTTCTTTTCCACACTAAGGCAAATCAGCCATGTGGTTCTGAGCTGATCCTGCTCAATGGAAGTGTTTGGCTCTATAGACAGCACTACTTGGAAAGATGGTTTCGGCCAGATAAAGAGCCTTGTGGGCATTTGGGCATGCTTTCTGCCCATATTTAAATTAATATGTTGGAAAATATCTCGACTTGCTCTTCAGCCAGGTGAAGAGATTTATATCCTGAATTTTTTTGTAGTTGACATAAATGTTTATTAAAAGACTGGTCATTTCAAAAATATATCCAGGCTGTTGTTTGTATGAGAGTATCCTTGACCTCATAAGATCTGGATGCATCGTCCTGTGCAGGGTTTTTGCTTGGTAATCATATGTGCAGTTACTGACAAACAGTTTAAAAATTACTAAATAGGTTGCATCACTAAGTTTTTGAGACTATCTTAATTGTGCATAAAAGCAAACTAGGAAAGGCTTCCTTTTAGTGTTTTTTGTTTGCTGTGTTTTGGTTTTTTTTTAAAAAGGCACTTCATATAAATAGCTTCACTTTCATGTCATGTAATACGTAACTTTCGTGTGGAAAATAATTGGGCCAAGTCCTTGGTGGTGCTGAATACAGCAGTGAAGGGAAGAGTATCTGTAAGCTGTCATCTTTTCTGAGTATGTGATATTCTGCTGTAAATGGCTTTTGGTATATAATTTTGGCTTCGAAACTGCAATTCACCAAACTGGTCTGTAATCAAGTAAGAGTCAGGTGTTCTGCTGCCAGCATTTCCTCTCCCTGCTGTGTCCATGATGCAAGTGTGTAACACAAAGCTGGATCTCCATTAACTGAGAATTACACTGTATCTTAGGAAGCCTTAGCTTACCTTTCAGGAAAGCTTCTCACCTGATGAGGCAAGATAGCGTAGGAGCTGACTGTCTAGCTCAGTATGTGACTTGAAGATACAAATTGGCAGGCATTGTTCTTTCTCCTTACTTTGTTTAGTGAAGAAAAACTTTTCTGCTTTGTTTTTCTCTTAGTGAAGAAAATCTTAAATCTATAGTACCAATCACTAAACTAAAAAGTAAAGCTCCTCATTGGACAAACAGGATACTTCATGAATACAAGGTGAGATAAATAATAAAATAGTAGAAAATACTGTCTTAAAACACTTTTTGACTGTTTGGTTGTCAGTTAATGAACAAAAGTACTAGTATATAAAGCTAGAAATGTGTACGTTCTGAATTTTTGGGATGGGTTGTTGGAATGCTGTTTTTCTTGTACAGTTCCAGTTGATCTGTTTGTTAGAAGTAAATACAATTATCATCTGTTCATTTATCTTCAGTGTTAACTGTGTGTTGGGGATACTGCCAATTCAGGCATACATGTAAAAAAATCCACTCTGAGTTACATTTTCACATCTGCTTGTAAGCGATAGATCCACAAAGTCCTTTTTGCCAGTGTTACTTGAATGTTAGGGATCTGATAGTGCTGCTGATACACATGTGTGCATACACACAAACTCCTTTGACTAGAGCAGTTAATTGAGCAAAATTTTTAAATGTGGACTTGGGCTGCTTCTGTAAAAGACATCTAACTGAGGGCTGTGGATTCCAGACGGGGTCAGAGGCACCTGAAGATTAAATTTGTGAACTTGATAAAACATTATGGAAAACGTGAGGTGTGTCAGAGGAGAACTGTATCGGCTGACATGCATCACTAATGGTAGCTGCCAGGAAACACTGCAGAGGCACCCAAGGACTGTTTTCAGGCCTTGCTCCTCTTTTGAAATGAGGTTACTCAATCATAAACTTTCTCTTGGTGCCTGCACCCTTTTTTGTCAGAAACCAGCAGATCGTTCCTGTTCTTTTTAATACAGATGAAGGAGGGGATGATAGTGATCTTTCTAAGACTATGGTATAGCAGAGGGCATAGCAGAGTAGTCTCTACTCTTTCTTCTATCAGATAATATGTAAGAATGAGCATAGCTTTCTTGACTTCTGCTCTTAGACCATTATTTTGGGGTGTGGGGTATGGGGGAAGGGGAAAGGAGTTGCTATCTTTTGTTCCAAAGGTATTAATATATTTTACATGTTAAAAATAACTGTGTAGAATTCTGATAAGCTGCAATGCAGGGTGTGGATCCAAAGCGGTTGGTCCCATCCACCACGCCCACAGTCATTGCCCCCTAACTGTTTAAGACTTGCGTTCTTTCTCATGCCTGTGCTTTATCTTGTGTGTGGCCCAGCCAAGTTTTTTGTTTGTTAGGGTACTTTGCATCAGTCTATTTTGAGGTGGGAGCACTCCAGCGATCATTTGTTGTGACTGTTTCGCTCTTCTGAAGAGGAAGAAATGGAAGCCTGTCTCATTCTGAATGAAGGCTCCACTAAAGAAAAGAAATCTGTACTTCTGTTTTGCTTGCAAAAGAAAAAAAATCCATGTTTTTTCAGGGGGAGGTACTTGCTCATCTTATCATGCCTCACTGGATTGGACCTTAAAGGAGGAAGAATGCTTAGTTTTAAGGATTGTGATGCATTTAGTGTCAGATGGGTGCATAGCTGCATATCCCTGATGGGTCCAACATACTTCTGAGAGAGGCAAAATTGTGGGGCCCTGCAGAGGTTAGGTCTCTGTGGTTCAGATTTCTGAGGTTCGTACAGGTATCTGCTTTCTGCCTCAGTCTCCTTTTGCATTTGAGCGTTTCTGTGGCTCTAGGGTTTAATTTAGATGTAGGAAGATGGTTGCTGGGAAAGCACTTTGGGAATGCTAGTTTAGTGGGAATTCCACTAAATAGTGGATTTTCTTCAAATAAGCACAACTATTTGGGAAGACTTGTTGATTGCCATTGTTCCTTTATTTCTAGAATCTCAGCACCAGTGAAGGTGTAAGTAAAGAGATGCATCACCTTCAGCGCATGTTCTTGCAGAATTGCTGGGAAATTCCTACTTACGGAGCAGCATTTTTCACAGGACAGATATTCACCAAAGCAAGTTCAAGTAGCCATAAAGTCATCAAAGTGTATGTAGGAGTAAATGTAAAAGGGCTGCACCTCCTCAACATGGAAACAAAGGTCAGCTTAAACTGCCAATGATAGCTGTTAAGCTTGATTCTGTTCTCTTAAATTCTTTGTGCTAGTAGTCATTTTACATCTGGCTGTTTAGTTAAACTTGACTGTGAAGATTTCCAAGATTTTAAGATCTTTATAAGGCACTACTAATAGAAAGCCTTGTATTTTTCCACTTTACTACTTTATAAGCTACAACTACATAGTGGAACATACTGTTCTGAGTCAGAATCCTGTCTAAGTGAACGAAGGAAAGTTCAGTTTGTAAGTATGGAAAATATTTCTGAGTGACAGTTTCCTACATTTCATTGTAGGCTTTACTCCTCAGCCTAAAGTATGGTTGCTTTATGTGGCAGTTGGGAGATGGAGATACATGTTTTCAAATCCACAGTCTGGAAAACAAAATGAGCTTTATAGTACATACCAAACAGGTAAGCATTGTCATTTTTCATCCTTTATATTCAACTGTTTTTTCCTAAACTAGATACATGCCTTTTCTCTTTTGAAATTGATCACCCTTGTACAGTATAAAAGAAGCCCAAGCCAAGCCACCGCCAAAATGATCTTAAAACTTTCTTTTTAAGATTTCAGAATGTTTGCTTGTTTTCCTAGCATGTGAAGCCTTTATGGTTCAAAATACATAAAATGCATCTGTAATCATTAGGGTAAACTTTTTCTTTTTTTAATCGAAACTGTTTGTTGCATGCGCCCAATCCCTCGGACTCAAAGATAATTCCAAATACAGTGAGAATCACAGAGTTAGAGCTGGTAATTTTGCTATCAAAACTAGCAGAGCTTGAGACTGGATAAAACTGAGGATCTGTGAAGGCAGTATTATAAAGCAACTTCACTGCAATTGCTACCAGCAACTTTTGATAGTGTTTGTGGATGTCTGATGGAAAATGCTTGTTTTACCCATAGTCTGCATCAGTGGTACTATGCCATGTTAACATATGTTGTGACAAAATTACAGCTTTGAGTATCTTGCATACTTTGACAGTAGTTGCTTTTGATTCTTATATATTAAGGTGGTTATAGGGGAAGTGACTGAATGTTTTGAAAAACGCTTTGATAGCTGAGGAAGATCTAGGTTTTATTTTCCTTGTTTCTAAAATGATGCAACTTCTTACTTATTTTTATCTACTTGCATTTGTCATATATTTGAATGCGTCATAGTTCCGAAACGCTGATAGAATTTAACTGTATACCTTTATATAGGCAGGTCTCGTTGTGAAACTTCTGATGAAATTAAATGGCCAGTTAATGCCAAGTGAAAGAAATGAATGATGGAAATGAACAATAGCTATGAAACAGCGTCTGACAGCTAAGCAAAAACCAACTTATTTCTCATCATAACAGAAGACTTCCATATACATGAATTTTACACAACAGAGAAGTCAATTTGTACAGTTTTTTAACTTTGTACAGAAGCTGCATGGTTTATTTTTTTAAAAACTATACAACTTATCTATTATTTTTATAAATATTTTTGTGTTTTATGTATAAGCTATTGTAGGGCTTGAGCTTAACCAATAAAGCTAATGAAATGTAAATGGTTTTCTGAGTTGGACGAGTATGAATCAGGTAAGGCTTTTGTTCCCAGAGGACTATGGGACCACCAGTGCTATTAAGCAAGTCTCAGTTAACCTATTTACCTTTCATGCCATTCTGTGGAACATCAAGGAGGTTGTATATGTTATGGTATTTTGTAGACACACTTTATTTTTAAGATACTGTTGATAAGTATGCAGTTAGACCTTTGAGCAACTACTTTTGATAAACTCTTGTTTTTTATTTGGTTTCTGACAAATGTTACAGCTAGCTTTTTTTTATTCTTAACTTTCTCATACTTTGTATTCATATTTATTCTAAAATATTGCATGAGGATATCAAAAGGGAAATACTTTAAATCATTCAGAAGCCATATTAAATGTTTAGCATGCTTGTTTTTTAAAAAAATGGATTTTTACTTTTGCTGTGCAATATTAAATGTGTATATGGAGGAGGGGTAGATACAGATTTACAAATCAGTCTTACTCAGAGGACTTCAGAAAGTTTAATAAACCTTACCCTGGATTGCAACATATATGCAGTAATGAAAACTCATATACAAGGTACTAAGTTATTTCTGTTAAACTAATTTTCCTACTGATTACTTCAGTTTCTTGAGGCTGCAAGCAGTGCAGGATCCAGGAACGAAGATTTATATTGCAAGAAAGTCAGATACAGCTTGTAAGCATTTGGCCTGCTCTTTGCAGAGTCGGGATTGGGTCTCAACAAGTTGGGTCCAAAGTACAAGGTGGGACCCTATGCAGCCTGAAACATGTCCTTGTATGTAAAAATAGTATCCATAACATAAATCCTTAAAATACCTGGTTGTATTTCAGGGTTTTAAGTGCACTTGACTATTTCTTCCGTGTAAAACTGCATGCTAAAACAGTGTGCAATATTTTGTAAAAAAGTTTTTATAAAAAAATAAAAATTAGCACTTGCCTCTAAGTTTTCAAATAAAAGTTAAAATGAATGTTAGGAACTGTGCTGTTGTACAGTAACTTTACTCATGCCTTACTAATAGTAAGTGCAGTTTAAGAAATTAAAGTAGTAAGCAGTTAAAAAAGTGAACAGGAGACTTATATTTTTTAATCTTCTTAGCAAGCTATACTTTTTTTAGTTAAACTTCACTGGCATAAGTAACAGTAAATCTTCATGGGTTATTATATTTTATTTAAGGTAGATAATGCAAGTCAGGTCCTTCATAGTGCATCCTTGCTGTCACTTGGCGCTGGTATCAGAAATACACTTCTCTACATAGCACTTTGTTAGAAAACTAGAGGAAAAAATGTTAAAATGTGTGTCAGTTGCATATTTAACAATACTATTAATATGCCTTATTGCTGTATAGTTCTTTCTGCTAAATTCTTATTTATTACTACCTAATAAACTGTTTGCAACAAGTCATGTTGTTTTTGTTGTTGCAGCCAGCGTGAAAGTGCCATCAAATGCCTTACCAAGCAGGTGTTAGTACCAAGGAGCAGTAACAGGCTCATCTTTGCAAAGTATGTAGGAAGCTCATGAGAGAGGATCACAGAGGAGGTCCCATGGTGACTACAAATTAAGGTAGTGCACCTTGGAAACCACTCAGGAATTCGTCAGGAAAACGGGAAACTGTTACTCATGGCAAACCAGAAGTTTGCAGATGTTGCATGTCAGTGGAGTCACTAAGCAGGGAGTACCCGGTTATGCAGTCCTAGCAGGCTTCTGGCACCTGGGGACGTAGGAGTTGCCTTGTCACAGCAACACAGGGGAGAGTACAATCCTTCAGTCAAAAAGTGGGGAAATGAAAAATCACAACAGAGAGAAATCCAACACTGTAGAGAGACCACTAGTAACAACCATCCTATCTGTACCAAACAACAACAACAACAACAAAAAAATGGAAACGAGCTGCAAGAACGACAAGTCTGAAAGTTATGCCTTTGTAAGCAAGAGATACTCGGCTCAACTCCTACAGCTTACCTAGCAGGCACGTTTTTAAAAAAAACAAGTAACGGTATAGCTGATGAAGCAAAGACTGGAGCGTAGAACACTCCAGCCAGGTGCAGTAAGACAAAATAGTAGCTGCAAGCTTAAAGCCGTGACGAACAGGCACAATTTTACCGAGCGGAATAATTAATCGTCGGGCCAGCGCGCTGGGCTGAGGATTGCTCACCCCTGTGAGGGCGGGCCTGGCTTCGGGCGAGGAGCGGCCCCACCTGGCGTTGGGTGCCTTCTGCCGTGCTGAAGCGAACCCGCGTGCTTTTTGGTTGGGGACAGCCCGCGCCGCCGCCGCCTCCTCACTTACTCCAAGCACCCGCCCGTGGGTCTCCGGCCC
>NW_010972436.1:4561301-4566335 GCF_000737465.1 Haliaeetus leucocephalus
TGTTTTGTGGTGTGGGGCGAGGGCGTGTTGCCCACCCCCCCCCCCTGCCGCTGCTCTGGTGACAGGGGAAGAGTAGGGGTTTCCCTACCGTTGTTAGCTCGCAGCTAGATATGCTTCAGAAAATAGGCGGTTACTGAAAAAATGCAGGTACGGGCTCAACAGAAACAGTGTACGTGGTTTGCAAAGCTCCTGCTTGACCTTAAAGCTTTTTTATTAATATGGGGTAAGGATGTTATAATAATCTTGCACAGCTTTACCCCATCGGCAGGAAGACTTGTATTAAGGGAACTAGGAAAAAATGTAAATCTATTCAAGGGACTCATGTCTGAAGACTTACAGAGGAAGATGGTATAACTGTGCCTGTAAGGGCAGAGGAAAAGACCAGCTAATACCTTTGGTTTGTCAACTGGCAGTCAAGTGAAGTTGGGAAAATACTGTTTATGATACATCACTAGTAGCAGGAGAATAAAAGTTCAATGAAGTAAATTAAAGTTTAAAGCAGGAAGAATGCGCAAACAGAGCTCTAGAGAACTATGGAATGTCCACTAAGCTGAGCAGTGTATTGTCTACGAGACAGATCAGGCTATTCAGTGAAGTGTCAAGCAATAAATCGCACATTTCTGATGTACGTTGTGTGATCTGTGTTCTATTGTGTGGAAAAACAAGGTGTTAAAGTAGCAAGCACCGCAGTAAAATAATCCCTTTTTTGGGGTAAACAGAGAAGTGGGAGAGTTCACAAATGTGGAAGAAGTCTAGATTTTTTTTTAAGATCTCTTACAGTTGCTAGCTCAGTCTGCTAATGTTAAAACATATTATTACACATAGGTTTCACACTTACAGTTTGATTTCTTAAAAAAATGGTAAGAATCAATTAGCAACCCAGAAAAAGGAACAATGTTTCTGGAGAAGAAAGAAGACGAAATCCCAAGTGGTCTAAATACAAAAGGACTAAACAAAAGCTTTTGTGAGATTCCAGTTAATGATGCCAGGAAAGACCCATTGCATTCATCAGAGAATCCTAAAGTAGCTGATGTAACTATGAAAAGTTTGAGTGGTATTTCACATGAAGTTCCTAAAGCAGCTGGCAATGAGGAAAGCCATAAAATGACTGAAAATAGATCAAGAAGTGATTTACCTGAAAAAAGGTATGAATGTGAATTCTCAGCTGAGATAAACACTGCCACGATGCCGCAAGGTGTCTCTGAAACAGGTGTGAGAAAACACATACTACTTACATCACCTGAAAAAGATAACTGGAGAACTAAACCAAATCCTTTCAGAAGCTGCCAATGCAAATGCCAGACCAGACATACTACCATCAGCAATGAATCCTGAAAGCAAAGAAAATGGATGAACATACATGTTGCTTGAAGAAAAAGCTGAGCATTTCACACTTGGACTAGATGATGAAGGATTAGGGGGCATGCCTCTGCTCGCTTTTGAAAACCAAAATTTAAAATATTTGCTCTTACACAACAATGAAACAAAAAACACTGCATTCAAATATAGGTGATCTGACTAATCTGGAAATCATGTTATTTGAAAGAAATACACTGACGCTGTTGCCACCAGAAATATACTTACTTCATAAACTGACAGTACTGAATGTCAGTCACAACCTGTTACCTATCTGGTCTCCCTAAAGAATTGTCAAAGCTTGTTAATATTAAGGAACTCAATCACAACAACACTGATGAATTTCCTTTTGCATTGGAAAGCCTTGAAACTTTAGAGCTTGCAGGCAACAAGCTAAAAACTTTATGAGATACCATAGGTGACATGAAAAATTTGAAGGTACTCAACATTGATTCCACTCAAATCTCAATATTCTCAAGGGTTCTCTGCTATCTTCCTCATCTAGTAAAACTCAGCATATGTGAGAACTTGATTCAGAGTTTACCAAAGGATATTAAAGAGCTTAAGAAACTACAAGATTTTTCAATTAGTAACAATAAGCTTATATTTTTGCCTGTGCAGCTTTCCCAGTTGAAAAAACTAAAAGTACTCAGAGCTGATGATAACAAATTGGAGGTTCTTTCAGATACAGTGGAGTATTTATGAAACCTTAGTTTTTGAATGTTGCAAATTTATTCAAAAGCATTACAGATAATCTTTGCAACTGTACCATGTTGAAACATCTCATTAGACATAGTAATCAATTAACTCAGCTTCCTGCTAAGATTCACAGACTTAAATATTTAAAGGAGTTTTCACTAAGTAGAAAACAACTGGACTCACTGGGTGAACAAATACCGCATTTAAAAGACCTCTCCAAAATAGAGCTTTCTGGAAATGCATTAAGATACATTCCTGTTGAATTAAAAAATTGTATACGGATAACCGAAGCTGACCTCAGCAATAATAAGCTCTCTCAGTTTCCAAATGCATTGTGTGCACTATTTGATCTTAAACCCTTAAATCTTACTGGCAACTCTATTTCAGAAATAATACCTGGAATTTCTGACATTAAAGAGTTGGAGCAGCTAGAGTTAAAGAAAAACATTTTCTGCATGCTTGTGCAGCCTTTCAAAATGAGGTTACTTGGATGTAAGCGAGAATGAAATCAATAATGGTATGCCAGCACTGGTGTCCAAGATGAAGGCTCTCCAGGTACTGCTGTTACACCATTATCACTTTGACTCATTTCCTGAAGAACTGTGTTCTTCAAAATGTTTGAAAACACGTGACATTTCAGATAATCAGATAAAGAGTATTCCTTTACAGATTAGCAGTCTGGAAGTGATCAAAGACCTAAATGTACCAAACAACTAGTTTGCATCTTTTCCTTCTGATACATGTCATCTTTCTTCGCTGGAGACATTGACAGTGTGACAAATGAATAGGTGGAAGGTAAGAGAACATTTCCTTGTGTTGCACAGATTGTTGTGCTGCAAAATTATTATCAATAGACTTCCTCCTAAAAGATGTAAAAGCTCCTGTGTTTGAATACATCTAGAGTAAATGAAGAGCAGAAAAATAGCCCCTAAAGAGGCAAAAACGTGTACGTATTTACCTATTTTTAATACCATAACTGGACAAAAATCTATTAGGATACACGTTTAATTAGAAATACTAGATCTGAACCTCACTTTATATAGTGTTACTGAGGTATATCTTGAGGTGATATTTTGATAATTGGATTGATCTGAAATAGACCATCTATTTTTTTATTTTTCTAGTACTATTAGGAATGTAGGTGTTTTCCATCCCAACGGATGTCAAGAGGCAAAATGACTAGCTGGAAGTTGGTAGATAAGCCTGCCTCCAAGATTCCTCTCTGTGAAATGAACAAATCCTTCCAACTTGTGTCATACTTCTTAAAATTAGTTGGTCATTAGACTTTCACAAAGTCAAACAAGAAAAGCTATATTGGATCCCTGATTTCTTATAGCAGAGAAAAACACCTCACATTTCTAAAATCCAAAGTTTAATTTCTTTTATTTTTTAATACTAAGGGACAAAGCAAAACAATCTCCTGATGAGTTAGGCATTTAAAATTCTCCTTTCACCAGAATTTGCAAAATCAGTATTTCATACCTGATTTCAGAAAAGGCTCATATTTCTTAGTATGATTTCAGATGTGGTTATGATCCTTTCTAAGGGCTGGTTTTCTTCAGACCAGGAGCAAAAAGTATGCGATCTTATGTCCACTTCTCGAAGAGCTTTATTTTCCACAATAATTGGACAACAGTTGAAGTCCCAAAATCAGAAAAGACCAAAGTAAGAACAGAACCAAAAAGAAGAAAATGGTGTGTTTAAATTCCTTGTGGCTGAAGAAAACAGAAAATAAAATTAGAGTGTTCTGAGAGGGTAAAATTTTTCATTAATGATAACAATGACCAAAAGAACTTGTAGAGCTCCAGCTGTGGAGGTATTATTCTACTGCATGTTTTTTATTGCCTTTCTGTTGTCGTGTCTAAAAAGCTTCCCTGCAAATTTCTGTGCCCAGCATTCGTATTTTTATTGGAAAATACCAAATTAGCTTCCACTAGAATCAAAGGTCAGAAGCTTTTATTGTTGGAATAAAATTATGGGATCTTATTTTGCCTGCAGGAAAGTTACCTTTTAAACTTTTTGCAGAAGAGAAAGAGTTGTATCCAAATAAATGCATTGCTTTATTTCTTTATCAGTTAACTAAAATTCCAGAGGAGCAATCTAAACTGGTTTGCCTTGGGGAACTGGACATATCTCACAATGCATTGAATGGAATTCCAGACAGCATAGGGGAACTGGAGTATTTGGTCCATTTAATTGCAAATAATTATATCGGCCAGCTCCCCAAATTTATTACATCACTAAGAAAGCCACAACAGCGTGACCTGAGTGGTATCAGGCATCCAATCCGTTCGTAAAATGTAAGCACTGAACAATTCCCCAGAGTATAAATACATCATGAGATTAAAAAGGTGATGGAGAACACCACTGAGGAAAAGACAGCTTTCCAGTTTTTCACGTATGCTGCAGTGATCTGCCACAGCTTCTAACCAAGCATCCTCTCTTAAATTTAGTATTTTTAATACAGATTTTTAATAAAATCTGTGAAATCCTTTTAAGTGGCACGATTTTTGCAAGTGAGATCGTGAGGCACGTAAAGGCCCGGCACGCACAAAGCATGGATCGCTACAGCAGGTGCCGGGCAGGGTCCCGTGGTTGACGAGACCGACCTTTTTCTGCCGCAAAGCACGCGTGTCTGTGCTCAGCTGTCTGCATGACGCTGCTGGTAGTACAGCCGGTTGTCTAGGGGAGTTCCCGGCGTGGATGACTGTGGGCGGGTTACCTCGGGCAGGCTGTGCCAAATGGATTCTCTGGTATGGGTCATCCTGGCGTGGGTTCTCCTGCCGGTGTGGGTCACCTGGTGTGAATTGTCCAGGGGATTTCCCGGCGTGGATGACTGTGGGCAGGTTACCTCGGGCAGGCTGTGCCAAATGGATTCTCTGGTATGGGTTGGTCATCCTGGCGTGGGTTCTCCTGCCGGTGTGGGTCACCTGGTGTGAATTATCCAGGGCGGACTGTCTGGTGTGGGTCAGCTACCCG
>NW_010972436.1:4566345-4704207 GCF_000737465.1 Haliaeetus leucocephalus
GGCGGGCGGCGGTTCGCAGCCCGGCGGATGGCGGTGGGCGCTGAGGGGACGCTGAGCCTGATGGAGGTCGGCGGATCCCTGCTGGAGCGGGTGGCCGTCGGCAACCCCCTCTCCCTGGTGCTGGCCGCCTCCGCCTTCGCGCTGAGCCTCGGCTACCTGTTCCAGCTGGGTTACCGGCGCCACGTCGGGTCCGAGCAGAAGGTGGGCGCTGGGGGACGCCGCCGGGGAGAGGCGGTGGGCCGGGGCGGGGGAGCCGGAGGCCTCCGCCACCCTCCCGCTGAGGCGGGGGAGAGGGCGAGGGCCGGGGGGGAGCCGGGCGGCCTGCCTTCAGGTGCGGGCGGGGAGGCAGCGGTGCGCTCGCCTCTGGCCGGCCCTTCCCGGGGAGCGCCACGGAGCGGGCGGTAAAATCCAGGTGTGCGGGAGCAGGCTCTGGCGAGCGAGGGGCCTTCCCGGCAGCCTGCCCAGGGACGGTTTCCCACGGGAACGTTGCGCCGGCTCGTCCCTTCGCCCAGCTGGCTGGTACCACGTGAAGCAGAGGCGCCTAGGTGTCGTAGAGGCGAAGGCTGTGCCCCGTCCTGCTTCATCAGTGCAGCTTAAAAGAAGGCTCCCGTGTATGTATGAAACTTGTTGCTAAAGCGAGGGTCGTGCCTTTGGGGGACTGTTTAACAAATCGGCGACACTGTCTTGTTTCTGACTGCTTTCTTTCCCATTGCAGTAACTTTCTGCTTTGCTTTCAGAGGCAGGTTAGCAAGAATCTTAGTCGCGTTAATTTTGTTTTAACCAATGCTGCTTTTAAATATGGCTCACTCTTACTCTAAAAAAAAAAAAAAAAATCAGTTGTCCGAAGTTGGCCTTTTCACAAAAGAGTTTAAACAAAACACGTATAAAGCCTCCTCTGTGTTTAGTTTTTAGGTAAAAGTTCATGATGTTATTATTCTCTGAAGAAAATCCAATATGCACTTTTCTCTTTCTTCCTCAGAAATACCCACCTTATATTTCATCAAGCATCCCTTTCCTTGGACACGCAATTGCATTTGGAAAAAGTCCCATTGAATTTTTGGAAAATGCTTATGACAGGGTATGTTTTCCCACATGACTGGCTGAGCATATGCTAAAATACTTTTGTGTATCTGTTAAGTTCTCTGTCTGGAACCTGTTTAAAAATAAGTTCATTCTTGTTTACCACCTCAAATGTGGAATGGAGTGTGCAGAGTAGGTGCTGGTTTCTTCTGATCTCTGTATGTACATCACTGTTAGAGAAATGGTGTTTTCTGAGATACCTCTTGTGTTTCAGATTTAAAAAATATGTTTGTGTATTTGAGTAATGCTCACAGCTGAATTGCAAGTTAATTAAAAAGCCATTTTCGTGATATTATTTCTTGCCTTACTTGGGAACTTTTAATCTCACTCTTTACTAATCTGTGACCAGGCTGGAATGTAGCTGACCACCTCTATAGGCAATCATCTGATGAATTTTAAGGCCCTCTCCAATGTTAAAAGGGCTGGTGTATGAAACCTCAGTAGCTTTTATGCTCTAACAGCCCAAAAGAAATTGACTAAGGCAGTAGAGCCTTAATTCCAATGAAATAAGATTTATTGATCTGTTTCACGTTGTCTCAGACTTTCTAGAGTCATAAGCTTAAATCTTAGCTTGGTTAGCTTAGAGAAAGCCAAATTTAGTAATGGAAGGTCTACTGGAGATGACCTTTAATCTTTAAAATCTTACATGCTCTTGATTACCAATGCATAACTCCAAATGCAGAATTTTTTGAGACAATGTTTGTAGGTTACTGGAGGCTATACGTGCTGTAATCTCCCCGCTAGTTTTTGTAGCGTAACTGATCTTTTATTTACATTTTTTAAACTAAATGGTTTTAAAATGTGCAAGATCATGTGTGTTGATTATAACGTTAGATATCACTAGTAAGTATACTGAGAACAGAATTTAAATGTGGTTTAAAATATTTCTATCTTTATTAAATCTCTAGACATTTCTTAGGAGAGTAAGTGATTTATGGAAGCCTGTACATAAAGAGATAGGGATTTAATGATTTGCATTGTTCTTATTTAAGATAAACTGTTTTTTTTTTTCTCTCTCAGTATGGACCTGTGTTCAGTTTCACTATGGTTGGCAAGACATTCACGTACTTACTGGGTAGTGATGCTGCTGCTCTACTCTTCAATAGTAAAAATGAAGATTTGAATGCAGAGGATGTATACTCTCGGTTAACTACACCAGTTTTTGGCAAGGGAGTTGCTTATGATGTCCCTAATACGGTATGTATTTTAAATATAAGATGAGTAGAAAAGTAGTGTAATTTAAATTCTGAGTAGGCAGCTCTGAGCTCTTGGCTCTGCATGATGGTGTTGGTACGCAATTCTGGCATATTGCAGGTAAATTGTCTCAGTTGGATAATCAAGACTGAACATGTTTAGGTTGCTTTATGTACCACCTGGCCATTCATCAGTCTGGATGCTATTTTTTGTTCTTGAAACCATCTAATCCCACCATAGAGGAAAAACTAATAAGTGAGTCTCTTTTTCCTTCCCTTATAGCACGCCACTGACTGCAGCTTACTTTTCCCTTACAAGCAACTTTAGGCCTTCCTTCTGAGAGGGCTTTAAGAGAGATAATTTTTCATTTGTGCCAGGCCAAATCTAGATTAAACAGGAGTATTAATTTGACAATTTCCAATGCAGGGTTTGTCTTGGTTGGACAAAAGTCCGTCTCTGTATGTTTGCAGAATACAGTCTGCATGGGTCTGGGAAGCACAGTGGCTGTGTCATGTGGCATTGTTTCCGAGCTAAGCATTGGTTGCTTTCTTGTTTGTGTTGTCTGGCATGGCAGAGTCTTAAACTGCAGAAACCAACTTTTCTGCGGACAGACTTGCTCCACTGGGACTCTGTATTCAGTATATGTTGACATCGACAGCCTGTTGTACAACGGAGTAGTCTGATGGCAGAAACAGCATTGTGATATATGATATACTTTATTTTTGGATTTTCAGCTTTGACTTAATTTTGTTGGTATAGATGCCAGTCATTTGACCGGTAATAGCTTCTGTGGCCATCAAGACTTTTCCTCCTTAGCATGCCTCTTCATTCTCCCCTGCCAAAAGTACTTGCAGTGATTGTTGCTCTCTTAATTATGTGGCTTAGGCGCAGTAATCACTAGTCTCTTTTCCTTCACACCAGCATTTTGCAGTGACATATGTTGTTCTTATGCCATTCTTTTGGAAATCTCATATACAACTGACTACCAACAACTTGCCACATTGTAAATAAGTAAAGGAGAACTTAGTTGTCTCCTGCTTTGTCAGGAAGTGTTAAATTGTGGATAGACAGCATCACAAAGTTTGGGGGGAGGGTTGTTTGGGTGGTGGGATTTTTTGTGCTTGATGAATTTGCTTAGCTCCTCCCATCCCTTTGTGAATGAAACCAGCAGGACTGCAGCCTGGATAAGAAGTAGGAGATTATTCCTTGTGTCCTAGGAGACCTCTTCCAAAAGTAGGGTCATTCTAACAGACTTGTTTCTAACAGTTCTGACAGTCAAAGGTCTTCCTCAAGAAGTCAGGAATGGAGTTGGGCATCCCTTCTGCAGCTGCTAGAGTGGAGAGGGTACATGATTCTCAGCAATACATCTTTCATGTTCTTCTCTGGTATATAGTAGTTTCAGAAAAGTGTCTGTGAATCAGACATAGGCTGCTAAGTTGGCCAGATTTTCACTGTGTTGTGCTTATTCTTTTGATTCTGACTATTGTGGGATGTCTGCTTGAAACTGAAAGGTGCTAGTTTGTCTCTTAGTTCTGTGACAGTTCATCCACTTGTTACAGCTGTCTTGACTTCTGCTTTCACACTTCATAGTTCATGGATGGATTTGAATGTCTGTCTTAATTCAAGAGCTAGTTCTTCGATGAGATCTAAGCTCACTCACCATTCCAGAGTTTTAGAGAACTTTCTGTAAGCTCCTTGGAAATGGGCATTTGTTACAACTGTGTTCTTCAGGCATACAGGGATGATTAAGGCCTACTTCATTGGTCCACCATATGCTGCTTTTTTTGGAATTAAGGTCTTTTTCTAGAGTTATCCTAATTTTTTTCCCTAGAATGTGAGTTCTGCTTTAGTCAAGAGATTAATCTTTTCATAGTACTCAGCCTTGGCTATCTGTGGATAAGTCTACTTCATTCATACCTTTGATACTAGAAGGACTTCTTCCTTTTTATCTCTGAACATTCAGGTTCCTCAGAAAATCACCTGGGCTACTGTTTTCCACAGCTAGGAGATGCAGGGATTTTGTTATTGGCATGCACTGGTTATCTCTAGTTGTGTGTTTCCCTGTATGAATCTAGTGAGGTAGCATGTCTGGGTGTGGCCAGAATGCATTCTGCTAGAGGTGAGCTGGGTTTTTTGCATAGTGCTACCACCATGATTTCATTTCAGACATCTACTGGGAAGGCATTTAGAGAGCCTTTCAAACTTTCATTGGTGTTCTACTGTTGATGGATCATCCAGAACTTTCTTTTGAGACCCCCTTCTCTCTGCTCAAGCTGCTAAGTCTCTATGTCTTAGTCTGACAATGACTTTCAGTCATGTGTTTAGAAGAGCCACCCCTTACATTGACTACTTGTTAGAAGGTAACTGATGACTCTTTAAAAGGAGGAAGTTATTTACCAGTAATTCTGGTAATTGTTTGTTAATATGCATAGTTTATATATCAACTCATATTCACTCTGCATCTCCTCCCTCCAAGCCTCTTGCAGATAGTTTTGCATTGAGAGGAGCTGAAATGGCAGAGATGTGTTCACTCCTGTGTGCCATTCCTGCCTCCATCAAGCTGCAGATGGACTAGCATGTTGCAAGGGAAAATGTGCTTGTCTCTTTGCTCTGTGGCATGTATACCCTCTGATAGACTGCCGGAGTCCCCACTGCATTCTGAAAACAGAAGTTTCTAGGAAGTAACCTTTCTTTTTATGCCTTTTGTTTCGTGAATAACTTCATAGCGCATGCAGAACCCTTGGTGGGAAGACAGTTTTTGGTGTATTGCTCATGGTATAGTGCAGATCTATACGGCTGTATTGGGTTTGTGTGGCAAGGTTTTGGTAGCGGAGGGGTTACAGGGGTGGCCTCTGTGAGAAGCTGCTGGAAGCTTCCCCTATGTGCAACAGAGCCAATACCAGCTGGCTCCAAGGTGGACCTGCTACCGGCCGAGGCTGAGCCCATCAGCGACGGTGGTAGTGCCTCTGGGAGAACATATTTAAGACAGGAAAAAAAGTTGCAGCAGGCACAGAAACAGCAGCCAGAGAGAGAAGTGAGAACATGTAAGAGAAACAACCCTGTAGACCCCAAGGTCAGTGAAGAAGGAGGGGGAGAAGGTGCTCCAGGCGCCAGAGCAGAGATTGCCCTGCAGCCCGTGGGGAAGACCATGGTGAGGCAGGCTGTCCCCCTGCAGCCCAGGGAGGTCCACGGTGGAGCAGATATCCACCTGCAGCCCGTGGAGGACCCCATACCGGAGCAGGTGGGTGCCCAAAGGAGGCTGTGACCGCGTGGGAAGCCCACACTGGAGCAGGCTCCTGGTAGGACCTGCGGATCTGTGGAGGGAAGAGCCCACGCTGGAGCAGGTTTTTTGGCAGGACCTGTGACCCCGTGGGGCACCCACGCTGGAGCAGTGTGCTCCTGAAGGACTGCACACCGTGGAATGGACCTATGCTGGAGCAGTTTGTGAAGAACTGCAGCCTGTGGGAAGGATCCACGCTGGAAAAGTTTGTGGGGGACCATCTCCCATGGGAAGGACCTCATGCTGTAGCAGGGGAAGAGTGTGAGGAGTCCTGCCCCTGAAGAGGATGAAGTGGCAGTGACAACATGTGATGAAATGACTGTAACCCCATTCCCTGTCCCCCTGCACCGCTGTGGGGGATAGGTAGAGAATTTGGGAGTGAAGTTGTGCCTGAAAAGAAGGGAGGGGTGGAGGGAAGGTGTTTTGAGATTTGGTTTTATTTCTCATTACCCTATTCTGGTTGACTGACAATAAATTAAGTTAATTTTCCCCAAGTGGAGTCTGTTTTGCCCATGACAGTAAATGGTGAGTGATCTCTCCCTGTCCTTATCTTGACCCATGAGCCCTTTGTTATATTTTCTCTCCCCTGTCCAGCTGAGGCGGGGGGAGTGATAGAACGGCTTTGGTGGGTACCTGGCATCCAGCCAGGGTTAACCCACCACAAGGGCAGATGCCCTAATTCATAATAAGGGCTGTTTTAGGGTGGTTTCGAGGATTCCCAAGAAGGCGAACACACACATACGACTATAAGGGAAAAAGCAAGCCTTTATTAACTACAGACATGCGTTATGCTAAGGGTATCTTGTAAAGCAAATTAACATACTGACCCGAGGACCATGAGGAAGATGGACCATCCGTACATTCTTGTGCCGTCTTGCGCCGCGAGCTCAGCCCAGCAATCAGTAGGTGCCAGCTTTATGTGGGCGTCCCCATGGAGGCAACGGTGGCCTTGCTGTACAACAGCCCAATGCTCTTTGGGAAATCCCGGTATTTATACATTTGCAGAGGAAAGGGTTTTGGCACACACGGCCAGCGGGTGCCAAAACATGCCTCGGTTGCAACATAGGGAGCCTATGACGCATGCGCTTGCTGGCCAGGCGTGCTGCACGAGCCATAGCCATCCTGTCTATTGGTTCATGGGCTTTGTACAGGCGGCATATTGTCATAATCCAGCAGTCACGTGCTGACCATGCTCACAGCTGTACCATGCAACAGCCCGCTGCACGTCCTCCCCCAGTATTGCTAAGCTTTCTTATCTCCGTGGTCAGCATTCCAAGCAATGGGCAAAAAACCATCTGTTTTCTGTGCTGACTGCATTTTTTTCGCTGTCTACTTCTCCCCCAGTGTTCATCCACGGACCAAAATTCCATCTTTTAACCCCTCCGTATACAAGGGCTTAAAAATTCATTGAATAATTTTCTGAGTAGGTGTCCTTTCAGTCCATTGAATGGTTCTCATCTAATAATGGGCTTTTTACCAGTAGGTTTGTTAGCTATGAGTCTGTACAAAGAAAAAGAGGAAGAGGTGAGAAGGTTGTGAAGCTCACCATTTTCCTAGGAAGCAGTTTGCTTCCTGCTTCTGTGTCTGACTTCCTGGGCAGTGAGATCAGAGGGCCTTGTAAAAGAAAGGTGCATCTCTAGACCAGGGGTAAGGTATTACTGCATGAGAGAAGACACATGCTCTGGGGAAGAGAAAGCAAGGAGGCCACATAACAAGGAACACAGACTGAATGCAGACTTCGCAAGGACAGGTCTGATTACATTTGTGATTATGGATCTAAAGTGCGTTCCATATTTCAGTCTTGAATGCTTCTTCTATCTTCAGGGATAAAGTTTAACAAAGCTATTAAAATTACTTTCTGTTTTTGGTACTGTAGCTCCCTTGAGCTAGTATTTTACTTGGATATTCAAAACGGAATATTATCTATTATTTAAATTCGAGTATCTCTACAATCCTAACCATAATTTCTTTTTACTTCTGTATGTTCTTGTAGTATAGATGATAGTAAGTTGTTAATTACATTAATATGGTGATTCTTGTACTGATTGCTTTTTCTGTCTTGGTTCCTCTAGGTGTTTTTGGAACAGAAGAAGATGCTCAAAACGGGGCTAAATATTGCCCAGTTTAAACAGCATGTATCTGTGATTGAGGAAGAAACAAAGGAGTATTTCAAAGCATGGGGAGAGAGTGGAGAAAAAAGTAAGCAAGCCCAGATGCATTTTTCCTCGGATTTTCTGGGAAGGAATTAAGGCCAATGCAGTACGTTTTTGTAAATAATTTACTGCACTATTAAAGAAATGAAAAATGACATAGGTATAACTGTACAAAACATCAGAAGAAACATGCAAAATACAGATTTTGTTTAATCAAGTTTAAGGCTATTGGAGAATAAAGCTGCTCAGAAAATCATTGACAAGGAGTAAAGGACTATCTTTTTGTTTCTCAGTCAGCTAATAGAGAGTGTACCTGTTGCCTGGCTGAATCATGCTCGTTTTGCATGAGATGAGTCGGCTCAGTGTAACCACCTCTTAATCCTTAGGAAAAGATACTGCTCTGGCTTCCCAGAGCCTGTCAGAGATCTTAGCTCAGAGAACTTCTGCACTGGAGAACTGCATCCTTGAAGCTGGTAAGGTTAGGTTAGTGATCTAAGTGGAATTCTTTTATTTCCCACCTGTCTTTCCCAGCTAGCCTGCTAGACATGGCCCATCACTATTGTTGCAAGCCCACAGTGGCATAACAGTGTCAGAAATACTGTTTATTTAAATATATATATTTATGTTATAAAAATATATAGTATTCATATAATATATACTACTTTCACGTAAAATATACAATATAAATTGTATTAATCATTACATAATTTAATATATTTCTATAATTAAAATAAAATTATATATTATATTAAATGTATAAGTACTATTATAAAATAATTCATTGAGCAGCAAAACTAACTGGTTTCCCATGGATTTGGATTTCAAGATTAAGTTTTTGTATGACTTCTTTTGTATTTATTAAGGATTGAGCTTGTGCTGCATGCCTTACTTTGGAAGGATTACTAGCTCCTAGAAAAATTTATAGAAAAAAAATACCTTAGCAAAAAGTTGTTGAAATCAGCCATCTAATTAAAAAGTTGTTTGAAGAGAGACCTGATAAGACACGCAGAAATCTAAGATTAGATGCTTCATTCTCCTAGTAAAACAATCTAAAACTCTATTTAAAATTATTAATCTGTGTCCAGTTAGCTACTTATTTTTCTCTTCTACAAAATAAAAATAAAGAATAACCTGTAAAACATAACATCTTGCCTGAAATGCATCTTCAGTAATATTTTTCAAATCTTTCCTTAGACCTGTTTGAAGCCCTTTCAGAACTTATCATCTTGACAGCAAGTCATTGCTTACATGGGAAAGAAATAAGAAGCTTACTGAATGAGAAGGTGGCTCAGCTGTATGCCGATTTGGATGGGGGTTTTACTCATGCTGCCTGGCTTCTGCCAGGTTGGCTACCTCTGCCCAGCTTCAGGTACCAGAAATAACAGATGAAGCAACTAAAGCATTTTATCTAAACATCTTTGTTGTTTGGGTTTTGTTGTTTTTTGCCCCCCATTTCTTGTTTGTTAGCTATTCTAGACATCCCAATAAATCCTCATAAGCATTTTATGTGTTACTTAGTTGCTAATAGAAGTGTTTTGAATTGCAGACGTCGAGACCGAGCACACAAAGAAATAAAGAATATTTTCTACAAGGTTATCCAGAAACGTCGGAAGTCTGATGAAAAGGAGCATGACATGCTCCAAACTCTACTTGATGCTTCATACAAGTAAGCCAAGGGTTTGAAGACTTGTCATTTATAGATGTTTTACTTTAGCTTTGAGATCTTCAGTTAAAACTATCTACAAAATATAAGAAATACTCTCTCATGTTCTGATTTTGTTGCCAGCAATTGGTCCTAGCTTGTATTCTTAAAAACTATACTTGTAAATGGTTATTCAGATTTCCGAGATTTTCATCAGTGTTCCCAAGGTTTCTTCCTTTCTCTTTGCTGGCTCTTCAGTAATGATTTTCTTTAAGGCTCCTAGAGAGTGTCTCTCCCTCTGTTCTCCATTCTCCCTATCCCTAGATCTTTCACTGCTTCATTTAGGGTAGGCAACAAAAGAGAAGGAGAAGGAAGTACATTAGAAGAAATTGTAAATGCTACTGTAACTGGAAAACTGATCAAATGAAGCTCTAACATAACACCCTTCAACCTAGGGATGGCCGTCTGCTGACAGATGATGAAATTGCTGGAATGCTTATTGGGTTGCTGCTAGCGGGGCAGCACACATCCTCCACCACCAGTGCTTGGCTTGGCTTCTTCATAGCCAGAGACAAATCAATACAGGACCAGTGCTATGCGGAACAAAAAGCAGTTTGTGGGGATGACTTGCCACCATTAACTTACGACCAGGTTTGTATGTTACATATTCCCTCTGGGTATTTTTGTACTTTTAGATGCTTATTAAAAAAACCCCCAAAAACCCCACAAAACAACAAACAAATGTGAAATATAGTCATATGCTTCATGTTAGAATCATAATCTGGCATAGTCACTCTCTGCTAACAGTTTGCCAATATATCTCCTCCATCTCCTCCTCTCCAAGTAAATTATCAACTTGCCACTTTGTTTATTTAATCAGTGTTGGTTAAGGAAATTACAGTTCCTACAATGTCTATTTAAGAAATGGTAGTTCTGTAGAGGAGAATCCTCATATTCCCACTAAGGAAAGGGATGCAGTGTGACCTTGTTCTCTAATTAGGCATCAGAAAACACTCATGAGACAGATTAGTAAGAAACTAGTTGAATTTGGTTGCACTGGTCAGAGATTTTTTCCTTCTTAATTGAATTAAATGGAAGAAAAAAAGAAATTGTCAGCTAACGAAGTACATGTAAATATGAGCTGCTTACTGTTGTTTTTTTAAAATTTTGTTTTTAAATTGTATAAAATACTATTTTGTTTGTCTCAAATAAATTTGGGTGTATTTTGATACATCATTTTCCCTGTATTTTCAGCTCAAGGATCTTAGTTTGCTGGATCGCTGTCTGAAAGAAACTTTAAGGCTTAGACCTCCTATAATGACCATGATGAGAATGGCCAGAACTCCCCAGGCGAGTACACTTTTTGGAGCTAACTTCACTTCAGCAGAACAGGGCTGGAAAAGGCCGGGCAGGGGGTGTCCTGGTTGGCAGAAGGAAAACAAGAGTGAGCAGTGTTTGCTGGCAGGGATGAAAGCTGATGGCAGCCTGGGTTACACCAGTGAGAGTGTAGCTGGTGTTGACTGAGGAAAGCAATTAATACCTTGAACTTGGTAGTTGTTACGTTCATGTGGAATTATTTGTGTCCACTTTTGGACCCCTCTGGGCCCCAGCAATCAAGATGTTGATGAAGTGAAGAAAGCAGAGGGCCACCAAGATGGCAGGGGGTTGCAGCACTTGTCATGTGAGGAGAGGCTGAGGGAACAGGGTTTGTTCAGCCTGGAAAAGGGAGGGCTCTGAGGGGACCTAGTAACAGCCACATGCAGTCTTATTCAGCAACACTGACCCTTTGTTTTAGCTATCAGTCAGTCTCACTTGAGCTTAGTTTGGTGCTACTATTTAAAGATATTCTTTGTTTGCCAGGTATTTTTAAAAAAAATCTATCTAGCTAGCTGTCTTGGAAAAATTTGGCTTGCACTTAATACAATACAAGCTAGGTATATCTGAAAGAAAACTTGCTGTTTGTACAAATAGAAAGTCAAGTAAGTCAATTTTTTGCACAGATGTCCCTCCCATGACAAGTGCTTTCTATAAGTTTTAAGTTCATTCACTTTTTTAAAAACTCTTTCTGTAGAATTGCTAGCCTTGTTAAAGCAGCTGAAAGGTTCCTGCAACTACTTGAACATTGCGCCCTTTACAAGTAAAACAATAAAGTATTAGGTCCTGTTAATTTTAAACAAGCGTAGCCAAAATCTCCTTTGAAATTCAAGCCTCACAATGTAGCACTTCAGGTAACATTTTAAAAAGACAAATGGAGAAATTTTGTGATGTGTGGGGTCTTGTCTCTTCTCTTGTAGACTGTTGCTGGATATAACATTCCCCCCGGCCATCAGGTCTGTGTATCTCCCACTGTTAACCACAGACTCAGGGACTCCTGGAAAGATGCTCTAGACTTCAAGCCTGACCGGTATCTCCAAGATAACCCAGCAGCTGGAGAGAAATTTGCATATGTTCCATTTGGCGCTGGTAAGAAAACACAGCACCTTACTAAAGTGGCTCACACTGGTCATCTTGTACAGCACCTCCCCATGCTGTAGTGTCTGAGGATGTATTTTTTAACTTCTGTTGCTGCCTAAAAGTCTTCTTACTGTGAAAGTGCTGTTAAAATAATGAAGTCAGTAGTTTTGCGTTAGTAGTACCTGTGTATAATTCAGAGTAGCAATCAAAACAAATCATGAGGTTAGCACAGGCGATATTTGACTCAAGTCTTTTCAAGGCAAGGTAAAAACCTGGTACTACAAAGTCAGTTTAAGGCAGAGCAAAAATCTGCATAGAGTTGTAACTGCCAAAACACTTTGCATATACCACTGCAGTAGGGTTAGGGTTGGTATCTTTTCTCAGTGTTGTAAACGCTTCTTTGGTGATTCACACATTAATGCTTTCTAGATGACAAAACAACACAATCTCATTCAAATTACTTGGTCTGTTTTATGCAGTGACAGCTTATAAAAAGATGATGTTGATGGAGTTCCATAATGGTGTATGTGCAGCATCAGAGCCCCATGTTGTTTAGAAAGGAAAGAAGCAATTACTGTCTGCATAAAATTTTTAAAGTTAGCTTGTTTTCAAAGGTGACTTACTAACTAAGTATTCTAACTGCTTTTTATGGTTTTCCTTGTAGGCCGTCATCGCTGCATTGGAGAAAACTTTGCTTATGTTCAGATTAAGACTATTTGGTCTACTTTGCTTCGTTTGTATGAATTTGATCTCATCAATGACTATTTTCCAACTATAAATTACACAACTATGATACACACACCTAATAACCCCATTATCAGATATAAGAGAAGGTCACTGTAAATTTTGGAGCTAAATAAGTAAGGTTTTAAGTTGTGTAAACTAACAGACTTTTGAATAAAATTGTGACAGAACAAGTGGCAAATGGAAACTCCTGCATCTACTGTTAGGAAAGCAACAATAATCTACCACGTGCAAAGTCTTTGCATCTATTTTGTTTGTTTGCCCACACCATTTAATGCTGCTGTGTATAATTGCTTGTTCTACAAATTTCTCATTGCATTTTTAAAAGAAAAAGTGTTTTTTCTATTGGTGTAACACTGTTAAGGTGCATGCCAACTTTTTAAGGTGAAGAAACAAGTCATTTCTATAAACGGAACTCTTTGCTTTTGAAAAATAATTGAAGATTACTTCTCCCCAGATAATATGGCGTGAGACTGTGTACCGTACCTCTGTATCCAACTATAGTAAATCAGCCAGGGAACAGTCACAGAAGGGGAAGATACTTCGTGGTGCTCTACTTCTGATACCTGTGATTCTGTTCCAAGCAAACTAGGTACAGTCTCGGCTGATTCTTGGAAGTGCCCACATACATACTTATTTAAAAAATGTTACTGTACAGCTGAGCAGTAGGCAAACTACAAAATGTCCACAGCGAAGTCTTTCTGAGAATAAATGATTTCAACGTCTAACTTGAAGCAGTTGTAAAATGCTTTGGTTCAGAAAGCAATCACCGATTTTCTAAAAATTTCTGAAAGTAGTGATCTCTAAAAGCTTGATGTAAGTGTGAAAGTAACAATATGATGATACAAACATTAATTTTGTAAATAACATGTTTGTGTATAAAATGGTCACAAACTAAGTGAAATAGCTGAATGTTGTTCCCCTTTGTGCTCACTCATGCAGGATTGTTAAATGGTGTTTGGTTCAAGAGTGGTGATAAATGGTAATGAGCTCTGGCTCATAGGAACTTTGAATTAAATTTATAAACAAACCTTGTGGAAGTCTTCTGTACTCAACTCTGTCAATTCTGAAAAGCTTTTGTAAGTAAATTTGTAAGAAAATTTAAGGATGAAGTCAATCATGCAAAGAGCTCCCCCCCTTCATCAGTGCTCACCATAGCAAGGGCTTTGCCCCAGCCTTCATGTTCTAAACTCAGGTGTAACTGTTATAAAACTTTGTGTTTGTATCAGTCACAGCAACTGAGGGAGTGCAGTATCTTCCCATCCAGCCCTCTCAGATGTGACCAGGGTCTTCAGAAACCAAGCCTGTACCTGTCCTCTCTTCTTGGCAGTAGCAGTATTTTGGAATCTGTAAAAAGTAAAGCTGTAGCCACCGTGAGTAGGAGGAGCGCAGTGTGAATAAGGGAGGGGTTCCTGAACACAGTTAAAAGCATGAAGTCATCTTTATTTCAGTACTTTGACAAAATACCCATAAAATTCAAAACTTCTACCATTACAAAAATAGGTCTCTACAAGTGATATTCTGTCTGCACTGCCCGTAGCAAATATTACGAGTCATGTAACTTCAGTAGCCTTGCCAGAAAAAGTGCAAGTAAACTTTGCTGAATGTAGCTCAATTTCATTAATACACAAGTTTCATCTTCACACCCTTTTGATAAATACAGACTTCATAAGTTAATCATTTAAATTAGCATTCCACAAATATACATGTAATTTAATGGTGGGGTGGGTTTCTTTGTTTTTGGTTTTTTTTGTTTTTTTTTCATGAACACAAAGTGTCTATATACATAAATCCCAGTCTGTGTGGGTGTGCCAGGATGGAACTGTAGACAGTTGTCTAGCTGTGTTCGTATTGGTCCCACAATATACACATTATACAAAAGCACAGAAAGAGCACAGATTTACAGAAGGCAATCCATTAACATCACTGCCAGTGATGGAGATGTTGAAAGGGTATTATTATCTTCTCATACCTGCGTGCAACTGAGTGTATGAAGTCGAACCTGTAAGAGGGAGAAAGATCTTCATCAAGATTACTTGGAATAAGTAGATGAGGATTCACCAATAACATGTTATTTAGATGAATAAGTGCAAAAGATTTTACATGGGAAATTTTTAAAGAAAACTTCCTCAAATGATGCATTTTATGCTGAAGTAAGACTTTGACACAGTAACTGCAAAAATCAAGTTCGATAAATTACATCCCGTTGATTTGACAATTTTCTTGACATATTCATATTCCTTTTACAGCACAAAATTACCATCATCTATGGGACAAAAAGGCTGTAACTTCTGTAATCAAAGTGGGAGGAGAAGAAATTCCCCTTGTACTCCCACTCCTCAGTCTTTTGGGTACATTTTCCTCCATCTAGCTTAAATCTTAATAAGATGCCAACTGAATCCTTGCTGCATATTCATTAGAGATCACAGAAAGTTAAAGTGTTGCCAATAAACTCAAAATCTATAATTAAAGCACACTCGTATGTCTCCCTTCAAAGAATTTAACAATTTTATTTTTAATAAGCTTTTTGCTACAGCTCAGAATAGCCTCTTGTCTAAGGCTGAAAATGCCTAAAATCAAAGACGTTTGTTACGTATCTCAGAGAGCCAGCACATGCTTTCTAACTTGGAACTGTGCCTTATGCTACCCAGGAGCCACGGGGAGGACTGCCTGAGCCCTTACCTGACTGCACGCTGCCAAGCCGCCTTTGTAGTGCCTCCAGCCGATTGATGTAATCTGTTAAAGCTCTTTCAGGATCATAGTTCTGCAGCTGAGAACAGGTGAAAGAGACTGGGTTTAAATCAGCATGCATTCCGTGGAACCTATGGGCAGAAGAACACAGATGTTTTTAAAAAGTAAAATTTTAAATAAAACAGAACTATCAGCAGACACAGCAAAATACTGTAAGTAGGAATACCTTACTGACTGCACGTCCCTTACTTTACCCATGTGGTAGCCAGCACATCGTACCCATTTAACCTCCCTGCCATTTATGGCCCAAGCCATCATACTGCCTTCCCCAGAGAAACCACTTTTCCCAGCTGCCTTTTCTTTCTACTGATTTGTTTTCACCCGATTAGTTGCTGCATTTCTTTGGGACAAAGACCGACCAGCAAATTCCTACTGAGGCTGTAGCAGAAGCCGTGGCATATTCAAGTTTGCTTTTCTATTAAGAAGCTTGCGTGAACAAGGACACAGGATTCTGTCTCTTCGTTACTTTCTATAAGTTAAAGTCCAGTCTCTCTTTGTTACGTTCTGTAAGTTAAAGTCCAAAGTGGCTAAAATAGATTAAACATTTTCTCCATGTAAACTGTTACGGTTGCCACAAACTAAGATTACAAATGTTGAGGTGGTTTATATAAAAATGAAGAACCAAAATGGCTAGAATCTGATATTCAATAAAGATCCGACAACTTCGTATAAACTCATCAAAGCCTGATGGCGCTCATAAAAATGCTGCTTTTGACAAAAAATACCTGGTTTCAGTGGCATCCGATTCCCTGATGCCTCTCGTATCACAGCTCAGTTCAGCCAGCCAGAAGGGTTTAATCAAGAGCAAGCAGCGGAGCTACCAAGCAGCTTCCACCCACTCTCTGGCCACGAGGCCGCAGTAATTCCTCCCAGCCCGCAGTAACCAGATGACTCTCCCCAGCCCCAGCGAGCGGCCCTGCTTCTCCCTTCCTTCGGCTGAGGGCACCTGAGGCAGCTCCTCCCTGCACCACACCCCGCTGCCAACCAGAAAGGTGGGCAGGCAGCGGTGGTTTGCTTGGTCACAAAGCCCAGGCTCTACAGATGTAGGTAAACATTGCTCCCCCCAGTCATCTACCACCAGTTCCAAGAACATGACGTGAATCAGGCAGCAGAAGTCTGCAAGCTTTGGCCTTGATCGAGCGATGAGTAAATGCACACTGAAGCCCAAAAAAGCTAAAAATCTTACAGCATCAAAGATTACAAACCTTAGCAGTAGGCACTGATGCATTCATTTAGTTAAACAGTGTTCTGACAGAGAATGATAATCTAAAATAAGACATACTTATGCTGAAAGTTTACAGGCGGTCTAGGAGACTCTATGTCTGACCTGGATCTATAGGAATGCCTTTGTTCTCCATAGAGATCCATGCCACCAGAGAATGAATCAGGCCGTAATTCATTACCTAGAAATATAAAAAGCAATGTCCTGAAAACTAAAAAAAAAAAAAAAAAAAAAAAGGGAAACACCTTTTGCACTTTCCTGGGAATCTCAAATGTGAGTTTTCTGTTTGCATATCACAAAAGTGGTGTTCAACAAGTGTAAACCACTTTCAGACTGCTGCAGAGAAAACCAGAGGTGAAATCCTGGCCTCACTGATGTTCATGAGAAAACTTTCACAGACTGAGTAGGACAGAGTTTTAGTGCAGACCTAGATAGCCAGGAATTAATAAAGAAGCTTCTGATTCTCCTTAGGCTCCCACCAAAAAGCAAACAGAAAACCGGATTTCCCAAACTTTAAGCTATAACAAAAGAATGACAGGCTTTTGTTCTGAGGAAAAGGCCAGGGAGGGCTGGTCAATAAATAGGCTCTGTCACCACTGTGGGGTCCTGTAGTTACCACAGTTCCTCTGTCCATCCCTGTCCTCAGCATCCTCTCTCGGAGCTGGGGGTGCAAGTCTCTTAAGAGAAACCCAATGATGCAGATAAAATTGTTTTTACAAACACACTCCATAGGGAAAGTTGCGATATTTTTTTAAATCCCATCCACAATGGAGCAAAACAAGACTGAAGAGAAAGCAAATAGATTAGTGTCTGTGCTGAGCATGAAAACTATCAGAAACCTGAGAAATACGTTAATCCAAGCAATTACAGCAAAAAGGAAGGGGGAACAGCCCCCCCCCCCCCCATTCATTCCACATGAGGAAAATAACAAATAAAAAGCCACTTCCATTAAGCAGTGGTGTGACTTGTGAATACCATTTTTTCAGTCATTACTGGACTACGATTTACCTGTGTTCTGGCTAAAGACATCCCTATTGATACTTAGTATACCAGAACCTGTAACTCTGTGCCATCGACGAACCAGGAACTTCATTCTGTATTTCAAATAAAACAAAACAAAAAAAACTTCAGGATAAATGAAATAGTCTGCTAAAAATAATCTTGCTTGTTGTATTCTAGAAGGCATAAGAATTTCTTGAACACCAAGTAAAATTAATGGATGGGCATCTAAAAACTGAAGATCAAGTAGAAAACATCTTTATACACATCCCTAAGAAAAACGTCTTTTGTCCAAATCTTTCAGCTTCACTTCTGCAATTCCAGTGATTCCAGAGGTGCTGCATAAGTCCAAATGGACAGCAAATGGCTCAAGCACCTAAGCAACAGGGCATCAGCATTTTAAAATCATGCTAAATACACTTTTTGCCCTATCACATCCCCAAAATTGTGACTACAGAGAGCTACGAGTAAAAGCCTCACTTACAACAGGTACATGAATAGTTCCTTGAATTTATACTACACACAAGGCTCAGACCAATAGCAAGCAGAAGCGCTTGGGGGTTCAAACCTTTGAGAAGAAGGTTTGCTAGCAACATGGCAGTACTATGCAGTAGTAACTTTCACTACTTCTTCTTCTTCTATTCCTATTCATCCTCAGTCTGAGACCTAAAGTCTTGTTAATTCAAAGGACTACCTAGACAGATAAAATTAGTTCATAAATCTGTATTATACTTATGCGTAAGAATTTAACCTTTAAAGGAAATCAAGTTGCAGAAAATACCTTTGTAGGTAAGTGCATACCCTACGATTGCTAATAATTTTTTTCCTAATATTATGACTTTATCAAATACACTCCATCTTTGATTATCAAATATTGCTTATTCCTGTTACAGATTTTTTGTATGCTCTGCTCACCCTGTCACCCTACACAGTATCTACTATATTCATGACTACCAAAAATGTGTAATTTCAACAGGATAGAACATGACAAGTTCTAGATTCCACTAGAGAGCTAGAAAAGTATATATTAAACTGCACAGTCATATCTGTTAGAAATCGAACTTCATCCAAGCTTACCTTGAAATTGCGATGGACACTCTGACTGCAGAGCGAAATCTTGTAAAACCCTTAGAATGATGTGTGATGATTTCGAGGTCTGTGTAGGAAGGCTGTCCACCCATTCGTGCAATGAGGGCCAGCGTGGCTTCCTCACACTCCTGGAATCCGCCTAGTAACAGCAGCAAATATTTTTTCTGATATATGAGAGCTTTCCGAAAGCTCTCTGCTCGTAGATATTTGCCGTAAATTCTCTACAACAAGGAGAAAAAAAAAAGGCCCCATAAGCTCCAAGAATGATTACAGTTCTAAGACTTTTGACATCATTACCCCTACAGCATTTCTGTGATTATTCATTTCTCGCTATCATGGAGAAGACTGCACTACTGCTCACACTTGTTGAATGTAGCTTCATAATATGAGGATCACCAGAGCAGCAAAAAAAAATAGAGCACACACAGAAGGACAACATAGGTGCTTACATATCATTCTTGGGGAGAAAAACTAAGGGTCAGTTATCTGAGGATGAAAATTTTAAAACTGAATTAATACCTGTTTACTTAGAATAAGCAGAGTGAACACAATGAAAAATAGGCCCAAATCAAAATGAAAAAAGCGGCTGTAGTTAGTATACAGGCAACAAATTCTTCCTACCCTTAAAACAGCATTTTCAGAATCTGATCCCAGTTCTCTGAGGAAAGCTTCACTCCTGAGCTCTGCTCTCAGCTTGGAGAGCTCCGCATCAGCTTGTTTCAAAGACTTCTGCAGTGACAGCTTTTCTCTGTTCCAAATTTCCTTCTCAGAGGCAACCAGAGTATCAATATTAACTCCAACATCCGATGAGAGTCTAGAAGACTGAAGACAAAAGAAATTGAATTTGAACCACAGAGGCTGGAAAAGCTTGAGCTGTGACATTCTAGTCATTGGTTTGGTGGAGAGCTCATAAAATTAATGAGAGAAGACCTACCCCCTGATTGGATTTTAGGCCACCTTTGCATCCTAACACCTCAGCAGCAGTGAGTTTAGGAGCCTGATAAACGTCCTAAAGAAATATAGCTTCTCCAAAAAAATCCCCCTCATTGGATCATACTAGCTTCATGATCTTGAAGCTATCTGTATCTATTTGCTACTCATCACAGTGACAAGATACCAATCAAAAAGAGAAGGACATGGAATTTAAAAAAATAAAGCAGTTAACAAAAAGAAGCTGGGTAAAATCACAAAGTTTACTGTAAACAGAGTGAGACAAGATCTACTGACCACAGGACAAGAATAACTCACACCCATTTCTCCACTCTGCAGAGGGAAGCCAAGAAAGCCAGACAGCTTGATGACTCCCACTCAGGGGACTAGGACAAAGAATGATGTTTTTATGCCTATATATACATCATTATATCAGCACCATTAAAGACATACATAGTCTCCAGAAGGTTGTCTGTGCTGGTATCTTCTCAGTTCTTCTTCCAGTTTCATAACAGCATTCCTCAAATTATTCTTTTCTTCACTCAGTCTGCTGACAAAGCCTGTCAGCTCAGCATTTTGCCTCAGCAGCCTCTCAGTCAGTGAGCTAGATGGAGTCCCTGGTGGTAGCACTAACTTCAGCTAGAAGGAAGAAAGAAAACCAAACCAACTTCTATTAGATCCAACTTGAAAATAACTGGCTTACAGTGAAAAACTTTTGTAGATAATGACAATAACTTCATAATAACACATATAAAGAAAACATAAGTGTACATGTAAACTATAGATCAATGTGACTTTCTCTTCTATGCTTACCTTGTAAATCACAGCAGAATATTTCCATGCAAGCTCAACTGTACCAGACAACAAGTTGCAAAGCTTTACTACTATGTTTAGATTTATCTAACTTAGAAGAAAAGAAAAGCCTCAAAGCTTTTTTCAAGTCATGTTGAAAACACTTGCTTAAAATGCAGGTAAGGACCTAGCCAAGCTCAGTTAAAATCAAATATTGCTGAATGCTTTGTATCTCATTTCATTTTTTGCACAGGTGCACACTACTTGACTGCCTTTTCTTTGGTAAATACAGGGCAGTTTAAGTAAATATGTTGCATCAACACAATATGGTAAATATTGAATGTTGATTTTAATATTGGGAAGTACTGAGGAAAGTTTCCCCTCAGTTACAGAAATACTACTGAACAGAAAATATCTTTTCTTAAAGAAAAAGCCATGCGATTCAAAAATTTATAATTAAACTGGAAAAGTTTTTATTTGAAAGTTGAAAATTCACTTTTAAGGTGACTAAAATTGAAAAAATAAAAGGAAAGGGGTTTTTACACTTCAGCTCCAAATCAGCACACTCACTGGAGCAGATTTTCCTCTAGAAAGTACAGACCTGGATAAGACAGACTTAACAACTCCTTGCTGGTTTCCGCTCACAGCTCATCATCCAAACTCTCCCACCAAAGTTACAATATTGCACTCTCACCTCTTCCAGATAGGACAATCCAGGCAGTTTTTGCAGCTCTGAAATAACTTCTTCAATAGCATTTTGTATTGCAATGAAGTCTTGATCATCTGCTGTTTCAAACTGTAATCTGAAACAAAAGTGACAGTTTCAGCAGCACGTATAGTCTGACACCACGAGCCAGCCTGACAGGACTTTCCATCGATCCATGCACACTGGGACTTCAGCATAATTACTGGAGACATGGCAACATTTTCAACACTGCTCAGCGAGCCTAAATGAAATCGGCTCGATTTTATAAAGAATTTGCATAGAGCAGTTTCCACTGATTTTGAGAAAAGGGTGTTCTGCGTGAAGCACATTTAAAACGTGGTTCTGCTTCCCACAAATTTGTTGGATCTGTGTGAGCAATTCCACTTTGCCCAAATGTTTCAGAATGAATCTTTAATATTAAATCACCATCACAGCAAAATAAAAACAGATTCAAACCTCCCATAGACCTGGTATCATACTATTTTATTTTTTTTTTCTTAAGGAGATAGTAACCTGAGAAAATAAGAATCAAGATCAGCTTCACCTGACCATAAAACATTAATTTTTGCTTGGGGAAACAAGAGGGATGATCCACAGCAATAATCCCTATATTCATCTCCTAATACAGTGAATTATTTCATTACTAAATTGTTTTAAAATGATCCACCTACACCATACCCAAATAAACCTTATCACTTTTCAGAGAAAAAAAAGACAATTTTGCTGTAACTTATAAAGGACTATATTAAACACATAAGATTTAGAGCTGCACTTGATACTCTGTGATCCTGTCTTACATCAATACACCTCAAGTAATGGCACATACTACAAAACCAGAACAACCCCAAAATCAATTAGGTCTGCAGTCTGTGAATTGATTAAAACCCAATATATTAGCTTCCTGGTTCCTGTTAAAAAAACCCAAGTAGCTGAAGAGTGGTCTAACCTGCTAGCAGCTTTCCGAGCCAACTGCTTCAGCTTTGGAGATGTGTTTTGCAGCTTTTGTCTGACATTTTCCAGAATTTCAGTGGCAGCAGAGAGATCTCCTCCTCCTGTCAGTGTGGGGTAGGTCGATTCATTTGTCTCAGCTCCTTCCATTTTTTGCTGGAGAACCCAATTTCTTGTTCTGTCATTGGGTGCATCCCAGGTAGTCTGTACATAAATATGTAATTTTTTATATATATCTATAGAATGCATGTGGTCCTGTGCTTTAAAATGGAAACACTTGATTCTGAAACACCCCCAGAAACTGAAGAACAAACAATTCTGACACAGAAAGGAGTTTAGTGTGACTACACTACTATTGTAGTGTACTACTAAACTATTATTTGTGAATGGTCTAGCGGAATGCCTCTTGACTAAGATCTAGTAATCATACAGCTACAGTGTGAATCCATTCAACAAACTCAGCCTCCAGTAAGCCACCCAGCATTTGTTTCTTCTGCCAGCAGCTCCTTTACCAGTTGTGCATGGAATTTGGGCAACTGTGCCCATGTGTTTCGGTGACCAATCCATAGTCAGAGGAACAGGACTGGAAAAGCCCACCACGGTCATGGAGGTCAGTCCACAGTCACAGGCAACCATACCACTGATGCTGCCACAAGTGAAGCAAGGCAATGAACACGTACGTACACGTACTCCTCACCCTCGCTAACACTCCCTCAACACCACTGGCCATGGAAGAAATGCCAGTCCTCCCAAGGAAACCTGAGTCTACAGCTGCGTCTTTGAATATTTGGCCACGGTGGGGTACCAATGGAAAAAGGGAGGGTGTTGCAAATATCACAGGAAGCAGCAGGAGATTCATTATTTGAAACTCCAGGCAGATCGACTCAATTTTATAAAGAACTTGCATAGAACAGTTCCCACTAATTTTGAGAAAAGGGTGTTCTACATGAAGCACATTTAAAAATGTGGTTCTGCTTCCCACAAATTTGTTGAATCTGTGTGAGCAATTCCACTTTGCTTTGTGATCTGGAAAACAGATCACACTGTCTGCTGCCGAGGAGGGGAAAAAGCCCCAACAGCCACTGCCAACCTGATCCAAGGGAAGACTCTTCATTGCCCGCTGTGCTGGCAGTTACCTCTGAGCAGAAGAGCAAGGTGCACAAACTGAGCGCGGCAGGAAGGCCGATGCTATCACAGTTACCGATATACTCAACATCCTGCCTCTAGCTGTGGGTAGTTTCCAACGCTTTGGAAGATCGAAACCAGTAGCCAAATTAGGTGAAGAGAAAAATTTCCTTCCTGGCTCCACAGACAGACAGCTTCCAGAAAGCATGGAATGATGGCAGAAAGGGCAAAAAAATAGTCAGCAAAGAGGCAAGTCTCCTGTCAAACCTCTCTAGGACTATCCACAAATCACTCGCCCTGCAACACTTATCTCTTACAGGGAAGTTTCTGAAGGGTTTTAAAAGTAATTTAAAAATAATTTTAAAACTTCCCAAACCTTTTATGAGAGAGAAAAAATTACAGGCAACAGTGGTTCCAACTTTCATTCATCTAAAAATTAGGCTAAATTCTTAAATTAATTTTTAACCTTAATTTCTTCCTTCTATTTTGTTTGCTAACATATACATATTCATGCATATGGTTGTTTGATTACTTAATTATTGAAGTTATTGGGAGATCACTTTCAAATGTTTCAAAGACCACTTGTGGTTTATGAACTAAAGATTAAGAGCACTGACCTGGAGCATTCCTGAGTAGGAACAGCTCATTTCTGTAACTGGGTGCAGGGAATATTATTCTCCTATACTGAGACACAAAGTGTGTGTATACACTCAGATGCATTTCTCCTGCTCACGCTTCTCCTTACACACCTCTACAGCTTCATTCTCAGAGGATGCATGTGAATAGTTTTAGGTGGCAAAACTGGAGTGCTTTCCCTTTCTCTGGTGCCCATATTTTGTAATCTGCAGGCTGTTTTATAAACTGAGTAAAGGCACAGTGACACACAATGCTGATTGAACAAAAGAATTAAAAGCTAAATTGCACAATTCAGTATTACACATTTCTCTCAGTCCTACTGTACCTCATTTGGATTGTGGCTTGGTGTCCTTTCGGCTTCCTTTCTTCCTTCATTCTCCTGCTCTTTTTTCTGTAGTTCTTGGATTATTTCCTGTAACTTCTTTGTTTCATTCCCTAATTTATGAACTTCTTGCTTCTTTTCCCCAAGTTGCCACTGAAGGTCTTCCACTTTGGACTCCAGTTCATGGAGCTTCTTCTGTGCTATTATGTTAGCATCTTGTTCTGCTTGTAATGCTTTCCTCTGGCTCTGCCTTTCTTTTTCCATTTGCTGTCTCACTTGCACAGATTCCAGTTTATACTTCTCCATCTCACTTACTAACTCCACTATACGGTCATGTTTTTCATCCATTTGTTTCTGTAGCTCTTTAAGTAATTCCTCAGATGGATTAGGTGTTCCAGCTTGCCCCTTATCTTCAGCACTTTGAAGCTGAGCACATAGCTCTTTTTCCCTTTCTAGGGCACTGCTTATTTCAAGAGCTCGAACCTTCTCTGATTCAAGAAGCACCTGCAACTCAGAATTACGGCCTCGTTCACGTGACAGCTGGGCAGCACTGAGTGCTTCTTGGGATTCAATTTTCTGTTGCAGATCATTTGACAGCTGTTTCTCTTGCTCCAGAAGTTTAGTTAACTGTAAGTTCTTTTGTTTTTGATCTTCAAGTGAAAATTTTAAATCCTTCCATAAGAAAACAGAAGAAAAGAATTGATTAAAGCCATTTGTGTATACTTTCCATTATCTTTGGCAAATTGCAGATACGCTACCTCTACACATGCTGCTTGTAACAGGTTTTGCTATTCATGATTAATGTGACAATACTCTGAATTCTGCAGTTACATCTGATATTAAAATGTATTACAGATGTCTTTATTCTAAAATCAGATCATCTCATAAAAGAATATCTGTAACATATACTTTTTAATGAGATACGAACAGCCGTAGTTCTGAAGTTGAAGATAACTAGCTGCTTTTACTTTCTAAAACTGTGAAAGTGATTTTGCAAGTTAAGACTTCAAGATGTAAATAAACCTATGCTGCTAAAGTGATCGCCTTTTTGTCTTAATACTTGTACCAGGATACCTGCTCTCTCCCTCACTATATCAGATACTGCAGAGGTACCAAGGAAGCTACTAATGCATTTTTTCCTAAACTAAACTTCCTACTTTGGTTTTCATGAGGTGAAACTTTTGACTTTTAAAGTGGAGACAAACAATGTATCTCCTTCAATAATATCCTTAAATACTATCTTTTATAAGTTAGGTTGTAGTGGGTGCCAGGTGTATCCATGTTAGCAGTGTCCTGTCCCCTTGAATATCTGAGGGCTATTATACAAAGCAGAATCTCTTCATCTTGGCCCTGAAAAGCATAGTTGTTAAATTCCTAATGATTTAAATGGAATTTGCATCAGGCCTTTTTCTTTCTTTGCCACTTCTGCTTCTATACATCTTTCTTCAGCTCTAGATGATATAATACGGCTGTTGAAGACAGAAAATGGAGCACATGTTGGACAAAAATGTAAGCCGAGATGAAATGTTAACCAAAAGAATATTTGTGTGCTCCTTGATGTTCCAGGCCATTTGGGATTATGGAATACCTCAAGCTCTTCTCTTCCTCTTTCCTCAGTGCGTTCCATTTTAGCTTTTTCCTTTTCCAAAGCCCACTGTAGCTCTCTTGATTTTTTCTGTTCACTGGCCATTGTATCCTTGAGAATATCTAGCTCAGCTGCTTTTTCTTTAACTTCAGTCCTAAAAGAGAAATGGGCAACCTTTAGATTAGACAACGGCTCTAATCATATCACGGTAACATCAGTTACTTGGTATTTATTCCATCTTGTGCACTGAAAACACTGCTCATGTAGTAGAGTAACAGTGAAAAGCCTATTTAGAAAAACAAGCCTAACTAAAAAATAGAGAGAGAGTTGCATAGCTCAAAAAATGACAGAAAGTGTGTCCATCCTGCTAACTTTTTAGTTGCCATTTTTTATTAATTGGTGGCTCAGAGGCAGCTAGTGTTCAACTTAATCCAGTCACTGGCCAAAATCTGAAAGAATGCAGGGGAAATGCATCTTGCTGCCATGTGTCTCAAAGGAAAAAAACCAAAAGAAATGCATCGCGGGGGGTGGGGTGGGAAGAATCTATGCCCTGAATTTTCTTTTGTTTTGTTGCAAATCAATTTCACATGAATTTGCAACAGAATCTTGCTCCTGATAGTCTGTAAAGGCTGTAAGGTAAACTATAAAGTAATACCAATTTAAACTCTGTCTTAATTTGTTATCTCTGAGCTGAACATTACGATACCATACATTGGCACATCCATTTGGTAAAGGCATAAATAATAATGGCTTTCCTGAGTGCCAAATATTTGGTCTGTTATCTCTGCTGTTAACCATGCCAAAGCAACACTTAGAAGTTACAGAATTTCATATGGAAGTACTTGCAAAGTCATCTTAACTCTGCAAGTTTTTTCTCCATATTCAGTGGTAGAAGCAGAAAAACCTTTAATAAATATGGTATACTTATTAGCTTGTATACAGTAATCTTGTGTCAAAATTTTAAAAGAAATTTGATATTAATAAATCATTAAATCACACTATGAATCAGATCTTTTTAACCTATAGAATTACTTTTTTTGTCATATGGAACAGAAGTCTATTTTTTGTCAGATATGTTTTACAGAAAAAGTGAGAAGCGTTTACATTACATGAGATAAACTTTCTTAATAAAAACAGTATTATGATTTGAGACAACACAGAAAAGATCATCTTCACTGTCAACACAGAAAGTTTGGCACTGAAAGCCGCACCTGATGGCTTCTAGGTCCTTGAAGTGCTTGTGCTGTGCTTTAAGGGTTGCTTCAAGCTCTAGTTTGGCTTGTGCAAGTTCATTCTTCAGCTCAGCACCCATCATTCTCTCTGAATTCAGCTGTTCCTGAAGCTCAGCTGCTCTGTCCTTCACACTCCGGAGCTCCACTTGCATCTCCAGTATCTGCGACTGCTTCTGCTGCATATTATACTCCAGCATTTCTAATGAGAGTACCATTAATATGAAAATTACTCAGTAAACAAACAACACTGCCTATTTGGGTAAAGTTTCCCGTAGCACAGAGAATGACTGCAAGGCTATCGCTAAGAGTGATATTTTTAAAATAATATATTCTTTCAATAGCGGAGTGAAAGCAAAACAATGCCTTTTATACTGGAATACCTTTCATATTTTGCAAGAAATCACATCAACCCTTAAACTTGTTTAAAAGGCTGTGTGTGCAACCATATCAATATGTATCATTTGGATTATGACTAACAACTGAAGTTAGGTACATATGTATACTTGTGACCACATTTTTGTGACAGCGAGCATTTACTTCAATTTTGAAGTACACATGTTCTCTGAACTTTTTGTTGTTCATTCCAATTGCTTCTTAGTTTACTCATTATGACTGATTATCCAACTTAGATAATTTCAAAGCTGTTGAACCTAAACACTGAAGGGCATACATGGAAAATAACCTTAAAATACAAGCCCAATTTTTACAGCAATTGAAATAACTTTGTATCACTTTCAATTTGATACAAGTCATAAGAACACAGACTATATCTTAATTTTTGCAAAACTAGTCCAATAAGATTGAAAAAAGATGAAAAGTATGCATGGTCAGAACACGAGTATCAAAATCAGAGAGCAAAGGAAGTCAGTATTTGTTCACCTACAACATTATGAGCACTGCCATGAAAGCATTTGGAAATAGACATATATTACGACAGAAGTCACCTTGGCTTTTTGAATCAATCTCTTGTTCTCTCTTTGGATTATTTTTCTTACTGTTCATCTGAGCATGTAATACTTGAACCTCCATCAGCAAACTTCTTCTGTCTGCGTTCTGAAGACAGTCCATTGCTGCTCTCTGGTTAGTAGCCTATTAGCATTAGAAACATTTAAAAGTAAAACTCCAGATTTTATTAGAATATCTATGGTTGGATATTACATTTACTTATATATTCATAGTGCGTATATATTCAAAACATTTTCAATTAAGTCATAATTGAGTCAATATTATAATATTGGGAAGAACTGCGTGTTACTTTTTCTATTTCTCTCCTAGGCACCAAAGTTATAGCATCAAAAGAGCTGTCAGTTTTACAGCAAATTGTAATTTTCCTCAGTAATACTTCCATGTTCAGAGGAGCTAACTGACCTCTCTCTGTCCCATAGCAGCCTTTAATACCTTCTCTTCTTTCAACTTGCTCCACATATACAAGCTACCTTTTCTCTTAGACAGTGTAACATAATTCTAATTAACTTAACGAAATCAAGCTCAGGACAACTGTTTTAATTCAAATTGATCTCTGAAGGCTGTATTTTTTCTATAGCTTGTGCACCCAAAAAATCTCTTTCCCACACCACATCAGTTTTTCTTTTTAAAGACACCTCTTCTTCCTAGAAGTCTTACCTTGTTTTCACCCTTAGACTGTCAAAACTACTACTAATACATGTATTTTTAAATGGATTTATACATTCAAAATCAAAATTTAATGTAGACAAACACACTTTGACTAAAGTATGTTTTATATTACCTGCTCTTGCAGTCTGTGCTCTAACTGATTCATCAATATCACTGCATCTCTTGTGCCCAGTTCTGCAAGTTCAGTTTGAAACGCAGCAAGAAGAATATTTTGTTCTCTCACAAAAAGCTGTTGAATAGCGTGCAGAAGTTCTCCTCGCCAGTCTGAGACACCTTCAGGAGATTCGGTACTTGCATAAATCTACAGTGGTATAAAAACAATTTAAACAGCAGAATTCAAAGATTACATCAAGAATGGGCATTATAATTTTATGTAAAGTGTGTGTTTTCAGTGGAATATTGAGCTTTTCTTACTCAATAGCTATGTAACAGTCATTCACACAAATAGGTGTTATTTATTGTACACGTTATGATTTTTTCTGCATGCACAAATGCTAAACTTTTATCTGTGTTTTAGATGGAAGCAATTTAGCTTTTTATAACTGAAAACTTAGCCCTGTGTATGGTTCACATATGTATCACATTATCCTTTTAATTCTATGACGTTACATGTATGTTCCTAGAGTCTCACAGAGCTATGTGGTAGTGTGCAGATATTGTGTATGAAGAAGATTTAATTTTATAATGATATAAAGTTAATCCCCCCACTTTGCAAGCTGAAGGAAATGCAGAAGTAATAGAAACTACCTACATACATCCAAAAGTGTAACTGGGGTAATTAGTCCTAATAAGTTTTAACAGATTACCGATTAATATTGTGTTATATTTTAACAATTTTCCCCCTCTTTTCTCTCACTACAGTATCTTTTTGATAGCATCCAGGTTCCACTACAGCAATAAAGCACAACATTAAAAAAAATCTACTTTAACTGCTACTGGAAATATGCTTTCAAAATAGATTTATTTTTGAAAGGTGGAGCTATACAGTCAAAAGCTATCAATGCACAGAAGAACAAATGCAAGCTGTAATTGAAGACATATTTTATTACCAGAAAGCGTGACATGCAGTTTTGCTGCATATTTTTGAAATCTTTTGCCTTGTAGAGCATTTAAACCTGAATTGTGAATGTGCCTTATAAGGTTATCATAATTTTTTTTAATTTAGGTTAGAATCTTATGATATTATTTATACCTCAGCTTCTCTGTGAAGTTGCATTTTTGCAATTAGGTCTTTCAAAGATGAAATGGTGCTTAGAAAAGCTTTCCTTTCCTCAAGCCAAGATTCTGGTTCTTGCTTAAGAGGTGGCATCTCTCTTTCACCATATGGAAATTCAGTGAGAGACAGCACCTGTATGCCTTCATGATGGACTGCTCTCAGCAAACCCTACAATAAATATAAAAAGAAATCAGTAATGGCAGTCCTAATAATAATGACAATAACAACCTTATTTCATACATATCTGAATACTTGTACTTCTAAATTGATCAGCACAAGGAAACTATTTATGCTTCCTCATATCAAAGACAGAAGTATCACCCAGTTCTTTGTATCTGCCAAACAGCAGAACTTATTAAATAGGTGTATTTGTCCTCAGTTTCAAATAAAAATTCCCAAAGTTCATCTGTCAAATCAATATTCAAATTTTAAAATGTTGCTGATGGAAACTAACACTTTAAAAACAAAGTCCTGGGAAGCTTCCAGGTGAGCTTTGCAATTCACTTTTTGAAATCACTGTTAAGCTTTGCTGCAAAAGACTTGCTTTTTTTTAAAAATGTAATTAAAAGCATGATACCCTTACTGTTTTTAAGAAACACATTTGCTTACTTTCATAATATAGATATTATTCTACACCTATAATAACAGAATCTATAAAATTGTGTAATATATGATCATGACATTATCATTAATACACAATAACTACAATGAATTATAATTAACAGGAGTTAGATCTCTCATAAACATAATTGAGAACAAGCCTACAGTTACAAAACTCGTATTTAGCTTAATTTAACATGCAAAAATGCACATAATTTATCAGAAGTATTTTTAAATGTATTAAAATAGCCGAAACTTTAAAACTTATCTAAATGGCTCTATTTTCACTAATCAAGCAGCAGCAGCTAATCTAAGGTTTTGGTAGTATCACTGTTGTTCCATAATAAAAATGATCAGTTCTACTTTACCTTAATTTTTTTTGGAAGTAAATCTGTTGAAGTTCCACCTTCATCTATTCCTTCAGATATTGTGTCAGATCCCTGGGTCTGAGCAAGATACATTCCTTGACTCCAGTCTGAACTGGAGTCTAAAATAAAAGGAGAGAAAAACATGAAAGCTGGATTACTGTGAAACTTTGAAGAACAGGCATCAAAAATGTATTTTTGTCTGTTGTTGTAACAGGTGGCTGCATGTCACCAGAGTTGATTCTAAGCCTGGAGACTACCTGTTTTATAGTTTTTCTTTTTCAGTTTCAAAGCAGTAACAGCAAAACAAAACTAAAAAAAAAAACCCCAAACTTAAAAATCCTAGTTTAGTTCTAAAAGAGAAACAACTACTTGCACAAACTCTTCTGCCAGATGGCCCTCCCTTAATATGCTTAGCCTTTGCCTGTGAAAAGGATCATCATCATAATTTTTATTACTCTTGGAGAAGTCAGTACCTGTCATCATCTCCCACTGCTAGGGAGCTGTAGCTTTAAATTCTATCAAGAGATTATGAAGCTCCACTGAAGAGATAATGTAATATGTAAGAACACCATAGGAACTCCGGTGAGAAGAAAAAAATTGGCATCTGATGCCTGGACTCAACCCACCTCCCCTCTAGTCACTTTCCTTTTGTAGCAAATTAATAGACATGGCATGCTCAGCACCTCTGCTAGCATGACAGGCTTCTGCTTTGATCTGAGGAGCGGTTGTTTTTATTTCTTAGAACACAAACTCCTTAACAGTAAACTTAATATTAAAAAAGCAGATTTAATTTATAATGCTGTTTGAAATCTATAAAAACAAGTTTCTTACCACTAGAACCTCCATCTCTAGCTTGATACTGTGGAGAACGTGCTAATCCAGGAAATGAGATTCCCTATATTTAGAAAAGAGAACAATTAAATCTTTAATCACCCCACACCCACTCATGACAAGGGAACTAATTCTAAGGAGCAGAAAACCATATGAGCTTCTTTGTTCAGTTTCCCCTGCAATCAAAGTAGTCAAAATGGAGACGAGAAAGATGGCATTCAATAAGGTGACCTACACTTGTCCTCACTTCACAGAGCAGGACAGGTCCAAGGCAGTAGCACAAGGAAACATCTGATAGTCGAGCACAACCCAAATTCTTTTGACTCCCCTTGTCTCATTAAATTGCTGAGGAAGGGGTTCATGATCTCTCCCCAGGCCATGGAAACATTAGAACACTTAAAAGCTTTATGCTGAACATGTGGTGGTTCACACTTAACAGACTTTAAATGGGAATTTCTGTAGCAGAAGCGAAAGCACAAACCAAAGTAGCTCCATGAATATGCAATAGGATACATACCTCTTTAGTTTGTAGAGTTTCTATGACTTCCTTTAAAGTATTACATTCTTCAGTCAATACTTGCACTGCAACAAACTTCTCTCTCTTTAATGCTTCAGATTCAGAGATATGCCTTGTCTCCATGTCCATGATTTCAGCAGCATGGAGTTCTTGCATTTGGTCGATTTTTTCAGTAAATTCTCTTATGATCTCTGCAATCTCTTCTGAAGAGCATCCATTTTGCAAATCAATTTGGATTTCTGCATTTTTAACAAGGACTGGTGAAGTCTGGATACAGCTGTTGATTTCCACAGTCTTGTCTGTTTGTGATGATGAGCTTTTTCTAATAAGAGCAGACTTACTGGCTGACAAATCACACAATATTTCCGCATCCTTTTTGCTTTCAGTTTTTACCATTTCCTTGTCCTTTCTCACATAACTTGCAAGCCTCTCTTCTGCTTGAATTAGGTTCTCTTTGACTTTGTGCAGGTCCTCCTGAAGATGTGTAAGACTTGCTTCTTTTACCTGTAAATATGGAGAATCTGAATTGCAGTCCTCCCAAACACTTGAAAAAAATATCTAAAGCCCAAACAGCCCTCTAAACCATTAGAGCTCAGTTTAGTCCTATTTTAAAGCAGTTATTACACATGGTAACAAATACTATCTCCTAAGAAACACAGCTCTAGATCCACTGTTGCAATACAGTGGACTGTAAAACTATGTACTTTGGCAACAAGTGAGGATTTGGTCTACAGCATCAGCTCTGTTCCACTGACAGTAGGTGCCAAGTGACCATTTTTCTTAGTGGCATTCTCAGTACTTGAGTAAAAAAACCCAAAAAACTATAGCATTCACATTTGGACAGTAAGTCCTGTATATTCTTTTGCTTTAAATACAATATGGAACAATCTGGTTCTTACTGCCAGTTCTTGCTGAAGTTTTTCTGCCTTTTCTCTGTAACTGCTCAGGTCTTCCTTAGCAGCAGCTGCCTCTTCTTTAAGTTGCTCTAGTTCAAGTTCATTAATAAGCACATTTTCTTTTTGACTTTCCATGAGTTGTGCTCGTACCTACACGGCAACACAAGATAAGGAAAATGGTGAAGAATCTTATGAAGAGTCATGTATTAACAGCACTGATCACTTTCATGCCAACTTCCAAAGCCACAAATGAAAAGATCATAGGGGAAAACAAATGTATGTTATTTGGATTAACATAGCCTCAAAAAATTAAGACTGAAAGATCACTTTCCTAGATTAACTCCCACAAACTGGATAAGCGTGGGAGGAAAGACAAGTGTGGTAGGAAAGACTGTGTTCTTACAGTTTACTGAACTGCAAGCAGAAATTGGCTACACCACATAGAAAGCACAGGGAGGAAGGTCAACAGAGAGTAGGAAATGAAGTCTGATAATATTATTAAATTTATAAGACATTTATGACATTCATTCAATCTGCATTTGGATGAAAGGTCTTAGAACCTTTTCTGGTCCAGCACTGGGTTCCATGATGTCTCTGAACTTAAGGGCTTCAGCAATCAAGCTCATGTTTGGGCTATCAAGCATAGTCAACTTTGACTGAAAGTTTTAAATTCAGAGGCAACGTAACCAGTGGTGGATGGAAACTCAGGACAGTGGTAAAAACTACTGATGGGAAATATCTTTGGAATCAAGACAGGAAAGCAAGAAAAAGAAAACGAAACTCAAAGCATACATAAACAAACAACCTTGTCCCCCCAAAAACTGTACAGACAAATTGCTATCAATCCCTTATCATTCTGAACCCTATCTTAGATAATTTTTACCATTTTAATTTTTATCTCTCTACCTCCATGCCATGTAAAAGTGTAATTTACTCCATTTTATGTCAAAGTAACAGTAACAGTAAGAAAGTATATGTCCAAAATTCAAAATCATCCTACATTCATGAAAAGGCAAAGCATTTTTAATGCAAAATGGAAACTGATAGTGGGGTTCACCTAAAATAACACCCTTCTCTTCTTTGTAACTCCAGGAATAATAGAGAAATGAAGGTCTACCCCACACACCAGAATATTCCTATCACTAGTCTCTTAACAAGTGTTTAATTCATTATAGGTTACATAAAATAACAGATTTCGGTGAAAACAAGCCAAAAGAAAATGGCATCTAACCTGATATGTCTGCATTTCTTCTTGCTTAATGTATTTCTGAATCTCTCCTTTGTGTTTTTCTTGAACCTCTTCCAGTAATTGCTGAAGTTCTAAGAGTCTCTCTTCTTTCACTTTAGCTTCCTTTTGTGCAACTTCTACATTTTCTTTTTCTAGCTCCAAGTTACGATTGACTGTTGCCAGTTGGTCTTCCATCTCACTAAGCCTCTGTGTTAAGAGTGATAATTTTGATTCCATCTCATTCTCAGTTCTATCACTCAAACCCTCTGTTTGGGCATTCTTGCTTCCTTCCTCCACACATTTTGAAGCGTCCTGAATTTCCTGCATGAATTTCCTTTGCTCCTGAACTGCATTTAGCTGAACCTGACTCACAAGAGCAGCAGCAACTTTTTCCATTAGTGTCTTTTCCAGTTCTAATATCCTCGTTTTAAGTGTTTCTCTTTCAGCTTTGCCTTGCTCTTTCAGGTCTTTCATTTCATTGTAGGACTGGCACAGTTCTGAATCTTTTTCCTTAATGCATGCCTGAAGTTGCTGCAGTTGTACCTCCATCTTGCTAATGGTGACTCTTGTATTCTCATCTGAAGACCTAAGCTGGGATTGATCTAGCAACTCTATCTTCTCACATAAGCCTTCTTCAACTTTTTCAGTTTTCCCATTGCTCCTATCTTCTGTTTTTTCCCTATCACCTTTCATCAGTGCACACTTATATTTCTCTGTTATTTTTTCATGCTCTTTTTTTAACATACTTATTTCTTGCTTTAGCTGGCTCATTTTTAACTTAGTTTCCTCAAGCTCATTCTTCGTTCGAGATGCCTCTACATGTATGTTTTCTACTTGCTTCTCCAAAGCTTCCTTTTCTGCCAAAACTGTTTCAAATGTGTGTTTCAGACTGTCAGCATCTTCTTGAAAAGCAGCAATATCTGCAGGTACTTTTTGTTCAATATTTGCTAGTTCCTGCTGAAGCTTATCAATTACATCATTCAGCTGCTCTACTTCCTCATCATTTTTTTTCTTCACACGTTCTTGATCACTTTTCAGACATTCTACCTGGGCTTCAAGCTCCCGTATATGCTCATTTTGCTCTTCAATAACCTGGGGAAAAAAAAAATACAACAAAAGAACTTCCTAACGGGTAACTAATAAATCCTCAGATAATTTTTCTCCTGGACTTCATAGCAACAGTTTAATCAAACATTGTAAAAGAAAGTATGTCCTCAGTGAATTTCTTAATGGGATGCCTATTGTAACACTTTATGAGATTCAGGAGATCTTCACATAGGACTGACAAAGCAGCCTGTGACCTTAATGAACTGCAAAATAGATGTGAAAGCACTAGATGAAGTGAAAGCATGTATAATATTCACAGAGATAGGAAACATTGAAGTTCAAGTGTTCACAATACTTTTTTCCCCAATAGTTTAGTCTAAAGCTCTGTCTTGTTCTTTTTATTGAAAATTAAAATGGAAACAAGTGGAGTGGTCATGTCAACTGTTCAATCTTCTTATGAAATCAAGGTTTAATATACTATTTTTACTCAAAGAATTCCAAGGAACCAAGATTTATGAAGCTTATAACTTACAGATAAATTTTCCTGCATTACATTACATAAAGAACTTCCTTTAAAAAACAAATCCTCAAGCTTACTATATAGGTCAGATATATTCAGTTAGATTAGACAGATACTGTGCCCTTCACAGAAAAGAACCACTCATTCATATGGTCAAACAGATTTATGTAGGACAAAGCCAATTAAGATGGATATGTATTTTAAATACAAATAGACCTTTAATTAATTGTGTTGAAAAATACTGTTAACGCTTTTTAGTCTGAGAGCACAGAAAACACCTATCAGTTGACTCTGACATTTCCCATCACAAACCTAAATATGTGTTTGTCTGTTTATGTGTGTGTGCATACACATATACAGATGTGCACAAAAACAGGTAGGGCAAATAGAACCTGTAGACCCAGAGCAAAATTATTTCTTTGTGCTATACTTTAAATGAAAGTAAAGAGAGACAAGGTTATAGAACCTTGTCATTTATTTTAAAATGTATATGACTATCCAAACAAAATTCAAAGAGCAATTAGTTCTAAAGACACTTCAAATTACAGGCTATGTAAGGAGCTCGAAATTCCAAGAAATTCATAAAATCAGGTAAATGAGCAAATATGAGCATGATGACTTTATGATGCAGAAAAGAGAAGCCATCTTGTATCAGCTTCTAACAAGAAATAAATGAGTAGACACAAAAAAATGGAATGACTGGCATTGAAAAACACTAAATTTAATAAATAAAAAAGTCTTAGCAAAAGGAATAATGAGACAAGTTATCAGATTCTAATAGATTAAGTTTTATAAAATTCTTTAAAAAAACCTGCTTGTTAAACTGCACTGGGAGCAAATTCTCATTTGAGTATAGAAAAATGACAAAAAAATCCTTTACAAAGTCAAAATTAAGACAGACCAGATTATAAGTAGTGAGTCTAAGAAACAAAGTGGATATATTTTCTTAAGGGAATGTCTGGAGATCTGAAATGAACAGTGCTTCTACACTGGAAATGAAAAAGGCAAAAGGAAATCTGTCAAAAATATTCAGAAAGAGATACTAGAAAATTAAAATCAGTTATGGAACATAAAATGTGTAAGAAGTCTAAAAGTTTTGAAATATGAAAAAGAAAAAAAAATGCAGAAGAGACGAAAGATGACTAAATTCATTACTCCGATAGCCATGCTTTTTCCTTTCTCTCTCAATACTTCATGAGGTTTAGTTAGTTAAATAGAATAGTAAGAAGACTTTGTAGTAAGTAAAATATATACAGAAATAAATGTAAATGTGACCACATAAATTAGAGAGGCTGATTTGTCAACCAAGAACTTATTTTTAAAAATCCACAGAGACTAGAGAAAGCTCAAAAACACTAAATAAAACATGAATATGTCATTGGTTTTCAGAAGAAAAGAACAGTGATCCTGGCAACTGCTATCAAGTCAGCATAGCAGTTCCTGTTCTTTGTAACATAATAGAATAAAGGACCACAGAAGGCAAATAGAGCAACTAAATGAAAAGCACTTGGGATGAAGATGTCTAAGGGACTAGGAAAGTGTTTAACCTAAGAACAATCTATTAATATTTAATACTGATCTCATAATCAAGCAGAGTAATTATTTAATGTCCTGGAAAAAATAACTGAGTAAGAGGATGAAATGAAGAAAATGAAACTTCACGTAACAGGAAAAGAACCAATCATTAAAATGTATTATACCTGAATCCTGGGTATTTTTCTCAAGGCAAGAAATGTAACCATATTACTGTGGTCATTGTATAAAGCAGAACCATTCTGGATTCCTAAAGTATGATACTGCTTAAATCCAGTTTATAGCTTTGTCATTATTCTCTGAGGTTCACTGTAACTAAATTTTGCACATAAAAACTCAGTGAAATTATCCAGCTTGGTCAGAGCTCTATTTTAGTGGATTCAGTATGTCCTAGTAGAATGTTACCCTACATGTTCAATCAGCTACTGAGGGGTGACAGAATGCCTGTTCTTACCTTACTGAATAATACTTGCTTTGGGGTTAAAGCTTATGACTAATAAATTTTCACATTTAAAATGGTCAGAATGCAAAATTCATCCACTGAAAAAAATCCCATTTTCTTTCTATAAAAAATGTGAGACTGAAAGCCTGTTTCTGCTGTCACTTACATCAATGCAAAATAAGTAGTATTTCTGTTGAAATCAAATGTGTTATATCTGTATAAAATGGAAGTAAGCTAGAAGAAGATGAAGTTCATTATCATAAAAACACATAACTGAAAAATAACAGAAAGCTACAGGTGTTAAATCTCAGTAAATAAAAGAAAGATGAATCTGCTTTTTTCTTTCTTGCTCTCCATTTATAATGAAACACAGCATTTTCTTTGCACATCCACCATGCTTCAAACTGGATTAAAGATGTTGCCAACATTGGTATGATGACGAAGTATTTACACAAGCTCATGGAGCACAGAAGTTCAACTGCTAAAAAAACATATAAAATCCAACATGATCCAGCAGGTGTCACCGAAATGTAACACTGAAAGTAAGTCAGTGAAGGGAAGATGGTAGATTGAACGTTGAGATTGAATTCAGCTACCTACATGCTACTAAATGTTCAAAAGTATTAGAAGAATAGAGAATGAAGAAGAATTTAAGACAAAAACTCAAGCAGAAATAAGGCAGAATAATAAAAAGGAAGCAAAAAGTATCGTTCATAAAAAATGAGACAAAAGAGGAAAAACAGATTAGGGTTAAAGCGTTGCTTGAAACTGAAGGATGTGCATTTTTAAATTAAGGCAGCAATAGAAGATAATGTAATTGGTGCTGGGACAGAGGGTTTGTCTTCTTTAAACAGCTAGCAACAAGTAGGACTCTGAAAAATATTTCAAAAGTATATACTTTGTTGTCGGTTGTGACTTCAAGTTGCTGTTGCAGTTTTGCAATTTGTTCATGAAGATGATCTATTTCGTGCTCCTTCTCTTGCATAATGTGAGCGAGCCTCCCAGCCACTAAATGATGGTCCTTTATGGTGGCATCTTCAAATTTCTGGATAGCTAGTCCCAGTATTTCCATTTCATCCTACCAAAAAAATCCCCCAAAACCATGTTACAGTTGTACATAATGTTTTCTGCATATTCTTGTATGAGTATTTAAGGCATAAGAATTGAAATAAACGAATTGCATGGAATGAGAAGTAATTACACGAGCTTTTTAATATTTTGCAAGTTGAACTGTGGAATGCTTAAGAAAGAATTTGGCATCTTGGCTTTTTCCAAGCATTTATTTCTGGGCAGGAGGGACAATAAAGCTCTAGGCTTCTCTGTTACACACTTACCTTAAATAATTTGTTCTCTTGTTCAAGTTCTTGCATGTGTGTAGTGGACTCCTTTCGCTGAATTTCTAGTTGCATGTGCAATTGCTGAACTTCTTCATTTTTATTTTCTAGCTCCTCTCGAAACTGCTCCAGTTGTTCCTCAAGGTTCGTGATCTATGTTTCCAAAACAAATGGTGGAAAAGGAATAGACAGCCATACCAAAAATTAAATGTCATAATTTTCAAGAGCAATGTGTACAGTAAACTGGTTTGGCATATACAAACAAAAGAATGTGTACTCAGTAACATTCTGAGTCCTCAAACTGAATGTAATTTTAAAACCCATTACAAATCAACTGAAATCACTATGAAGTTTTTCTTAATTAGGCTGAATTTTGATTCCAGAAATACTCTTGTAAGTCATAAGCATTAACATAGACAATAACAATTATCATAGCTCACAAGAGAATTTCAAACGGATTTGGACTGCTGTCTCTCCGACCTGTTAAAAAATTTCACCTGTTAAAAAATTCACTGAACTCAACAGAAGGCAAGACCTGACAAACCAAAACATCAGCAGAAACATGGAACATTTGACAGGTATTTTACCTCCTTTTCCTTTCTGTCCACAGCTTCTCGTTCAGCTTGCAGTTGTACTTCAAGAGGTAATTCTCCCTTTACTATGATGGTGCCAAACTGTTTTCTTTCCTCCACCTTTAAATATAAATAATATTAATAACAAACAAATAAAAAAAATATACTGTTTTGTTCTCAAGCAAACAAGAAAGTAGTAAATACATGATAATTTTAGACCAAACAATACCTTTTGCAAGTTGTCTGCACTGATGATCAAGGCTTGTTCCAGTTCTCTTATCCTGCATTCTAGTTTCTCAATTTCCTCATTTCGTTCTTGTATATCTCTCTGAAGTTGCTCCTTAGAGAGCAAAAGCTCACTGCATTTGTCTGTTTTTTCTTTTAGATGATTTGTTAACTGTTCAACCTGGTGACAATATGGCAAGATGATGAATACATTGTACTAGGCTGGAAGGGTTTGCTAGCAATAGCAACAGCACTCATTTTTGACAAAGTATCCCTCTTTTTTCTTGTAACAAAACTCCTACTTGTTAGGTGAAACAGAATGTAAAGTTAGGATACTGCAGTGCTACATCCAACAAATACAAACACCACTTTTTAAGAAGTCATATATATCAAGTACTCTAGAAATGACCTTGTCCTTCTGAAGCCTTCAGACTCTCTAGTCAGTTAAAAGCAAGTAGCACGGCATCCCTCTGCAGCCCACTAAAAAGATACACCTTTAACATCTACGGATGGAATGTCTTGACCCTAGGGTCAGGATGGTATTTGCATCTTTGAGAAATATCATAGTTCTAAAAATCTGTGACAAAATTATTCAAAATAAGGAGTTGATTAGTGACATACAGACATATCCTAAAACTCACTGGGTCTTGGGTCTTTTAGCATTGAAGAGAATTGCTTCAGTCTCAAGAAACATGAAGTTTTGTTTTCTTGCTGGGTTTGTTAAATGGGACCAAAGAGATGTGATGGATGATATAATTTCACTTTGTATTGGGGACAAAGCATCCAAATAAAGCATTCTGAATCTCAGTATTTCAGATGTTTGTGGCTCAGAAACAACATATTAAAAGAGTAACCGAAGTAGCAGAGATAAGAATGATCCCAGTTCTAGCAGTATTTCAGAAATGATTACGTGTCTTTTTTGTCTGTAGTTTTCATTAACAAATCCATGGTATTAGTCCTGATGCACAGAGTTAAGACCCGAGTTAAACTAAGCAATTGAGCAAGAGACATGAAAAGTAATGTTTGTCCCACTCAAGAAACTGATTTCAGTATTTACAATTAGGAAGTTACGATGTAGCCAAAAGGTAGAAGACTCAAAGCATTTCAATAGATAGGAGAGAAGAGGACCAGAACATAAAGCTGACAGGATGGTATTATTGACGTTATCCATCCATGAGTAACATCAAAGTCTGAAGTGACCACAGAAAAGTCCTGAGAGAGAAATGGAAAAAGAAAAATCAAGTCTAGAGCAGACTCTTTATGACAACCCTCCGAGGAATAAGTTGACAGAGTAAGCTGAAACAACAGTAGAAAAGAAATGAAGTTATCAACAGAAAATGCTCACAGCATCCACGCAAAGCAGAAGAGCATTTCAAAAACTGTGCAATTATTAAAAAATAAAGCAGCTATCTCAGAAAAGCATGAGAAATAATGATAAAATGTATATTTATGAAATATTCCAAGTAACACTGTGACATCAAAATATACTATATAGTAAGATTATGTGCCTCATTTGATAAATATTAAATGTAAATCTAATATACTATTGAAAATTCTGCCTATAATTTGTAATGTATCACATTCAATGCTGCCCAGCTCTAAAATAGCTGCTACACCTGTGGTGCTTACAGACATTATCTTATTGTCTATATTTCTACCTACTAAAAAATCCTAAGTTAAAAGCTTCTAATACAAATCTTAAAATATTAATCACAGTTACAGCTGTTTTTCATTTTAAAGCATGCTTTAAATTTCCATTGTAGCATATCTGCCAACTTAAGAGTATACAGGTATGTGTATATGTGCATATAAATCAGGACCATTTTTACATATAGATTCTGTACAGAAAAATAGGGCAATTTTTATTATGCTATCAAATTTCAAATCTTTTTCTTGGGATTTTTTTTTTTAATCTCTTTTTTAAATTTTGACCAGGAATTCAGCCACTACTCATGCCCCAAATTATAAACAGACACATAAAGAAATGAACTCAAAATGAACATCGTGGATTCAGGAAAACTAATTGTGCTAAAATGTCTCCTCCATCTGTGTAATGTGTCAACAGGAAAGGAGTCTGCGCACAGTTTGCAATAGAAGGAAATAGATGCAGAACTGCTCCGTATGTGTTGGTTAACACATACCCAGCTAATTCCAGAAGATTCATTGTTCACAGAGGCTGATGACAGCTATATCACATAGTGCTGACTGAATACTTTAAGATTTCTTATAAATGGTTGTAATAAAAAAACCCCCATGAAATACACCTCTAAATCCGAGAATTATAAGTAAATAAATATGTCAACAACTTACACCTCACATATACCAATTTATGTCCTATTACTGTCTATGGTCCTAAACTATATAATACAGAATACTAAACATTGCTAATATTTAAGAATTGAATTACAGCAACTGAACTACCTCAGTAAGAACTTTGATTTGAAAATCGCAGTGCAACCTAATAAGAGGCATTTTAATACTGAAAATCAGGCAAGAAAATCATGCAAAAATATCAGCCTTGCTCAAAAAGCAGGACACAAGAAAACCCCAAAACCCACAAAAAATAAAATGTGATTTAATTGACTAACACGTCATCAAACAAAACATGCAAAAGCTTCATAATATATAGCATTTGCACTGCTGCCACTTTTCTTGATTTTGCTGGGTCTAAGAGTTTTCTCTGACTCCCTTGAGCTGCTGTTCTACAGTCACTAAATTTGTTTCAGCAGAGACAGACTTTCACTGGGGAGGTTCAAGTGTACACAGAGAGCACTACTACATCTCAGGTCCTAAACCTTGGTAACTCAATTCCTTCAGTTGTGTACCTGTGCTATAAACAGGATGTCACAAAACAATGTAAGAACAGGTGAAATTGCTAAAGTAGTCCTAAATGTTTCCACAGGCTTTTGAAAACAGTGGATTTTCTAAATTAAGCTATATGAAAAAGCCTTTTTCAAAGTTATGAAGTCTCTGTATGTCTGCTACAAAAAACAAACAAGGCACCAGCCTAAAAAATCCCCAAAACACAGTTTTACCACTTTCACCCAACACCTTACCCTTGATTTAAGGGGATTTACTTTCCTGGCTTGTAAATGGATGCAGGTTAGATACACTGTAAAATAGCTTCATTACAATATCATAACAGCTGTCAACTTGTCATTTATATTCACTGAGTACAAGTAACAAGATAAGTTACCTCTCTAGTTTGTTGTTCATTGACAGGCTGACTCCTTTGTGGAATCTTAAGCTGTTGTTCCAGCTTCTGTATCTCTTGTTGGAATACGTCTCTCTCATGCTCTCGGTCAATTGCTTGCTCCTGAAAGTTAAGAAATTATTTGGATACACCATTTGATTTAAAAACTATCTAAATTAAGTGTATTACTACTTCTTATTTCTGTTAATGTGAGGCTGGTAACAGTATGTCAGTATTTTTAAGGTAGCAGAACCTCTTGGAATTACCATTAATTCTTTAATCATTTGGGGCAACAAATTTCACTTTTTTTTAATTGAAGAATTAGGATAGGACAGGTACATCCAAGCATTATTTCACAAAAAAGACAGTTTTGTTTCTTCTGTTCCAGACACACCACACAAATGGTAATAAGCCAATATTTTATGATTTTCTTTCCTAATGTTTGTCTTTGATATATGTAGCATAGATAGAAATTAAGACTAGAAATTAACTCTGTGTTATTATTGATGAGAAGCCAACAGAAAAAAAAAAAGTTATACATTATTTGCATTTTGCATTTCGGTTTTACTTTTGACCAGTTTCACTTTTTATATCGCAGTCTGACATTTGAGAAATACATCTTTATATAGGAAATAATGCCCAACTGGTAGCATCCAGTGAAATGCAACCTTTAAATGCCACTTTGTAAAACAGACAAACCTTATCGGATGCATTAAAATAAACTAGCTGAAGTATCTGATACAAAGAGGAATGCTTCTGTCTAGCAACAAAATATTTAGCAAAAATTCAGGAAACCAGAATAAAACCTCAACCTTTACAAGCTGCAGATTTTAAAAACTCACCTGCTGTTTCAAGGAAACAGCAGAATTCTAATGCTGCTATTACAAACAGCTACTCGTCTCAGCAGTCCATAACTGCAGTTCATGCTATTGATAATTCCAAACAATGATGCATTTATGACTATGGGACTTGTAATAGGAATTTTTACTTCTGAACCTTGTCCTATTATGACACACTAGTTTCAGTGAGAAAAATAATCTTGTAATTGTAGAAAACAAAGGAAATCCATTTGTGCTAAGAAGTATCTGGAAAGATCTCTCCTTTAATACTGCTCAGTAATAGATAATGCAGAGAAGGTGCCAGAGGATGTTATATTTAGTATGTAAAAAATTATTCCACCCTACTGCTGTCAGCTAGAGAGTTAACTGAGAAGGCACAGAAATAATAGTTTTCTCCCAACAGCAGCATAGGACACTTAAGAGGAAAAAAAATGGGAGAAGGAGGCAGGGAAAATTGTGTTTGCTGAAAACAGGGTAGTGTTTAAAACAAAGTTGCAGAGTCAGGCCGAGGTAGGAAGAAGTTGGGTACAATGGAGGCAGCTGCCACTGTGAATGGGGGCAAACACACATATAATATAACTGGCTGGAAGGTGTAGCTTAATATTTGGAGTTAGATCCTTGGATGCCATGAAGGAAGACTATAACAGAAACTTAGAGAAATTATGCTTTCAACTTCCAAGTGCAGATAAAGTAGACTACTTAATTCATCGAATCATAGAATACTTTGGGTTGGAAGGGATCTTTAAAGGTCATCTAGTCCAACACCCCCTGCAATGAGCAGGGACATCTTCAACTAGATCAGGTTGCTCAGAGTCCCGTCCAACCTGACCTTGAATGTTTCCAGGGATGGGGCACCCACAACCTCTCTGGGCAACCTGTTCCAGTGCCTCAGCACCCTCATCGTAAAAAATTTCTTCCTTGTATCTAGCCTAAATCTACCCTCTTTCAGTTTAAAGCCATTACCCCTTGTCCTACTGCAACAGGCCCTCCTAAAGTTTGTCCCTATCTTTCTTGTAGGCTCCCTTTAGGTACTGAAAGGCTGCTTATAAGGTCTCCCCGCAGCCTTCTCTTCTCCAGGCTGAACAACCCCAACTCATAGGAGAGGTGTTCCACCCTCTGACGATCTTCGTGGCCCTCCTCTGGACTCGCTCCAACAGGTCCATGTCTTTCTTATGCTGGGGGCCCCAGAAACTGAACACAGTACTCCAGCTGGGGTCTCATGAGAGCAGAGCAGAGGGGGAGAATCACCTCCCTCGACCTGCTGGCCGTGCTTCTTTTGATGCAGCCCAGGATACAGTTGGCTTTTTGGGCTGCAAGCGCACATTGCTGCATCATGTCCAGCTTTTCATCCACCAGTACCCCTCAAGTCCTTCTTGGCAGGGCTGCTGTCAACACCTTTATCCTCCAGTCTGTATTGATACCAGGGGATGCCCTGACCCAGGTGCAGAACCTTGCACAGACTTTAGACTAATACTAACAGACTTTACTGAAAAACATGGAAATTCCACAAACTTTTAAAAATTAAGGTCACAAAAATTTATGTCTCCTCATTAATTTTAGAAGTTTCCCATTATTTTAAACATTTAAGAAGCCTACTAAGTTATACTTAGAAATACAGAGCAGTCCTAAGCAAGCATCTGAAATGAATTTTCAACTTTTGAAACATCAATTAAATTCTTGGGCTGGAACCTATAATACTGTTACTATTGTGTGCTTCTTTATGTTTGCTCAAAATCTGAAAAAAATAGCATTTCCCACTGAACCAAACCTCAGTGCAGGTGCCCACCCACCTTCACAAAACTAGCCTTTTACCATACTTACATCTAGAAACTTTCTTGTTTTCTCAAGTTGCTTCTCCAAAGCCTGGTTTTGCTGCCTTAAGTCCGTTAGTTCTGCATTTTTTTCTTGCTCTAGCTCTATGAAACGATTGACCTGTTCTTCCAAGTCTATCTCCAAGACTTTCACTTGCTTCTGAAGGTCATCATACTCTTTTTCAGCTTGACGCTGTACTTCAATTTTTTCTTTCATTAACTTTTCTGTTTCCTCCAGCAATTCTGGTTATAATAAAAGCATCACACACTACTTTTAGATATGAATAGTAACGTTACGAAGCAAAACCACTCCCCAAGGTATCCATGCTGTACTCTGCAGAAGGATGTGAACTGGTTTGGGTTTTTACTATTTTTCTTTTTTAGAAAATGTATTTTCTTCTGAGAAATAATCAGACAACCACTAAAGCAAATTCATATTAAAATTACTATCCTTTAGTTAGTCTTCAGAGGACTGTTAATGAAGTTGTATCAGATTACTTCCCTGTTTAAGTTTCATATAAATTAAAAGGTCTTTGTATAATTGAAAAGAAAAGAAAATGCATGGATTTAAACTACAGCTAGAGTCAGCACAGGGGTTAACAAAGAAGTACAGAAAACCCAACCCTCTTCTCATCCCCAGCGTCAGTAAAATCAATCCACTCCCAGTCTTCATCATTTAATGGGATACATTTAAATAATCTGAAGGAAATATTTAAAGACTTAGCAAGATTGTCAGGCTGACAGAGAGGGAAATTACTGACCTGTAAGTGGAGCTTTGTAATATCAGTGACTGCATGGATGCCCAATTTTGAGTCCTCATAAAACGGCTGGCAAGCATATATAGTAAAGCCCCAAACCACTCTATTAAGACTCTTAAGCCACAGCCCATTGAAGTACATATTAACTAACCATATGAATCCCTTGAGGTAAAATCCAAACTGTAAAGTGCAATTACATTTGGAGAATCTTTAAAAAATGATTGATATTTAGACAGAAACAATACAATTTACTTTCACTATAGAAGAAAGATCCTTTAGGCACCATCATCTTACATCATATTTAACCAATTCGCATTTCTAGGTAACCATTATATATCAGTATAATACAGTGTTTAATTATCATAATGAATGACTCAACTGTATTTGGGAAAAAAAAAAAGGCTACAAAAATATCCCTCCAATACCATCTAAGTATCTGTAATTCACAGGTGAATAAGATGATGGTTATTCATGAATTTGCTTATTATGTTTAGAAATTATAAGAAATGTTGTTAGCGAAATGTAAAACTGAGTATGAAATACAACATCAAAGCTGCAGGCCAGTAAGAATTACAAGTAATGTCAGTAAGCCAAAAGCCCAATAATCCTGATTAACAATGTCAGTATGTGTAAGTCTTCCACCCAATTACAGATTGGCCATGCAACATACAAACACACCTGCTTGGGAAGCTGCATCGACTGCAGCATCTACTAGGCCTAGGAGAATAGAGAGAGAGAAAACAAAAAAAAGAAGCAAAGTAATTCACATGCCAGCTATAGTTTTCTTGTGGTGCAACAATGTAAGAGAAAATGAAGCCAAAGATAGATGTGGCAATTAATGACAAAGTTGTTGAGATAACTTAGGGAATGTGGTAAGTTATTCTGGTATGCATGATATAAGTACCTACACTTACTTAGAGAATTGTTTATCCTTACAGTTGTTATACATGAAAATAACTTTAAAATATTTAGAACCTAAACCATATAACAAATAACTAAACTGGAGTCACAGACAAGGATCTTTTTTACCATAAAGTAGGAAGCAACAGGTTGTTCTTAGAATTCCATTGTTACACAAAGTGGATGCAGGAAATTGCAAATACACACCAAGATGTGTAATTTATTAAAACAGTAACATTATAAATTGTCATAAACTTTTAGAAATTAAATAAAATCATGATTTCATCCTGCTATTTACAATGTAAGCACTGCAATCCATGAAAGATCAGTACTTCTTAAAACATCACTGTTCTAATTTTCTTCCCTCCTCAAACATGAAGTATTAATTTATTAGTTTAAGGAAGAATTAAAAGACATATTTACTTCATGAAGGTAAATGCTTTTTTTGAGTAAGCAGATAGATTACATTGACATGGTATTTATCTGGAATTTTCACCATCAGTGCTGAAAGTTTTCATTACAGGTAGATAAAAGGCTTTCCTTATCATGCAACATTTGTGCCATTCTTCCCCAAAAGAGGAATTTATTAGCAAAGTGTATCTTCTGTGTCTAAACTAAGTATGGCCATCATGTGTAGTTCAATCATGTTCTGGTAGGTATGCTTGCTAGTCCCTCTAAAACTCTGGAAATTATTTAGACCAGTATTTTTATCCATAGCTGCGAACTTCAAGATATTCCACTTCCAGTGATAGTATAAAAACAGATTTTCAGAGGTATCAAGCTTTTGCTGGCTTAAAGAATGATTGTGATTGCCCAACACTCCTGAAAATTCAGTTATTTTTTGTTTAAATATCAAGAAAAATTATCATGCTAACATTAGGCATCAGATATGAAAATACCACATTTTTCCCTATCACATTTTTATTAATGATTACAAGGGGGGGGGGGACGGGACACACACCTTCATCAAGATTACTTATCATTTTAATTGAAAGTATAAGAAAATCTCATAGAAAGACTGTGAGGAATACATACGCTGCTCTACTGGCCCCGCATCTGCTCTCATGGCATCCTTCTGTCTGGAGAGTAGCTCCTTTTCTTCCTGGATCTGCTGCTGTTCAGCCTCTAACTCCTGCAATTTGTTACCTGTACACAGTAGTTCTTGCTCAAGATGGTCAATTACATCTATTTTTTCCTGCAGTTGTTTTTCCAGAAATGCTTTTTCATCTGCATAACCATCAATGAGGCCTGTAGAACATCAGTTTTGGGGCAGATTTAACAGACAATAAAGAACAATTTGAATTTTTTGCATGGTGAAGTCACGACAGTATTCTCACATGAATGCACATGCATGTTAGATACTCAGCACCTGACAACTTCTACTCCTGTCCCTGCTATTCTTCCTTGATGAACAAATTAGAGGACGAACAATAGCACAAGACCAAATATAGCTCTTAACTTTTTCTCAGCACAAGACCTCTGGAGCAAACAGGAACTCTAAAGCCAAGAGAAAATAAGTGTGTAATAAACACAGGAGAAATAAGAAATTTCAAATAAATTCAGGTGCCAGGTGCCGTTTTAGGTGCCTCAAGACATTTGTCTCACCTCAAACCACAGTTTCTGTAAGATCATGGGTCTCCTGTAGGTCAGGTATAATATAGATGCCTCCAACAACATAAGGCACCAAAACTGGCTGTAGGTGTCCATGTTTAGCACCTGAATCACTCCCCAAAGCCCTGTAACAGCTGACATCTAAGAAACAATTTAATTTCTTTACTATTAATGCACAATTTTTAAAGTAGCACAGAACAATTAATGATCTTTTTAACAGAGAATCTGGGACACTACCTTGAGAATATGTCTTGTATGCTTTTAAAAATTGCTCATAGTGAAGTAGTTTATCTAGGAATCTGAGGGGGAACTCTATTTTAGCTTTATGAATTATATTATGGCTGTAAGAAATGGCACCATCTTGGAATGATGCAGAAGTGAGCACAAAGCTGAAGATTTAGGAAAAAACAGTGAAATTCCTTGAGGGCTGCATATACTAAACTGAGATCCTGTAATGGTATGGACTTCAGAGGATTCAAATCAGTCCTTTGAAACATCTGACCACAGAACACAAAAGACATTTTTACTGCGTGACAGAAGGTACTACATAGGTATCCCAGACTTCTATGGCAAGATGTGTTCTGTCATGTCAGACACCAATGGTTCCAAAAGACAGAGAGGACATCAGTCATACGATGTCTAAACTTTCTCAGTTGGATGCACACCTATATCACAGGTTTCTTCTTACTAAACCCACATAATTTAAGCAGTATTTTTTCAATATCAAACTATTTTCAGTCTGAAAGTGCTTTATCAGTATAAATCTATAGTCTTGAGTCAGTATTAAAATGGATTTTACCCTGGCTTAAGAACATAGGAAAACTAAAGATGTTTCTATTTGTTATCAATGTAGACAAAGTAAAACCTCTGTGAGCACTTAGTTCCGTATCAGAGAAAATCAAGTATCAGTAGTGTTTGCATATACAGTCTGAGAACCACAGGTGTGGTCCTCATGCATATCAATCATGCACTGCTGACCAATCTTTTTTTCCAGATTCACACAGAACACAGCTGCATAGAGGGACTGGCTTTTGAAGCAAAAAATACTGAACTAGAAACATCATTAACAGCATTTCAAAAATTTGAGACAATACAAATTCTAGTATTTATTCCCACTGTATCAGATGCTGTTCACTTAACAGACTGGAAGTTGAGAGGGCATTCCCAGGTTAAATGGAGTGCTTGCCCCCACCAAAAAGGTATGAAAAATGAAGAAGTCGTCTGCTAAGATCACGTGTTGTGGTTTTCACTCCTGCCTTATTTTTTTTTCTTCTTTTTTTTTTTTTGAGAGGTAATGAAAGTTGTTAGAGTTCAGTGAACAAATTGGCATTAGCTTTTCTATCACATTAGATAAGTCATATCTGACACGACTAAAACACTAGAGGTTTGAAAATGTCACAAAAACTGCTGCGGCTGAGACAAGAAAGAAATGATCAAAAATGACACATTTTATCTCAAGAGAAGACAAAGTACCATCAGATGTATAATGAACTAAGACATTGCTCTGCATACCTATCTAAGGAATTTGATAAGAGAATGTAGTTTGGCTCTGTCAGAGTATGCTCACAACTCAGTTCAATGAGCAGAAGAAATTAGATAAGAAGGGTTCTATGGCATTTTTGTTTTGTTACAACAACACTAAAAAAAAGGTGGTGTCATTTAGAGTGCATTAATTTCAGAAGCTCACAGAAAAAAAGGATGAAAAAAGATTTAATTAATTCTGGAGTTAGAAAGCATTAAAGCAGTAAGAAGGACAAATTAGCTGAATTTCTGCAAAAGACTGAACTGAATTAAATCTCTACATGTGACATAAATCTGCACCTAACCTAAAAGCTCAGCTGTGCAATATATCTGTCAAAGGGCTAAAACTAGCATCAAATTCTCTCTTATATTCCAGAACTGTTCATCAACCAAATCAATACAGCCAGTCTGTCAAGTCTTATAAACTGACATTGCTATTGCTCTGATTAAAATGAAATTCCAGTTAAAAATTTTTTAAGATTGTTTCCACTTTATATGCTTCCAAGTTTTTTTTCCCAAATAAAACATTATCGGATAAAATCTAGAGAATGCAAAACATAGCTTCATAGCTCTCACTAAATTTTAGTGCTTAATATACTTTCTTTGCTAGCAAAAAATACATACTTGACTCATCTGTTATGTCTCCAAACCAGGCTCTGATGGCATATTTCAAGCATTTAATAAAACGTTACAGGTAAATTTGCCTTCATTTACATATGGGCAATCCCATTATCTACAAACTGGCATCTAGCAAGAATTTGCAGTTTCTTTGATGCTATTGGTTTGTTTGCACAGGCAAATTTTATAACAGAAGTGCATTGCTCAAGAGAAGAACCTAGTTAATTTTAGATTTTTTTGCTTGTCTAGTGGTAATGGGATAAAAATGATAATAAAAATATGAAAATAAAAATGGATAATAAGCAGGTCTTGTTCTGTGGTATGTCATCTTCAAATACAATTATGCATGCGCTCTTTGCAATATTCCTGCACAAATGGAAATTAATTTATTGTAAATGAAAAAGCAAGCCTCTGGTTCTTAGTAGAGAATGTATGCCAAAAAATACAGATCCAGAAGGCAAAGCAACAAAATAAGTTCATACTAAAAACCTTTTTTTTCATACATAAAATTAGTCTCTAGTATTTTTTTTAAATGCTACTTGTAGGATTAAACCTATGCAGACAGCTCTGACATTATGACAGATTCCTACCTTTAAATAAAACTTAACACTAACCTCTCTGCTTTGTCCTAATGTATTAGTCTATTTTACTTCATTATTGAAGATTTGTGAATAAAAATTGTATCAAGACAAAAATATTATCCTTCAAGGAAAACAGCAACAGATGTAAAACCTGCCTACTTTCTGAAATTCATCAATACTAAACAGTTTTGTAACTGTGCAAGAATATAAATTCCGAGGTCATCTATATTTTGGTAGAAGATTTCATCTTTTTTGCATGTTAAGATGCGTTCCATACAAGATTTTTTTTGCTCTTAATTTAATATTAAAAAAAAGTAATAATGCCTCTTTCAGATTTGAATCTATTCCCTCCGAAATCATAGAATGGTTTGGGTTGGAAGGGCCCTTAAAGATCCTCTAGTTCCAACCCCCCTGCCATGGGCAGGGACACCTTCCGCTAGATCAGGTTGCTCAAAGCCCCATCCAGCCTGGCCTTGAACACTTCCAGGGAGGGGGCACCCACAGCCTCTCTGGGCAATCTGGACCAGTGCCTCACCACCCTCGTAGAGAAGAACTTCTTCCTTACATCTGATCTAAATCTACCCTCTTTCAGTTTAAAGCCATTACCCCTCGTGCTATCACTACATGCCCTTGTAAAAAGTTCCTCTCTAGCTTTCCTGTAGGCCCCCTTTAGGTACTGGAAGGCTGCCATAAGGTCTCCCCAGAGCCTTCTCTTCTCCAGGCTGAACAACCCCAACTCTCTTAGCCTGTCCTCACAGGAGAGGTGTTCCAGCCCTCTGACGATCTTCGTGGCCCTCCTCTGGACTTGCTCCAACAGGCCCATGTCCTTCTTACGCTGGGGGCCCCAGAGCTGAACACAGTACTCCAGCTGGGGTGTCAAAAGAGCAGAGTAGAGGGGGAGAATCACCTCCCTTGACCTGCTGGTCATGGTACTTTTGATGCAGCCCAGGATACAGTTGGCATTCTGGGCTGCAAATGCACATTACTGGGTCATGTTGAGCTTCTCATCAACCACTCAATTTTCCTCCTTTCTGGTTTTGCTCAAGCTATTGAAAGCTGCAGCCAGTAGTGGTGCTGATGACACACAACGTTTATGCTGTGTGAATTGACAGGCTACCAACTGTCCCTCGTGCCACATTTTAGACACGTGGCTTGGAAACCCGCGCTGTTCAGGTTATGTGTATCCCAGCTATTAACAGTGTGTGAACTCATGTTGGATTATCTGTCTATGTAAAAAGAAGAGGAAGGCTGGCAGGGTAGCATTCTCCAGGAATAACATCTGGCTATGAAACTTTATGCTCCCACTTTGAAACAGAAGCCCGCTGAGCTTCAGAACTAAAATATCTTTTTGCTTACTACTACAGAGATCCTACCTATAGGGTAGGTGTTTTTTTCATCTTTTCCAGATGCTAATTACAAACAGAAAATGGTAAAAATGCTGGGCAGAAACAAAAGATGGAGCTATTGAAACAATAAAGCTACTTCTAAAGAGCAAACTGTCTTGTCAGATTTGAACATATTTTCCTGATGTCAGAAAAGATTATTAGATTCCCCCTGTTTTAACACCCTGTAATTTTAGATTGCTTCATTAATACAGTTGCAAATACACTTAAAAAGACTACTTCAAACAGTGCAAATTGAAACATTATCACCACCATATGATCAAATTAAGAGTGAAGGTGCTACATTTTTACCCACGTTTGTGTGGAACTAAGTCAAGGTCAAGAAGCAGCAGGCACAAACTGAAGTACAGGGAAATGCATTTCAACAAAAGAAAAAAAAAATTATTTTTTTTTTTTCCCTTTCCCCTCTTTGTCAGTGGTCAAACACTGGAACAGGCTCCCCAGAGAGATTGCAGACATTCAAAACCTGACTGGACACAGTCCTGGGCAACCTGCTCTACCTGACCCTGCTTTGAGCACGGGGTTTGAATAGATGATCTCTGGACGTGCCCTCCAGCCTCAACTATTTATGATTCTATGATTCTAAGTTGTTAATATTTAAGCTTGCCCGCACAAACAGACATGTTATGATGAAATAAATTAATTTTGAGGATAACAACACATATCCAACCTATTATTTTTAGTAAGTCAGACAATAATAAGTGAGACAAAGCTGGGAAACAGAATCAGAGTGGTTGATGTTGGAAGGGACCTCCAGAGGTCATCTTGTCCATAACTATCCAGAAGGCTGATAACATTCTAAAATTTGCAAAGAGATTTATCTAATTTGCAATTTCTTTACCCAATTAATAGGTAAGTAACTGTGAAGTTCAACAATTCATCAGAAAAGCTACTCACCTTCAGCTTTACTAAGCTCCAAAGCCAACTGTTCTCTGGCTTTGGTTTCTTCATTAAGACGTTCCTGTAGTTCTTCTTGATACTTGATAAATTCTGTGGCCTCTTGTTGCTTTTTGAAGGACTCTCGCATAAGTTCTGTCTGAGTAATTTTAGCATGTTCAAGCTACCACAGGAAAAAAATTACAGAAGTTAGATAAACCAAATGTGTTCTGATAAATAACTACTCTATCATTCCTATTTAATTAACAGTTGCTTTACAGTGTAATGAGAAGTTTTACATAACTTCACTGGACATTCAATAAGATCTTTACTGAACACACATTTGCAGACTACAATAGGAAGATCGTCTCAGTACAAAAGTCTAAGCAAATAGGCTTTGTCAGTATAGTGAACTCAATAAGCCACCTGGCTAAATCCGTGTCGTTGTTCCGGTAATTCCTGATTTATAAGTTTACACTACATTCACCTTTATTTACCTATGAGTTTTGTACTAAATATGAGTAAGCTGTCACCCACCACATACTTAGAATGACTAAAAACATTACATAAAACTGGCAGAAGTTTTGATATAAATTGACAGAAGTGGTGCTTCATCTCTTTTTCTCCTTAAGATGAAGATAAATGAGAACACCAGGAAAATGTGAATTTTTAATATACTGCACTTTTCAACCAACAAGGCAGTAAAGCAATGCTTCTTCCAACTGTGTCCACCTGACAGAATTACTAACAATTTTTTTATTCTTCTCTGCTTGTCCGATGAGTAATATTTAATGTGTACTATCACAGATGTAGCACAATCTCACTATGTCACTATCCTCAACTAGTGGAAAACCAGGACTGAAACGCATAAAATTGTATACTTACTGCCCAGTTTAGACATACCCAAAGTGATAATTTCAAAAAGAATTAAAATTAGAATTACAAAAGCAAAATAGTGAAAAAGGAACATTACCCTAGTGTTGAAAGTTCTGATTACACAGAATGTTCATCTAAGATAACAGCAAACGAGTCAACTACCAAGACCACCTCTACTTCTCAACTGTTAACATTTACAACTTACATGCACCTCTTCAAGGGACATAAATACAAATTGTCAGAGCTGAACCAGGCATGAGTTCTTTCTGTGGCTTGCACTCAAAATAAGACAACTTATTTTGAATAAGAACAATGTCAGAAAATGAAATAACACGTATTTCCTGCTTCTCTCCCCTTTTTTTTTTCTTTTCCTTTTTAATATTATGGATATTGGCAGATATTTGTAACACAGTAACATCTGTGGCTTTGCTACACTTTCTATAAAAATATACGCTCTCAATTTCTTCAAAAATAAAAGCTTTCTCACCATCTTCAGCTACGTTCATGAGTGCGATTAGCTTGCTTTAAAATCTCAGAAAAATAGGATAGGAACATAGCACATTGCACACAAAATTATCCACTTATAAATAAAATTACACTTTGAAAAGAATGTCTGAATAATCAATACATTCTCTTTTATGATCCACTGAATTTAAATACTTCATTTCTTTCCTAAAGCATTCCTTTTTAGATGGACAACATTAATGTGAACTATTTATTCTGACAGGAGTTAAAGAAAGGTACAAATACTGCAGCTGAATATCTGCACTGGTTTGAGATATCTTAAAAATCACAGAGCATTCTTACTTTATTCTTACATTTTGAAGTGCTTAATGAAAAACCCATCTCAGATAAAAGGGAAATGTGTGACAGGTTTACTGTACCTAGACAACCATAAAAATGGCTTACTCAAATGCATCAAATACTCCAACTAAAACTCAGAATAAAAATTGTTCTCCAGCTCTCTCCAGTAATAACAACTAAAGGTATTATTAAAAATATCACATTAAAAATATCAAAACCAAAAAGAAGCACAAATATGAACATGATTTTTCAAGAACAAAAGTTTCTTCATAGAATCACTGGAAGCCATTAGCAAGCTTGTGCTAGTTAATGTCACTGTCAGTGCATACAGCTATAAAGGAACAATTTCAACTGACTGCAGCCCCCCCCCCCAAATTATTCACAGTGAGAAAAAGGTAATGTAATAAGTAACACTGAAGTGCTTTAAAAAGAGATCTCCAAGCTCTGTAATTCAATATAGTTCTATGTCTGCTAAACTTCTTTTGTTAGAAATTAACAGAGAGAATTGTATAATTAAAGCTTTTTCAGTGCCCATTAAAAACTGTCTAGGAAAAAAGCCTGTCAGCAGTACATAATAACTTTAACCATAGAGACAAGTTTATACCATTATTCACCGCATTCTCTTCTATTTAAGCTGGTTTAAAATACAATTTCTTTTAAAAACTTTTATACTTACTGAATAGGGTGGTGTAGGCAAGGAGATTTTAGAGACAACTTTTAAAATGTGCCCTTTTTTTTTGTGGCTGAAGCGAAAAATTGAAGTATTTACAACTACAGAATTATTCTCATCCAAGTGTTCAGTGAAAGGAAAAGGATATGGTAAAGGCACACGAGATTCAACCTCGTATGTATCTTCTTCTTGGCCTTCAGTCCACAAACCACTAAACAGATTAGATGCCCAGTAAGTGCGGTAAGAATCCATTCCAAAAAATATCACTGTTGTTATCTTCTCAAACGTCATATAGGTATTTTGCACTAGCTAGGCTGGTTTTAGAGATTTCTAACAGGAATTTGTAACAGAACAGGTACATTTAAGAGTCTGAAGACACATATCAGCATTGTCAGTGACAAACCTACTCAGAATCAGCAGGAAGCCTCAGGTCACATTCTCAAGCAGAGTAATTCAGGAGTGGGTTAAACCGAAGTAGAAAGGTACAAGAAAACTTCATATGGTCACTCATAAAAATCCTTCTTAGAGAAGTTTCACATGAAAAAGCAACAGAAATCTTCCCATAGCAGCTGGCAGGTAATTTCCGAGGCAAGGAAGTGTAATTTTTGTTTTAGCTGCACAGGTACGCTGCAGACGACAAGCAAGCTAGCAGCACAGAAACAAAAAATGATTTTCCATCTCTACTATGGCAAACGAAAGAGAAATACAGATGTGTCATTATTTGCCTTCATTCTTGTTCTTGGAGTTAATTCAACAGGAAGAACTTTCTCAAACTCTGCTAGTTTAAAGGCTTCCTGTTAGTATCTCCCAACTGAAAGAGTTCAGGGGAGTGGCCTGATTTATTTACCTATACATAACACCAGCAGGTGGAATTTGAATTAACACACCCACTATATGCCTTGCCTGAAAAGATTCAAACTGCATTTCAGGTCTGAAAGTGTGTGTTCAGACAGGTCTCAGTTACTTTGAAGATTTTGCCAGGTTTCTCTCACTCTTTTAAGTTTCCTTGAAGAGATGGGTACATGTCTTTAAGCACAACACAACTGATTAAGAGGAAAGGTTAAAATCTTTTCTGCCTGTAATTACTTTTAGATTATAAAATATTGCAGAGTAGAAAAAATAAAGTATTCAGTCTCTGAATATTTAAAAATAATTGTCAAGTCACCTACAAACCCTTGGTATATACAGGAACTGTATACAACCCAGTAAGCACACAACAGACATTGCAAAGCAGACCAGCTTGAACGCTTCCAAAGTACCTCTACAGAACACCCAGAAAAGATGTCAATATTTATACTTAATACTGTGGGAAAATGTGTAAACAGATTAACATTTTATTAGCTTAAAAAAAAACCCCAAACCCCGATACGATCATCAGGGATAAATCCATACTTGTATAATCCATATTAAGAAAAAAATGTGTGTGTATGTGTTTGAGCCAAAACATAACTCTCTTGCTGGTATTGGCAAGGTCTCAGCTACAAAGCTATGAAGGAAAATAAACTTTCTTGATCAATTGACAATAAACAAAAATAAATTGCTTAGAATACACTGAGTACTTTCAGTGGTATGAAAAGTAAATACTGCAAAAATGTCAGTCACAAAAGTAAAATAATTTAGGGCTATGTATAAAACTGCTGCATTTAAAGATCAGCAGCAAAATGTTCAGAAAAAAGCACCAAGTGGAATAAATAATTGACAATACTTTCATAATCGCGGCATGAATTCTTAATTATTGTAAACCTTTGAAGTTGTTTTTCTTTGTCTGTATCATCTGCTCTTTAAACACAAGATTTCCTACAAATGCGTAACTATATTTTTTTAGGAACTCCACATATTGGAGTATTTGTGTATCCTTTTTTGTTATTATGTAATGCTAGGCCTTAAGCTGAAAAAAAGACCTCAAAAAGCTAAACATCTCTTTTTAATTGAACTCATGCTCAAACACAAGAGAGCTGTTGCAGAATGAGTTTGTAAATAAATGCAATGCAGAAACTGATTTAAAAGATCCAATAGACTACTTGCTTTAGTAAGCCAGAGTGTGTGTGCTGAATCTGTATTTAAATTACTCTTAACTTTAGTAAATCACAAATTAGTCTTTTGTCCTTTTTTTTTAAAAAAAGAAGAGTATCAACTTCATGTTTGAAGTATTTTTCAAAAGCAACAAATACTTAAATGCTTAAAACCTTTAAAGTATTAGACAGCTGAATTTTCACATTACTTTCATCACCACAGATTTTTTTTTCCCTTTCATTTCCAGTAGTTATGATTCACACATTTTACACCCAGAGACAAGAAAGCAATGACTTTTTAAGTAGTATCATTACTAGGTTAACTAACAGATGGGTCTGTAGCACAGAGCACACTGTATTCTTTGAATTCTAGTCTGAGATAGATTAAAGAGCTGATTCTAAAGACTGAGTCTTCAAGAGAGCTTAAAAAGTTACAGTGAAATAAAGTATTTACTTTGATACCTTCAAATTGAGATGTACATAATCTAAAAGTAAAGTACATGGCATAAGCAGTATGATTTGAACTCACTGAGCAAGGTATATAGCTCCCATTTAAATTATTAGGGAAGTACTCCAGAGAGCAACTAACATCCCACCACGCAGAATACCCTGACTGATAGCAAAGAGAAAGGAGTAGCCATACAATGCCCCTTTTTTGGAGACTATTCATGCATCACATACCTCACATAAATACTGGAGAGCTGGAGTGCAGACTCCTTGTCTGAGAGCAAGGGGGATATGTGCTCAACTGGCCATGTTTAAATCGTAGTTGGAAGAGACAGTAGGAGGGCTCCACCTTTTTGGCCAGTCAATTGACTAAAATGTCAAGAGAACTGGGCACAGTTCCCCCCTTAATACTCCCTCTTCACAAGGTCCAGCTCAATGTGCCCTGACACCTCCTGTCTCATCTCTGGACTGTAGTAGAATGCAGATGACCTGTATGAGCAATGAAAGAGTGCCCTAGATTGAGAAACTTGCCCAAATTCAGGTTTCCTCTCTAGTCCAAAGCAGATTTCTAACATGAATCTAAGTCCATCAGTAAAGTCATGTTGGAGCAGACTTTTCTGGGTGCAGGCACCTCAAGTATTGTTTCAGCTTTCAAAATGAGCCTACAGGTTTTAGGCTTATAAAAACACATTCCTGAGAAAAATAAAGAAAAAAAATAATCAAAACACAAAGTTCAAAATGCTTCACTATTAGATCACCCTACCTGATTTGAAGTTTCATTGATAGCTTCCAGAAGCTTTTCAACAGCTGCTTGTAGTCGAGAACTAATATTCAGAACGAGTTCTTCATTTTCAGGATCTATTTCCACTCCACTTTCTGCAAGATGTTGGCTCAGTAGTCCTTCATCCATTGCTCCTGACCACCTGTTAGTATCATCATCTCCCATACTACTACCATGATATGAGGAACAGGACTCTGGAAAAACAATAGTTACCTTTTCACACAGACTCTTAGCACTTCAAAACACAGAGAACTGTGCATCTGAGTTATGATTAGAAAGACATGTCATAAAATGATTAAAATATTTGTATTGGTCACAAAGACAGAAAGGGAAATACTGCGTACTAAAACTTACACAAACAAGATACACAATGTGTTAACTACAAAAAGCAGAAGGGAAAGAGAAAAGGAGATACTAACAGAGAATATTTTAGACGTCCTTTCAGTATGCTTTTGGGCTCTGAGGCTCATCTTCAAACCTTTGTTACTATCAGTAACCCTTACTACTTTGAGTAACTTGCAAGATTGTCTTTAAAATACAACCAGGTGAAAAACCCCCAGACTGTCAGTCCCTGTTTCACCAATGCCCAGCTATGTTAGCGTGCATTAACACAAAACTGTTCAAGGTCATGATTCAAAAGCACAGACTCAAGGGACTAAAGTGAAAGACACGCACGTAATTCGGACAGCTTCTCAGGACAAACAGACTAGAATACAGAACATCAAAAATCAGCATTATTATTAGCGAACTGAAAATTGATTAAAATGGGTAACTGAAGAAATGAAGTACAGTGCAGGGGAGACTGTAACTGTCCCTACTAGGCACCTGCCTACTTCTCAATCTTCCTGAGGTCTGGTTCAGTTTAAGGGCATTATCTATTCTGTCTGAAAAGCAGAAGAAACAAAGTTTGCCTATGGTATTAAACTCAGCAATTCATCTAGAAAACAGTAAATTTGACATATTTAGAATTCAGGGCTGTATTTAAGCAAGACAAGTGAAAGCAAACTCCTGAGATGTTTTAAAATCACACTTTCAGTATGAAATAACAATACAGTAGTACATCATGATGGTAGATAACTATTGTTGATACCGTGTTTTAAAAAATGAAGAAGTGTTATGCCATTAGGCTGTTAGATTTCAAGTGTCAGAAATAAATGCTACTGTGGAAAATTTTTTTAAATGACACTTTATTTTAATGAAGTACACTTCTGAAATATATTTTAAAAAAATAAATCATATGTTTTGGTGTGTTGGTTTTTTTTTTAAACAATTAGATGTTTGTTTTGCTTAAGGTTTTCTCAAAAAAATACCTTATTTTTGGGCAACAGCAGTATGACTAAATGAGTTAAGAATAATCAGTGCCTGTTTAGCAATATCGTTGCAATACTGGGTTATCTTGAAGTTCCTGGTTACTCCAGGGATTTTGACTGCTGAACTGGAACTGTTTAGTTACAGAAATTGAAATGAAATTATAATAGGTCAATTTTACAAATTGCCTTTGAAAATGTACTTAGTACTCTTGCCGGATACAATTTCCTTATACTTGCTTTTGCCTCTTAACCAGGCATGCAGATAACATTGGAAATACAAGTCCCCTTGTTGATGTTGTTTGAACCTAGCAAGAAAGTCAGATTCTAGTTTTCAGGTTTGTTTTTATTTTTTTTTAACAAGTTGCAACATGATTAACCACCTGGTTTACTTACTATACTTTTATACCTGAAAACATTCTGATAATTATATCTACGCATTTATTTCATTATGGATGCAGCTGTATATATGACCCATATACAACAAACTAATTCACAGCTATATGCATTTGGAAAGGTTTTGTTTTGTTTACTTTTATAATTGCTAAGATTTTTTAAATGCAGATGTATTTAGTAATTTTTTTCTTCTAGTTATATCATTACTGTTTCATATCTCCTTTTATATATGTGGGATATAATGTTACAAACTCTTTTCACACTCCAAAGGGAAAAAACAGAAGCACACTATATGCATGAATGGAATGAATATCCAGATGGAATAGAATATACATTCACATGGCACCTTTCATCTACACAGGATTTCAAAGCACTTTCGAGTACTGCACTTTGGAACTTCAGTAACAAACTACTGTAGTGGAGTCACCCTAGCAGTGGCTGGCAGTCATTTTCTGCCAGCACACTAAATATTTGCAATGGGTTTGTATAGCACAAAAGGTTTCCCATACGATCCTAATATTCCACCCCCCTGCAGTGTAAGGAAGGCTGCAAAATGAACAATTTCACGTTTTTTTATTCAATAGCATTCTGATTTCTCACCACCCAAATTTGGGTTGGCTCTGGGTGTCTCAAAATATCAATAGTGATGCAGAAGCTTTAATATCCTCAGAGTAGAAAGGACCTTCATTTAAGATGGACATCCAGCAGCATAAGCATTTCCAAATGCTGTGCCAAGTTAAAGATCGAGTTGAAGGAAAACATATTCCCTACTGAGCCACCGACACACTTACTGCAGCACCTGATGCTCTTTGGAGGCCACCCATCTTAAGTACTGACCACGTAAGACCCTGCTTAGCTTCAGAGATCTCACAAAATAAAAGCCCACAGTACAGTAGCACAGCTATAAACAAGATAAAACAATGACATATTAGTTACTGCACAATCTAATTCTTTCTTGATGGAGTACAAATTATCTATGTAATGTTCCTGTTTTCCTTCTCAGGCTTTAACCCATAATTCATGTCCTAGAACCCTTATATTTTGGTAAATTATTTGCTTGAGAGGTACAGCTGAATTGTGCAATGATATGTCAAGTACAGAAATAAACATTATACAAAACAACTGCGGAAATGTGCAGTCTGTTGCAAAATTATCTGAACTTCTGGCTCTCTGGAAACCTTTAGAGAAAAACTTAAAAATATTGATGCCTGCTCAGAGTGTAATCTTTTAAAAGCCAGGCTCAGAATATGTCTCTTACATTAATAGTACCACTAATATTATTACTTGCCAGTGACCAGAACAGTACAATTTGGCCTCCAAGAACCAATGATTAGATTTTAAACTCCTGTTTTGCTTATGTCAGTTCTTTTGTAATTTGCTTTCATTTCTTCTGGATACATACAAAATAAAATAATGTGAAAATATATTTTTGCTATATGAAAAATCTCAGGCACCCATATTATAATTTCTACAAAGTGGCACTTAAGAACAGGAGCCCATGTTAAATCCTCCTAACTGCGAAGTGAGAATCTCTGCATCTTTTTCCCCCCAAAATGGTCTTAATACCGCATATTTCCAGAAGATTTTCAGTGGTAGAAGCAAGAAACAGGAATGTTCTCAAGTCTTAATAACCCCCTGGCAGTTGAATGCCTAACTCCCATTTTACTAATCCTTATAATGCTGCTCAATCTCCCACCCCAACAGAACTAAAATAAAATTCTCTGTTCCCCCCCCCCCCTTTTTTTTTTCAGTCGACACAAGGTAATAAATAGAATATAACTGGCCCAAGTAAAAATGTCATCTCCTTGTGTAAATTCTCTCCTTGTAACAACAAAAAAAACCCAGCAAAGTTTCATATTGTTTGCTTGCCACGAAGCTTGCAGTTCAGCACTTCAGATGTCATGGCCCACTAAATCTTAAGAAAAGTGCTTAATTATACAGTGCTTACTTAGAAGTTTCAGATACAGAAGTTGTTTATGAGCTGCTAACTGACATTTAGGAAGCAATACATATTTTGCAACATGTAGAGCAAGCATCTCAGTTCAATCCTGGGATTCCACTACGGAATTAAGGTTAGGGGTTACAAGTTGAAAACAAAAAAATCAGTTTTATGGCAGTTCAGTGTCTAAAGCTATTTACTACCTTGTTCCTGGTACACTGTTCAGACACAAGGAGCTCAGAAAGTATGTAAGAAGGTTTAATGTTCAAGGAATGCCATAACCACACAGGCTTTTCCAGAGCAACCTGCATTATGCAGTCCCTCTACCCAAGGTACAACCTGAGGGAAGAGAACAGCAAAGACTGCTGTCTCTGTCACGATGATTCCTGGCCCAAACCTCCAGATGTAATTAACTCACCAGATTACTTTGCACAAATGCTGTTCACTTCCAATGATACGTTTTATGACTGAAATTTGAACTTTACTTACTCTGCTAGAAATAAAATCCTGTGTTAGCCAATAACCTAGGCAAGGTCCCAGATAAACCTCCGTATGCTCTATAAATCAGGTTATGGCTATAAGTATGTCACCTTAATGATTCAGCTTTTTAAAATGCTGAAACTCAGCAAAACCAGTAAGCTGAGTTTTGCTTGTCAATAAATACGGATTACATTCAGAAGGTCAGAGAGAATTTGCTTTATTAAACACATTATATTTTCTATTTTATTATTAGATTTTTATTGGTACAAATTTATTCCTACAAATTTTCTACAGAATTAAAAAGGAAGATCTATTTGGCTAGGTATTAGAAAATACAATAACATGAACAGGTTAAAATATAAAAGTAGTGTCTACCTATTTCTTAATTCCAGAAAACAATGGGGGAAAAAAAAAATTTAAAAGTTATGTCCTCTCAGGCCATTCAGTGGAAGTATAGGAAATGAACAACAGTCCTGTTGCTGAAAACAGTAACAGAATTTGTCATCTAATTCCATTTGAAGAAGGATCAAATACTTCAGCTGAAGAAACAGTACAACTGCTACTATGGCTGTCTGACCCCAGTGGCAGAACTATGTACACAGCAAGGATGCTGTTGTACCATTTTGAAAGGAAAAAAAGAGAACTGTGAATACAACCTCAGAGATACATTACAAAGTATACATTCACCCATTATAGCCACTGTAAGCTTGGGTCTTCTTTAATCCTCACTCTTTTCTTTGGTTTCTCCTCCTTTCATAATTATTTCTGAATGTAATGAAACGTGCAAAAAAGAATAACAGAATAAGCAACTGGCACGTGAACAGCTCTATACCAATGGGGGGCATTACAATAACAGGCAAATTGCTTTGTTGCAGAAGAGTGAACCCTTACATGCCCCCTCAAAATACACTAATAGCAAACACAATAGTTAAAACAGTCAACCTTCACTGCTAGTGGAATAGAATACAGTTCTCTTATATTTAAGAGAGTACACTTTCACCAGAAAACTTCACAAGAAATTAACAATACACTCCAATTACAGGGCCTGTTGTGCATTTAAACAGTAGTATTATGAAAGCTAGATGTAAGTCTGTATTATACCCACCTAAAACACCAAATAAAGCTACTCTTTTAACTATATTTTTCTACATATATGTAATGCAAGTAATCCATATTAAGAATTGTTAATGGCAATAATTAGTGACAAATGTAAGTATACATATTGCTGTGCAGCACAGGCAAAAAGCAAATGCATGTATTGTGCATTGTACATGCCTGTGCAGAGCAAGCACATATGAGAGTAGTGAAGAGCAACAATCACGTACCAGCGCTTTGTACATAGTTATGCATTTACTGTCTGAGAAAAGGGAGCAATAGTCTCAGCAAATGAGAATGAAGGAGATAAGCAACAGTACATGTTCTGACAATAGGCATGTGTGAGAGACTGAAAGAGTTAATGTCTCAAACATTGTGGTGGGGCAAGTTCTGCTTAAAGACAAACCCTGCACAGCAAGGAACCAAGGTGAAAAGCCCATCAGCTCAGACATCAGCAACAGGAGGGGGAGGGCGTGCTGGAGGGTGCGCAGCTCCCTGTTCTGATAAGCTGTTCTGATACAAAGATCAAACAGTGGCCCTGTCTGCAGGGAAGAAGTTACTCCACAAACTGCTCATTAACCTGACGAGTTCAGGTGCCTGCCCGAAGGAGGGGCAAGGATGATAAAAGGACACCAACTGAAGCCCCGGGTGTGCGAGCCCACTGGGACTGGACCTTTGGCTGACTGGACCAACGCTGGACCCAGGACCAGTGAAATCTTTCTCTCTTCCTTTTTCTCTCTCTGTCTTCTTCTCTCTTTCCTTTTCCTTTTCCACAATCCCTACACCTCATCCTTTTAAGACACAAAACCATTGACCAAGTCTGGGACTAAGAGTGGATCCAGCCATCCCTAGACCCTTCTCTGAGGAGGAGTCTGGAAAGCAAGGGGGTCTGCTCCGAACCTCGTGACTCAATGGGAGGGATCTCCTTATTCCCTGAATTGATGTATATGGTTACCCTGGGTTACACGGTTTGCAGAAGTAGTCTTATGCCAATTCCTGCTGTGAGAAACCCTGCCACCTACTACCACACCTCCCCAGTTCCATTTGCTTCTGTCATGAATAAAATCTTTAACTGATCCTTTGGTGTCGTTTCACCTTAATTTAGCCCGAGGGAATTTCGAATTAAACACGACTCCCTGGTCTGTCCAGTCTGGGTCATGACAGCATGATGTAACTATGAACTAGGTTCAGCAAATGCACTAGGTAATACATGTAACTGTGACAGCCTGTGATCGCTACCTACATAACCAGAACACATTTTTATTCCTTTGGGCAATGTATGTTGTGAAAACCCCAATGCTTTTTACACATCTCAGACTATACAAAGAGAACACAAAGAATACAAAGAATATTTAGAAATTGCTGGGTTTAATATAGAAAACTTATTTAAGATGCAGTTTACATAAAATTTAAGACTACCTAAGGATACAAAAGGAGGTGGTAGTCAACTTTGAGCCTGGTGATTGCTCCTTTTACTGTTTGGCTAGGAGACTGCATGGAAAATACTCGCCAGTGGTTGAAGATACTTTGAACTGCTTTAACATAAGCAAACTCGATTAATTTCCCACCCCAAAGTAAAGTGCAAGAATACTCCATTTTGAAAGAAGTGATTCCTTCAATTATAGCAGCAGATGTTCTCAGTCTTTAAGTATCAAGTATCAAAAATTAAGGCCAGAAGCTTAGTTATCCAATCTAAAATTTGGGGAAAAAGGCAAAGCCTCAAAAGTCTGAGTTTTCAAAAAATAATTTTCCTCACGATTAAATACAGAGAAATGTGCAGAAAACAAAAGTTATGAGGTTTTTTAATGGAACAGCAGTAATAGACAGGCATAAAAGTGCTTTTATTTGAAAAATTCAAGAATCTTAAGACTGCAGCTGTACACATTTCACCACAGATAACCTTTTGAGTAATCAACTGAGAGAGATGTCACAGTGCTGCAAGTCATACAACCCTTCTTAACTCGCCCCAAGGCTTAATGTGACCTGTATTTAAAGCCAAAGGGAATCAGTAATATTTAATAATCTACATTTTGAATGAAAGAGGTAAAGTTCATCTTCATTTACCATTTGTATTATTACTCTGTAGTAGATTCTTTCTTAATAATGAAATGTAGTATTTGACTTCCAGTTCTTTTTCTCATTCACAGTAGTTAAAATTCCAGCCAAAATCAGATGTATAATGTGTTTTAGGCTGAACTGATCTGTTGCACATTGCCTCCCCATAAGACCCAGGATGAATGTACACATCCTTATGCTAAATGGCAACACGATAAAGTGCCTATTCTTGCCCAAGAGAGAAATGGACGGACGCTATCCTAGTACAATCACAGGAAATTAAACACAGCCTGGGAGAGTTCTTAAAACACTAGCAAGCAATTAACTACAACGTTAAAATGCTCCTTTAGGCTTGTGCCAACTAGCACTCCTCCAAACAGCTGATGGGCAAGGCTTGGCAGTTAGAAAGTTCCTGGAACTGTTTCCAAAAGGCTGTTTGCATGCAACCATCCTCTTTAGCAGGCTAAGGAAGTCCACAAGCATATATACAGGCTGCCCCAAGACAGCTGGCCAGAATGACCAGCAGCGTCCCTAAGTACATTTAGTGGACTGGTAGAGATACGGCCTTTGACACCAGCTCCCCTTCCCCATATGTACGCAGGAAGGTGTAAAGTTGGTGCAAGATGCCACAGAGCTATGTTTCATTCTCTTTCTCTTCACCTCCTTCAACAGGAATGTATTTATTTTTGTATGTCTCAATCACTTTCCCATTCTGTTGCAGGCTTTACAACAGGACCATAGATAAGAGTCATAACTGGTTTGGGGCATGACCCAGGCAACTCCTGAAACGTCTCTTAAGCAGAGATGTCATATGCATTCAAATAACAAATAGTTTTTAAAAAAAGTGTCTATTTTTAATTACAAATTTCAAAACTAAGCTTATTTAAATATATAATAAAATTATGCAAATGCTACTTGCTATGAAATAGAAAACCATACAAGCAGTACCTTTTTCATACCCCACATGGATACAGGGTTTTACTGACTCCTCTGTCTCTGCGTCCCATCCAGCTGGTTTGGAAGGCTGGACTTTCCCAGACCGATCCAGTAATCCGAGAACATGGCGACCAATTGTCTCCTCCATGGCCACAGTTGTCTTCACAACTTCTAAAAGAATCTTCATGAGTTTCTCATTAGCCTTCTGAAAAACATGCCTGCAGGATAGAAACTAATCAGTCCTTTCATTTTCCCCTGCTTTCAAAGTGTTTTTTTCCCCTTATACACCCTCACAACCAGGAAAGATTTGCAGTTGGAACAGTAAAATTAAGATTTCTTTAAGACTAAAACCCACATCATATACACAAATATTAAAAGCACATTTGGGTTAGAAGTCAGTTCTTTTTACAAAATATGTAAGAAGTCAAACTGTTTATCAATATTTGTACTTTTATCTTGGTATTTTATCTAGTTATTCTTTCAAAACAGAGGTCTACATTTGCCTGGTATTCATTATAAACTTACTCTTTTCTCAAAGTGACAATTAAAAAGATTGCCTACACAGATCAAAAAGTTACAGAACAGTCAAAAGGTATTAGCAAATAACTCATATAAACTTATTTCATATATGTACATACAATGGGTATACAAAAGCACATGTGTATAAATGATGTATATGATTCTATATGTAATATGAAAGAGATAGTAAAATATGTTAAGATTTGTCTCATCCTCTATGCCATTACATCATTAGGCTTTATAAAAAATAAGACATTGTTTAATCTAAAGTGTGTAAATTAGAAATATGGCTATCTAGAATAAAAAATGCCATTATCATCAGTCAGGATAAAGCTTATAAATATAATTTAACAAGAACATGATTCTCAACGTTTTCTAAAAAAAAAATGATGTTTTCTTAACAGTTCTAAGCACCTTTCTTTAGAAAGAAGAGCTGAAGATGTTTCATCAGGCTTTCTTCCTCCATCTTCATCCTCAAAGATCTGCTCTCTCACATCATTTTGGTTTTGATTTTCATTCTGCGTAAGTTTTTGCAGAGGGAGAGAAGACAAAAAGGACAGAAATCCTGTCATGCCAGAATCAACATATTCTTCTTATATGCAGTATAACGTGAAATCTAAAACCTAAATAAGTTGTGTTTTGTTAATAAAACTTCGGCACCAAATTACAAAACAAGAAATACTCCTCGTACGTGAAAAGTTACAATGTAAATCAAAACAGGAAATTCAAGGCAGGGCCTATTAGAAAGGACTTCGTTACGCTGATTAAACAGCCCTTGTGCTTTCTGTTGGTGTTGCTATAGCAATATGAAAATGTGAGTTCACCTGAGCAAATAGCTATAGTAATAATCCCCACCTTCACGCTGTTAAACTAGCTTCTGCTTACCCAAAGTAAAAAACTCTGTCTAACAGTACCACCTCTTGATTCTTAAACCTGCTCTGTTCAAGCAATACCCAACATCTTTTAGGAAAATATACTACATAAAAAGAGTAGCAGCAAAAAGGAATTTTACTGGTTTTACATGCCACAGCTGCCAAGAAAGTCAAAGTCCATATTTACCTCTGTTTGTGTGCCGCTGTTTTGTAGCTCACAAAAGAGCCTCTCTTTTCTGGGCACAGAATGTTGTTTTAATGATTCCAGTTCTTCTAAAAGGATTCTCTCTCTCTCTGCAACCAGGCTGTCATTCTCCATTGAGACACGCTAAGAAAGAAGTGTTATAGAAGCACACACAGTTTTTTAAGCTTCTGAGTATTAGTGAGTCCTGCCACTTCTAATTTTTTACGTATTTTGCACAAAGAAATTTCAGTCCACCTCTTTAAATGGTTACAAAGACATTTAAAACCTTCTACAATGGAATACAGCTAATAAGTACTTTCGGTATCTTACACCTTTAAGATTTTATACAAGTTTTATGCTCTTCATGGAACACAGTGGTCACAATGTAAACTGGATGGAATTTCTGGATATTACATGCTATAGTACATGTTTTGCACAAGAATAAAGATGACAGTAAGTTCTTTTTATAAAAAACCTACACACACTCTCTTTTAGAAGAGCTAGAAGTGTTCATGGCTTAAACACAATGCACATGTTCCTATATGGTTCTTATGGATAAATATCCTTGGCATTAAAAACTGAGGAAAAAACAGCAGCATAAATTCTAATTAATGTTTATCTGTTTCAGGAATTTGCAACCCCTGATGAAAGATGCAGTTGCAAATTGACAAAGAGATAAAAGGAGAAAGAATGTATATATTGAAAGATTATCAGGATAAATGATAGAAAGACATCTACAAAGCAGCTAGGAGAAACGGACACCTGACATTGCTGGAAAAGACACCTAGGATACAAGTGACTGACTCTCTAGATTCCCCAGCTTCTTGAACCCAAACTTAAACAGAACACAACCAGGTTTGGATAAGGTCTGAAGGAACCTAAAGCTCCACTCCACAGTGAAATCAAAGAATTTTAGAATTCACTGGTTACAATTTCCATGTGAATTTCTGTAATGTTTCATTGTTGAAATTAAATCAGAGCAAGACAAATTCTTCTGGATTCTGTTTACTTTATCTTTCAAGGGAAGGAATCCTTGAAGACAAGTCTATAAGTGACATGACTTTTGAAGACTTAATTATTAAGATAAATTAATGAGTTTCGTTAGCATACCTACTATAGACTTTGAATAGATACAGAGTGACAGCAAGTTAAGTTTAAAAAGGCAAAGAAACAGTGGTGTTTCCCACCAAACCCCACTGATTCTGTTTCATTCTAACAGTCAGTAAGGACTTAATCTCCTACGATTACAAGAAAAAAAAAAAAAAAAAGGCAGGAAGTTGTTGCAGAAAGCCACTGATACTGTTCAAGTTCTGACCTCAAGTGGGGATGAGATAAAATGAAGAATTCTATGGTATTTCTAGCTATGGCTGGTGGCTTCATTGATGTAAATGGATGCTAGCCTACATCATGCACAGGGCCATGTATCTGGAAGGTGGCATGGTTTACAATGAATCTGGGCTCACTTACTCACTCTTCTGGCTGCTGTGCAGCACTGCAGGTTTTCTCCAGGTATACAGAAGTCTAGATTGATCCATCACTGACTGAGCTTTGATTAAAGAAATATGCCTTTTCTACATATAGGCATATATGTGTTTGTATATATACACACACAAATAGATATATGTGTGTGTGCACATGGGTGTGTATGCACACATATAGTAAATATGTGCGTGTCTCAATATATATTAGAGATACAAGTATAAATAAATATAAATCTGCCTGGTGATGTCCCTTTGTTAACCCATGTTAACTCATTGAGCCAAACTCCATGTTACCTCAGCTAATTGCACTTTAAGACTCTCAAGCTCTGCTAAGAGTTGCTCTTGATTTTCTTTTTGACGTTCCATTTGCTGCATGTGCCCTTGTTTCAACAATTCTGTTGCCTGCTCATGTTCCTGATATTGCCGTACTAGCTCCTGTCGCATGTCTTCCAAACGTTCCTCATATAACAACAGCTGACTTGATGTTTCTGTGTCTGATGCCATCATCTCACTGTAGCGCTGAAATATTGAAACTATTTTAGCATTTTATGTTCAGTGACAGTTTCTAGTAAACATTTAATAAATTTTAGAAAATACTTTCACAAATTAAAGTAGCTATCACGAAAGCATTATGTTGTTGCCTGCTTCTTGGAAGGTCTAGACTTAGAATTATTCTCCATTTAAAATACAAGTTTTTTAAAGTAACTGTGAACAGTGTCAATGCTTATGCGTTGTAGCTGGTGGGGATCTCAACAGAAAATACAGTGGCACATACACTTGTGTATGAGTGTGTGTACAACAACAGAAGTTTGAGAGAGCAGTACCATACAAAACAGGAATATTACAGTTTATTCGCGATCAAGATAAAACAAGATCAGAATGTTTAACTGTTACACAAATTTGAAAGTGTAATTTTTGCTTCAACTAATGCGAAATTTAATTAAAAAAATTTTAAAACTTAGGATGAAATTGTGAGTCAAAATTTATGACTGCTTTTTACCATATTTATTCCACCTTGTCCCCACCCCATTCTTGTGAAATGCCAAATATATATTTTACACATTACTTTTATAATTTTTATGTTCAGCTGATATCCTTTATCACAAGGGACTCAAACTCTTTAAGCATTATTTTTAACGTGTTCCTTGCATAAATACCAGAATATAACCCAGCTTACAAAAAGTCTTTATACAATTTATTGCCTGCAATACAGTTTTATCCATGAAATGGAATAATCTAATTTTCATGTAACCAGTGTCATATTCCTTTCCTCACAGCATAGCATAATGCTATGACAGTCAGGCAGAACACAGAAAATAAGGGTACATAATTTAGGTCTAAAACTGTTACCCCTTTGAAAGGGAAATATTTAAATGGAATTTTCATCTTAACTTCTTTCTTTGTACTTTTCTCATTGAAATGAACTGTAAATCCATTGGAAAGATTATTCAGATATGGTTGATATGGTGTTACATACTGCCTTCCCCCCCTGCCCCCACTTACCGGTGCCTCTTCCACTGTAAGCCCTTTGACATGTGAAAAAAATTCTTCAGAAATCACCGATTCCTGTGGGGTCTGTCCTAATATGCAACCAGACTTGCTATTAGAATGAAGCTGTTCTCCAAGTGAATTGATCTCACCAGACTCTTCACTGAGTTCCTTGCAAAGTGATTTCAATTCTTCTTCATGCTTACTGCCTTTTTCTGTTGCTTTTCTAAGAGGGTTGTCAACCTCTTCTTCACTACATTGCTTTTTAATTTCAAAATGCATTCCCTGTTGATGTACAATCTGTGTTTGTACTACTTCTTCCTTCAGCCTAGCAATCCTTGACAATTCAGTCTGTTTGGCAAATGCTACACTCATTGACACAATTACCTGCATAAGAAAGAAAAGTCTGTATTAGTTTATGCTTTACAGCATCTCCTATTTCTGAAGAAATCTCATTGCTGACCATCAATAATATAAGTACTAAGAGTTCTGAACTATGATTTCCCCCCCCCCAGAGGAAAACATAAATGTAAAAGAACAGAGACATCTTGCCAATCTCATCAACAGTCACGTCTTAAAATACAGACATGCTGTATTTAAGGTAGTTTAATAAACTATGATGCTATTTTCAGTTAAAATATATTTTTTAGCACAGAATTGTCCAGCTCTTTTCAAAAAAAATTCTATAAGGCAACTTTAAAAAGTCCTGGCATACTGACATAAGTGCACCTGTGCTAAGCTTCCTCTATCTAACCAAGCATCCTTTGTAAAGGTTTCACTGACATGGAATTTTGGGCTGTATAAAGACAGCAGTGCCATGTGCTTGATACTCATCACAGGAATTTTACTTGACCAGAAAGAAACTTCTACTGGCATTTGTAGCTGCAGTTGCAGTTACAACAGGCTAGTAACTTCTGTATTGCCAAGTATCCCCTTCTAACACAAACAAATCCCTTTTCCAATCACATGAGCAGTTCTTTTCTAGATTTAAAACACAGCCATTTATAGCATAAGCTACAAAAAGTGTGAAAAAAATAGTGTAAGAAATAGAGAAGTGTTACACTTGAAAAGAAAACGCCTAACTCTTACTTTCCAGAAAATGTGAGTTTGTCTTTTGAACTTAAACTGCTCTTAACAAGACACTAGCCAATCGTGTACTTCGCTTTTCCATTAAGAAGGGTTTTCTTAGCAGCAGATGAGAGAAATTGAACTTTTAGTCCAGAGATGTGGATTACTTAAATTAATGTCATCACCCAGCGCTGGCTATAACATTCTTCTTAACTCTGACTGCAAATCCTTTAAAGAAGTATTTCTTTATTTTTTCAAATTTTTCATTTATGTTAATTTTATTTATGCCATGATATAATGAAAGCAGAGATAATTTTTCATTGTGCAAAGAAGTGAAAACTTTTTTGAAAGTCAAAAAGTAACTAAATCCACACACAATTTAATATACTCTACCTATAAAATCTTAATTTTACTTCTCATGTTTTAGAGAAAGTCACCAGATCCAAATAAAGAGTGTGCATTTTACACAATATATTAAAATGCACAAAATATGATCAGAAAATAGTGTGAAACTTAAGTGCAAAATCTTTTGAACTGACCCGCTGTTAAGCCTAAAGTGTCAAGAAATCCACTCTCTAAGCCTCTGGATTTTCTAAATAAATTCTAGTGTCAAGCATGGGTGCATGTTGTCTATTTTCTTTGACGTTTTAAAGCAAACCACCACCACCACCCCCCACATGAACAGAAATTATGAGTTAAGAATAGGACAGACAAATAAAAAACCCCAAAACTTTTCAGAACTTTTTTTTTTTTAAGACTTTCCCGTTCAGAATCCGAATGAAACAATTCCTTGTAAATAAATCAAACAAAAGTTGGCATACAGTATTGTAACTGTCTGAATTGTTAGAAATGGCAAGTGAAAATGACAGCATTTTTAAAACATATTTTAAAGTAACAAAATAAAAATAGTACCTTTGCTATTTCTTCTTCTAATCTTTCTTGGTACTGTTTTTCTAGCAATTGAACAACATCCAGATCATTCTGCATTTCAGTTTCACTAGCAAGCTGTAAAAAATGATGAAATCTCAGATCATATATTGGGGCTTTTATTTCATTAATTTTAGAAGTTTTAGAATCTGACAGAGATTTTTCTCCTCAATTAGATTATCTTCATTTCATGCAAATCACATGATTTTGTACCACAACATAAACTAGGCAAAAGACTTTGCCTTGTTTCTGCTTCAAAATTAATACAACAACTCTTCTTCCAACACTTTTTAAATGGTCAAATGCAGAGAAAACAGGTGAGAAAGCACAGCATCACAGTACAAAACAGCATCGCTATTTTTCAAAATGCAGAATTTTTAAGCTAGGTTTCCAGCAGTACTAGGGGAGGAATGTATGGGGTCTCTTCCATTTGCATTTGGTTTCTAAGATCTTTGGTATTATTTTTTCAAAATTTCTCCTAAACTGTGCAGTCTATACTTCAAAAGTACTAGGATTTCACTTAAATCACTCTTCTTTCATAACTAGTATTTAAAGAAAAGTCACAATATTTTAAAGACTCCTCAAGAAATCCCAGAATTTGAACACTAATTTTCTTCAACTTTAGTAAGAAGCAGCCCAACCCAAATGTCTTGTTTCAGAGAAAAATAAAAAAATAAAAAATATAATTTAAACCAGGACCAATAAAGCAAGTTTTATTGCTCATAATTTCCAGAAATGTTTTTCAGCAAAATTTAAATCTTCCTCTAACATGGACTGTCTAATAGCATAGCATAATACTAAGATAATAATTACTTTAATACTACCTAATATTAGTCCATATTTCAATTTCATCTTAGAACCCAAAGCATATCAATTATATTGACCATATGTATATTAGCTGTCAAGTGAGCTATATGATACCTCCAGTGCTTCATCTGTTTTTTGCTGATGAAAATTTTCAGCGTCTTCTTTCCTGAAGACGTCTTTTAGCTTTATTTCTGAACCTGTGGATACACTAAAAAGGTAGAAAAGGGGGTGTGTGTGCGCAGTGTGGAAATCAATATTTCAATAGACATTATTTTTCCTCTATTCAAATATGCATTATATGAATATCTATATTATATATATTCAAAGACAAATAACTGCAAATATTTTCTTCAGGACACATCTTTTCCCATGCCATTAATTTCATACACTTGACTTTGTAATTCATCTGCCTTCCAAATGCTAGCTCTTCTTCTCAGCGTAATACACCTTAACACCAGTTTTGCCAAGGACCTCACAAACAACTTACTTTTAAAGCTACCTGAGAATACTTTGTGCTCAATAACTATACAATAAGATGAAGACAAAAGCACCTGTTTGAATCATACGGATATGAGAGAAACCAGAATGGCTATGTGTATGAAGCCATAAAAAAACCTAGAAAATGGTTATATTTATTTTTGTTCTTTTAAATTGATGTGTAGCAACACATGCACTGCTTGCTTGCTTTCTTGTGCTATATAGACGAGGCATAAACATAAGAATAGTAAGCAATCTAATATGATTCATTTTATATTTAGATAACAACATGCTGAAATATATTCAGAGACTGTCTTCGCCAACAGAACTGCTCTATATATTCAGAGTGCTGTAAATCAGTAAAAACCAAAATAACACCACACACCACCAAAACTCTAGCTCCCCTTTAACTACATATTGAAAAAGACTTAACAAAAATACACTGCCAAAAGGCTAAGATACAGTATCAAACTAGCTAAAAAAATAAATTTCTCCTCTACAATTTGTGATCTGCTACCACACAGAAATGAATACCTTGGTAAAAGACAGGGTACAAAATGAATAGTGAGAAGGTAAGTTTATTGTCTGTGAGACTTACAATCTTAACTACACTAAGGTTTTACAGAGATCATGAAGCTTTTCTTTTGCTCAAATCTGAGAGCTGGTTTAGATAATCCTGAAATGGACTCCAGAACAGTAACAGTAATTTTATAAAACTTGTGACATTTTTAACTACAAAAAGCAACCCATTATTCTTAGCATTCATGCTTGATTTGATGAATGAACAGTGGCAACTGATTTCCTTTTTTTTAAATCCCCCCCCCTTTCTGATGTTGCAATAGGATATACAACCAGATGAAACTGTCCCCCCAAAATTCCCACGCTTGGCCACAGCTACACTTCTACTTAGAGCTTAGTTTAAAAGATGCAGCAACAAACCAGGTGTGGAAACAGATCATTCAACAGGTTACTGACTACCCCATTGAAAGACACTCATCTTCTCTTCAGGCTTAAGATGTAATGAGACAGACCTCCATACTACATTATTAGAAACCAATTTATATACTGATCTAGGAACTTTTCCTGTAAAACTCCAATTTAATTTTAATGTTTAAAACCTGAACTTCAGGTATTAAAGCTAAAAAGAATGCAACTCTTCATGGGAAATTTTTTCTCTACTCTTAGCTTATAAATATCAATAATTGCTATAAATGCTTATTTAACACATGTAAAATGAGTTTTGAGTATTTTAGCTGAATACTTATCATGAATGAATTCAGAACACTAAGTACCTATTTAAAAATAATTTAGAAATCATATATGAATATATATAACTTGTCCTGGCCAACACACAAACAGAAGTATACAGTTTCACAAACTGCATTTTGAAAATGCTCATAGCTTGTACTTTTTTTTAAAAGGATTAAAAAGTACTTAAGAAGCCATACAGTCCCTTAAAACTGAGCTCAGGCTAATAAATATGTACTGATTCTATAAGGCAGATAATGCAAAAACAATGATACAAAACTACAGCCTCAGCCTTACAGATGCATGAACATTTTCAGACGTTGGACCTCTTACTCACCTCAAAACAAGTATATACAAGTATTAATTCAAATTAGGAAAAAAAATTCATTATTTTACTTGCCACTTCCAAGACTAGAAACATATTTTAAGGAATGAAAGGAAAACTGTTTAAAAGTTAGAAAAACACAGATGGCTGAGAAAAGGCTGTGATCAAACAATAAGGGCAAAACAGCTGTTCGGGTTCTGATGGGTCGTGGTTGAAGGAAAATACTTTTATCTTCATTTCTCTCAACTTCTAAGGATTTCTCTTAACAGTCCTTTTGCTTTTTAAGAGAGTACTGTGGTAAGTATATCAAATATTTAACAATTTCTAGAAACATCTAGACAATTTTCCCCCCTCCTTAGTAGCATTTCCTATTGCCACTGTGTCTACCCATTTCACTTTTACAGTTGGGCACTGCTCTGATTAACAAACTCTCACAGTTCTCTCTCACAGAAGGGAGATTCAGATAAAAGAAAAATGTAGAGAAACTGAGTGGATTTGTAGTACAGTAAATGAAACATAAGGAAGGAATATGAGGGTCAACAATGGAAGAACAGGAAACCAGAGATGACATTGAATAGGGCACAAAAGCACCCTTCAACACATTCAAGGAGACAGTGAATCAAGGAACAGGAGGCTCCACAGCTGTCAGGATCCTCCCAAGACACTTGCACCTCTTTCAGGTTTCAATGGCCACAATGGTCAGGGCCAGGAAGAGGCTGATGAGTACATCCCACAGCCCATGACTTGGTGAAAGCCAGAATGTGTCAAGTGGACCTCAGCTCTGCCATAAACTTTCTTGCTACGTATCATTCCAGAAAATCATCAATTTCATGCAACTATTTCTACATGAGGTGTCTTTAGATGTAATGTACATTGCCTGGAGTTTCAAGGGTTAAAAGTTGTCTGTTGAGTTGGAAGTTTTGAAATTACTGCCAAAAAGCTCATATATATGAAATGACATTTACACATCATTCCAATTCTCATATCTTCCTCTATTAACTATAAAAACATAATAAATTCTAAATGCTGCCCTACTTAGTTTGCAATGTTATGTCATTTCTTCGTAACACTCAACTCTTGCAGGAACAAAACAACGTAAGAATAATGTGTTTATAAAGAATTTCTCAAATTTAAGTAAAGCACATAGCTTTACACGAATGATTATTTGAAACACTTCTTTTTGTGCGCAGCACAAAGTTATAAGCATTAAAGAACGGATTAATACCTCGTGTGGTCAGAGGATACCCCAGCATTCTGAAGCTTATCCTGCAGATGGACAATCTCTGTAGTGTACCTCTCTTCACTTTCTTTCAGCTGCTGTTGGAAATAGGACCTCAGGTGTTCCAGTTCTTGAGCATGTTGTTCTTCAAGTTGTGTTTTAAGGTTCCCTATCTCCTTCAAACAGTATTCTTGAATTGTAGGATCTATATGTACGTTATTTGGGGGGAAAATAAATTACATTAAATTAACTCCCTCCAAACTTACTAGCAGTGATGGACTGAATAATTACTGTAGCTAAAAATTTCTTCTGGTATCATATCAACTACTTTTCCATAAGAACTAATTATCACTTAATCTTCCATTTTGCAAAACTGTATTTGATATGGGTAACAGAACTTTAACTGTGAAAAACTGAAAAAGACTGAACAAAAACTGTTTCACAGAATATAATTCTGAAATATTTTAGAGATTTAAGAAAATCAGAGTATCATACTGCAAAATCTGAAAAAATTTCTTACGTGCTTCAAGAGGTAGTAAGCTATAAATCAGTTAAAATTTAAAGTCATTGTCTTCTCTCTCTCTCTGAATATACATGTATTAAAACCAGCATATGCATCTTTTTACCCATTAGACCCTGTGAAGGGGTCTGCAGACACTCCTTTCTTGTTTCCAGATGGCTAGGTTCCTCTCCTTTTGTCCTTTCTGAAGAAGATGGACATGGTTCTTTGACCTAAAAAATAATCAAGTAAATACAAATTACAATAATTTGTCTAGCAATAATGCAAAAATACTAACTGTAATTATAAACACAAGAAAGATTGGTGGCCAATGCATAAGAGAGTGTACAGTGTAACAATGTGTTTCATTTTACAGCCTGAATGACCAAGTATACATTTATAGCTAGTTGATCAGCCTGTGCAGAATGTCCACTGTAAATCTCAAACTCCTCTCTCTGGATACAAACTGTTAAGTCATAATTCCTCTGACTCCAGGAGCACTATACTTCCTCTCCAAGGAGGAGAGAAAGACACTGACACCCCCCTGAAGCCCAAAATGCAGTTTTCACATACAGATATTTTTTGTGCATGTATACCCATCAATACACATGACCTTCAACCATCTCTAGACATAATTGGTTACTGTACCTTATTTAATACATGGAAGTACTTAACTCCAAGTTTACTGATAAAATTTGTCTTTGGGAATCCCAGGCCCCTGAGGCGAGTGTAAAAGTTTGGAGCAAGGAAGACAACCTTGATGGAGGAGGATCACATTAGGGAACAAACTGGACATGAACAATTTGTGGTGCCTGATGGGATACACCAAGGAGTGCTGAAGGAGCTGGTCCACGTTATTACGAGGCCATTCTCAATTATCTTTCAAAGGTCATGGTGATTGAGGGAGGTTTCTGAGGACTACATAACAGCACTCCTACCTTCAAGAAGAGAAAGAAGGAAGATTTGAGGAACTACAGGCAAGTCAACCTCACTTTGATCTCTGGGAAAATGACAGAGCAAATAATCCTGGAAACCCTTTCCAAACACATGAAGGTGAGAAGATACTCCATTTAGCATGGATTTATGAAGAGGAAATCATACCTGACCAATCTTTTGGCACCACCTCCTATTACATGCCCATAGACAAACAGATGGATAATGGGGTTGGTGAGGCCAACTGAAAACTGGCTGAACTGATGAGCTCAAAATGTTGTGATTGGTGGCAAGTCCAGCTAGAAGCCAATAAATAGTGGTGTAGCTAATGGGTCGATACCAGAGCCAACATGTTTAACCTTTTCATTAGTGTCCTGGATAATGGGACAAGCATGCACCCTCAGCAGGTTTGCAGACTGTACAAAACTGGGATACACCAGATGGTTGTGCTGCTGTTTCAAGAGACCTCAACAGGCCAGACAAATGGACTGAGAGGAGCCTCATGAAGTTCAACAAAGGCAAATGCCAAGTCCTGCAACCTAGAGAGGAATAGCCCTGTGCACCAGTACATGCAGAAGACTGACCAGCTGGAAAGCAGCTTTGCAGAGAAAGACTTGGGGGCCTTGGTGGGCACTAAGTTGAACAGGAACCTGCAGTGTGCCATTATGACAAAAGTCCAACAGCCTCTTGGGCAGAATTAGGAAGAGTGTTTGCCATCAGGTCGAGGGAGGTGATCCTTCCCCTGTACTCAGCACTGGTGAGACACATCTAGACTGCTGGGTCCAGTGTTGCACTCCCAGTGTAAGAGAGAAACGGACATTTTGGCATGAGTCCAGCAGTGGGTCACAAAGAAGAGCAGGGGCTTGGAGCACTTGTCTTACAAGGAGAGGCTGAGAGAGCTGGGAATATGTAGCTTGAAGAAGACAAGGTTGCCCACCAGGCTTGTGGAGTCTACATCGTTGGAGATATTAAAAATTAAGCTGGACAGAGTCCTGGGCAATCTCCTCTAGCTGATGCTGCTTTGTGCAAGGGGTTGGATTAGATGAACTCCAGAGGTGCCTTCTAACCTCAGCCATTCCACGATTCTGTGACATGGGTAGCAGCTTTCTCCATTTTATCAAATCCTTGCCTTGCTCTGCCTCTCAACCAGGAACATAAACACAATTTCAAACACGTTCTTCGCTCATCCAGAGGGAAATCATGGAACAGATAAAATTCAAATACTCATATATGCTATAAAAAGTTTACCTGTTTACAATCCTTCATCAGCTGTGTTTGAAGTGCTTTCAGCCTACTGTATTCTTCCATTATCTTGTGTAGAAGTGCATCCAGTTCTTGCACAGCTAAATTACACAGATAACCAGCAGGGACTTAAAACAGAAATCAAACATTTTAATACAGTGAATTGATTACGAGTTCTCCACTGAAGAATTATCTGATAAACATTACATATTATTGAAACAAGTGACGCCCCTTCCAAATTTTGGATGCATTTTTATACAGTATTGATATGTATGATTTTTTTGTAGAGCTGCTAGCTTCTTCTACAAAAGGAGGAGGGGAAAAAAAGCAAACCAAACCAAAACACATTTTTCACCAATTTCCACTATAAAGAAAACAGCGCAAGAAAATAGCCATAATGAAAGTGGTTCAGAATAGTGAGGAACTCTCTAAAGCAGCTATTTAGGCACATTAATTAGCACCTGAACAACTAACGGCACACTTGCCAGTCTGAAATACTTGAAATCAGTATTTATTTTTTTTAAACAGCATGATAGCATAATGTCATTACCTTGAGCTTGACCTCTGTGTATTGGTAATTCTACACTCAGGTTTTCTTTCACAGCAGCAGGTCTACAGAAAATATGCTGTTCCCTATCACCAACTTCTAAAGCAGCTGAAGAATGTTCATTCTGCTTGTCACACAAAACCTGCACAACAAATGAAACAAAGAAAAAAGGTTAAGAATTTTTTATTAACTTATCAAACACAATTCACAAAGAAAGCACGAAAAATAGTGGCAGGAAAGTAGTATTTTGTGAGTATTATCTTCTATGGAAATGATGGCATAGATGTTGAGTCATAAGAACCTAGACAATCTAAAACTCCTGATAAAAGAAACAGGTATGGAAAGACTTTTCAGCTAAAGCACAAATACGTGTATTTTGGAATCGTTAATTAATTTGGAACTGCCAAGTATTAAAATCTTGCAGCGAAAGGCCTCCTTCATTAACGCTGAAAGCAAATTTACATTGTAAATGTCTCATTCTCATTAACTACAATTTTACTTGGAAGAAGGATTCCCTATGGCAGAAATTTGTATCTTTTTAGACATTACAATTCAACTTGTTCTTAAGTATTGAACAAATAAGATAAAATGGGATGGCATAAGAAAACACAAGCAAGTCATAAACAGAATGCCTCATGTTTGTTAGTGCTACATGGCCATCAGAATAGTTGCCATAGTTACGACAAGTAGTCAAACAGATTTATCCATCTGATTTTTGAAGATAAATGGAAAGGACTGCTCAGAATAAGTGGGATTCTTTATTTAAAGATTTTGGACTTAACAGACACCAAATTCAACTTACAAAAGTAAAACCATAATTTCTCCAAAAGCTCAACATGGCATCATACAGATCTTCCCAGCTGTGAAACAACTAATGCCAAAGACTCTCATTCAGCTGCTACTTCCTGTGAGCTATCATGGAGTCCTGCTTAATCTCTCCTATGTTGGCTCTGAAGTAAAAAAAGTGCTGCTATCCACCTTCCCAAAAAGGTGTTGAAAGTCCAGCAAAGAAGGAAAAGAAACCAAAACACCAAAACCAACCATCTGAAGTATTTAAGATTGGAAAACCATGGCTTATAATGAATGATAGAAGTAGCTTAATCTACCCAGAAATAAGTTCAAGAAGTAACTTTACTGATGGTCAAAAAGTACCTGTAAGGGCCATTGATTACTAGTACTCTAAAAAAAAAAGATATGGCAAAATAGTATTATTGCTGGCTGATGCTAGAATACAGACTAAAAATAAGCTTCAATTTTTGACTATAATATTTAGTTATTGAAACACTACAGCAATTTTGTTAGATTCTTAGACACTTTTAAGTCTTTGAAAGATATGCTGCAGCTAAGACAGAAATTACTATCTTATTGCAGATATGAGAGTGTCAATATGTGCGTGACATCAGACTGCTGTTAAATCAAAAACATATAGCTAGCGACACACAGAAAGGGAAAAAATAATTCCAAACTAGTAGATAAAAGACAAACATTAGATAGGAGATTAAGATTGATTGATTAATAGTTCAATTATTACTGTAGAACTGCATGCTCAAGAGGACTAAGTGATAAGAAATGACTTTGTGTGTTAGTGACTTCTAGAAAGATCAAACTTTACAGAAACATACTGGAGGGCAAAGAACTTATGCCAAAAATACACACAGGGGCAAATCATGGGATGACAGAAAAAGTAGGGATAGAAAACCATCGTGATAAGATACGACAAAAGAATTCTCTGGACGAGGACATAAAACAAAACTCTTGCAAAGTTATTTTGGAAGATCAGGTTTAGCAGTCTCTATTTTGAGATCAGTGCAAAGAGAAAAGCTGCAAAGAAAACCTGTTAAAAATTATGTAGAAAAATATGATGACTCACCATATACATGATTTTTCTTTTTCAAAATTTCCATTTTAAAGGCAGCTTTTTGGTAAGTCTTACCTGAGCAAGCCTAGAACATTCCTCAGTTACAGCTTCATTCAGCTTTTCTATAAGTCTTTGTGCAGATATGACTTCATCATCTATGAATATAAATTATTCATATTATTTCTAAACACTAGATGCACAACAACTATTTAAAGGCCTAATTTCCTGCCTCGGTGAGGCTGCCTCTTCAGGTCTTGGAGAGGCATAGGTTTTTTGTTCCCCTCTTTCTTGTTCCATCATACAGACAGATTCAATTATTAACATAGAACTGTATGTTGAAGAGGAGTAAGTGATAAGAAATGACTTTGTGTGTTAGTGACCTCTAGCAAGATCAAACTTTACAGAAACACACTGGAGGGCAAAGAACTTATGCCAAAAATATACACAAGGGCAAATCACGGGATGACAGAAAAAGTAGAGATAGAAAACCATCATGATAACATAAAAGCTCACTGAGGCAAAAAGTAGTAGCAAAGAAGCTTACCTAATGTGGGCAGGAAGTCAATGCAACAATTCAAAGAGTGTTCAATGAAACAAGCCCAAAAATATTTTGCTGATGCATTTGCTTATTATTTCAGTACAGAATACAACCTTATAGGTGAATCTATTATATAGTTCTTTACAATTGACCTAATACAACATAGCAAAACATGAGTTGTAACACTTCCTATTCCTCCTTTTTTTTTTTTTTTTTTTTTTAAGTGCCATGAGTAATAGACTACTTGTAATGGGTAAACAATTTGGTACAAAAACACTTCAAAATGTTCTATAAAACCAATTTATTGGACAGCTACATGCACAAACTCTTGTGCTTGTTTTCTTTTGAAGTCACTGTTTTTCATATCAAGAGCTTCACTCCCGTAATTTTGGTCAAGTTACCTGCTTTTCGAATTTTCAAGGTCTGGAGCTCCAGCTGATGCATTTTTTTAAGATTATTCATGTCTTGTAGATGACTACGTACAAGCTCCTCTTTAAGACTGCAAAGTGCACTCTCTTTTTCTGCTTGCAAGTACTCACGAACCTGGTCTACATGAGCTGAATAAACCAGGGATAGGCAAATGCGCTGTGCTTCCATCTGTAGCTGTAAATCAGTCTTTGAATAAAAAGACACATTTTACAAAGAGTGAGAAACAAGAAAACAAAAAGGTCCCGTCTTTGTGAATTTTTGAAATTAATAGTATGTTGAATGGAATGCTGCAGATATGGTATGCATTAGGTAAATTTAAACATACGTAGTTTGGAAAACTGAACTGTAAAAAAATAGCATGACGCTTCTTCAACTTAAAATAAAAATCAAACTAAAATCAACAAAACTCAATATGCTTCAATTCCTATTTTGCAGCAATAAAAACCCAACAAATTTTATCCCGATGAAGTGAAAGCAATATCACTACCAACAGAGTAGGTTAAGAAAGTTCACTCCAAATACAGGAAAAAAGACTTTAGTATTAGCAGACCTTAAAAATACTGATTTCCAAGGCTTGTAGTTCTAGTCTGCACTTTTGGGGATGTTATTGCTAAAGCAAAAACATGTTTAGGATATGCCAATAATGCACTATTTAGAGTTCAAGTTTGAAAAGGTTTTTAGACACCTCTGGACCACAATGATTTTTTAGTTCTATGGCAGGAAATTGCAAGACCCTTACCACATCCTCATAAAAAAATAAAATACATTTTACAGCTGTAGCTCTTTTCTATAATCTCACAACTGTTTCCAATGTGGCTTTGCTTGTGAATTTATTTCTTAGGAAATGAACAAACTACAACACAACATAAAATTAGGCAGTAGTGGTATTAGTTCACCGTTAGGTGGATTTTCAGAACATGAAAAAAATCAATCTAAAAAATTAGTACAAGACTGGCTAACATCTATTTCTACAGAAAAACTTAGTTGCATACTTCTTGCAGCATGCTATTCAACTTCATCACTATATATAAATTTAAAGCCAGATTTATGATGCCAGCACCTAATTAAATACTGGTAATTCAATACTTGGCTATTTCTATTCGCAAATAACAATCCTTCCCATACCACCTGCAATTCATTTACAATACCAAAAAATACAAGCAAAATTTCTTCAGCAAAACATAGAGATTGGTTAATCACACGATATGCATAACTTCTGTATCTTCACACATTTCTCACGCTCACATCCAGACATTTCTTAAGAAGTGGTAACCACATAGAAAGAATAATTTTGATAATGAAAGATTAGTTTTTTACAAGTTTGATAAAAGATTACTGAAGAAGAGTTTCATTATCTCTTCATATTGTTTGAATGAGTACTTAGAGAACTGAAAAGCTAATCAGATTAAAAAATTTTGTCCTGAATAAGTTTTCACCTCAATTAAGTAAGTTAAATGCTATATCCAAGTATGAAGTGCTCTAGACATCTTCTCCTTATCTTTTGTTGTTGCTGATTTAATGAAATGTAAGGGAAGAGCATTTCTTTCACTAAAAAATAGCATCTTCATACACATTGACTATGGCTATCATTCTGGTCATTCATGTAACCACTTTCAACCATTGGCCACGCTGCCACACACACACAACCATTCACCTGTACTTCAAAGCATCTAATAGCAAAAATATGATGCAAATTTCCAAGTGCAAGCTCCTACAAATTTTCATAGGTAAATTATTTTCTACACTGCTTCATGTAACATACCCGTTCTGATTTTAAGGCATCCACTTGCTGCTGAAGAATATTATTTTCACTCTGTGTAATGGCTATTAACGATGTTTCATCTGTCAGCCTGTCTGTAACCCCATGCAAATGTTCTACACAAGACTGCTGTTCCTGTTTCAACATTTGCTGAACCTCCTTTCTTTTTGTAACCTCATGATTGATATCTTTACCAGAAACTAGATTTCCTCTTACATTTACTCCTTCATCAACTTTATTCCTTGGACCAGGGGTTTTATTTCTATTTTCAGATGCTGGAGCAGCATTCTTTGGAGCTTTAGAACATTTTGTCTTAGGGTCATCACTACTACTATTTCCTCTCTGAGTATGACTAATTATGACTTCTAGTTCTTTACATTTTGCTAGAACTTGTTCTTTCTCATCTTTCAAGGATTTAACTTTTTCATTTAAATGACAAATTTCACTATGCTTTGACTTCAACTGTTCAGAGAGATTGGAAAGTCTCAAGGATAATTCCAATTTCTCACGCTGGGTAACTTCAAGCTTTTCCATAAGTTCTGTCGCACCTTTCTCAACAACTTCTCCAACCTCAAATGCATCTGCCTTGAACACCTTGATTTCTTTACTCCCTTCAAAACCAGAAGTTTTAGTTTTAAATAAAACAGGTCTACTGCTTTGTAAATGGTGAAGTTTTTCATTCAAAGCTTTGAGTTTGCTTTTATATTCAGCTTCCTGCTTATTCTTGTTCTCTTCTATCTCAGTTTTTGCCTTCAGAAGACTTGCACATTCTTTCTGCAGCTCTTTATAATTAGCTTCAAGTTTTTTCTCAGTAAATGAAAAGGCACTCTTCTGCCTTTCAGTATCCTCTTGGAGTTGACTGTTTTGATTTTTAAGTTGCTCATTTTCAGTAATCAGCTTTTCTATTCTTTTTTCCAAGTCCAAAATTTCTGACTTAGAGCTACTACTGTTGTTAAAAATGACATTTTCTTCAGAGTTTACCAACATACTTTTTAATTTCTCTTCCAGAGTTTTGTTTTCCCCCTTGAGAAGGTTATTTTGTGTTTCAAGTTCTGAACATTTTTTTTGAAGGCTATCTTCCCTCTCTCTCATTTGTTCCTGCATCAACTCAGTTTTAAGCTGCAGCTCTTGCATTTCTTGTTCAAGGGTACCTTTTTCTTTTTCCTCTTGCCTAAGCACTTCAATCTCATTCTGCAGCTCATGGATTTGAAGTGTCATTTCTTCAGATTTAGAATTTACAATAGACTGCTGTAAATCTTTTAGGTTTGAAATCTCTAATATCAACTGATTTTGCTTTGTGATTAAGTTATCCTTTTCATATTGCATGGCTTCTATCTTTTGACTCATTTCATTTTGTACCTCATCTAACTGCTGTTTATGGTGCATATTCAAGTTATCTTTAAGGCTTTCCATGTTCACTGTGTGCTCTTTTTGTAAGTCGTCTTTAAGTCTGGAAAGTTCCTCTTCATGACTAAACAGAAGCTTTGTTCTCAGTCTCTCTAATTCTGCTTCTTGAGATTCTGCCATCCTGTCCAAAACCGCATCCTTCTCCCTTTCTAGCATTTCAAGTTTTATTTTGTAATTTGTGACTTCTGCATCATGTTTTAATTCCAATTCCTTCCTAAATTCAGAGGCAGAAGCCAGCTGAGTTTTTAAATCTTCAATCACAAACTGGTATTTTTCAGCTTCATTTAATCTACATTCCATATCCACTATAGTTTGTTTGGCTCTTTGAACCTGCTCTCTTGAAAAATTCAGTTCTTGGAAAAGATCTTCAATTTTAGTTTGTTGAAGAGACTTCTCTGCTGAAATAACTTCCATCTGTTGTGACAATTCTTGCTTTATTTTTTTCCTTTCGTTGTCAGCATCTTGCAATTTCACATTCAATTCATTAATTTTAATATTCATTAAATGCATTTGATCTTTATTAATATTCTCATTCAAACATAGACTTGAAGTTTTCTCCAATTCTACTTTTTGTTGCAAAAGACGCTGTTCTATTTCCATTGCATGTTGCTTAATTAATTCTTGCTTCATTTGTACAATCTGCTGGCCATGCATTTCATCTAATTCAGCCTGAAGCTGTGCCAGTCTCCTTTGTGTTTCTAATTCCATTCTTTGCACAATGTCAGCTTCAGACTGGCTGTCTTTATAACATCGTTTCTGCAATTCTTCCACAGTTCCCATTAATTGTTTTATTTCATCAGAACATTGTCTTTCTTTCTGTTTGTAGGTTGTAAGTTCAACTCTCATATTACTTATCTCCTGGTTCTTTAGTGAAATCTGTTCTTTCAATTCTTCAAGTAATTTACTGACATCTGATAATTTTTCCGTAAGCTGAAATGATTTTTTTTCTTCTTCTCCAAGTTTTGCTTCCAGTTCTTCAACTAATGCTTCTTTTTCTTGTTTACTCAAATCTTCTCCCTCATTCTTGTGTTTTTCCTTTAAAAAAAAATAAATGAGCAAAACCATGTTCTCATTTTTAGTTCATTATCTGAACATATAAGAACATTTACAGACTTAGCTATTTAAACACAATGCCTTTCTTTACAAGGCTAGTGATCATTTATAAAAAGTAAATATAAATTACTTTTTTACATCATTTGGAGGTTTTCTGTACCTTTGGAATAAGTGACAATCCCCACCCCCTGCCCCCCCAAAAAAAGAAAAAAGGCAAAAAAACCCCCAAAACTTCCATTTTTTCCAGTTGTGCTCTGATACTTCAATAAAAATATTTGGTACAATCTACTGAAAGCTTTGTCTGTTGTCATTTTAGATGACATTTAATTTTTTTAGGTATTTTTAAGATGTTTTCCATGAAGGATAATTTAAAAAAGTACATGAAGAAAAGAGTTCATTCTTTCTTTAAGACAGAACAGATTGTTCAAACAGGTTATTTTTCATTGTTTTTCCTAACAAAATAATGTCATCTAATGAAGGCATTCTAATATACAGTATAATTTCATCACTTGTTGTAAATATTTCTGCAATTTTTTAAAACATGATACTTAATACTGACATAAAAATTTCAGCTTGAAATTATACACATATTATGTGTTAGTTAAGAGAAGCAGTCTTAAAAACTTAAAATCTTCGTATGCATTATATGCAGCACACTCATAATCTGTGCTTTGGCATTTATATTTCAAAGGAACTACAAAATCCTGGAAAGAAAAAAAAGAGATTAGAAAAGAGATCTTTCTTAGTAAGGAACATACCATTTCATACATTGTGATTTTGTCTTGAAGACATGTAATCTGCACTTCAAATTCTTCATTCTTTTTTTGATAATTCTTCAGCAGACTTTCTTGCTCTTCTAGCTGTTGCTGATGTGAAAGTATCTGTTGCTTTGCTTGCAATAAATCAGCAGCTGTGCAACTATGGCTGGTGTTCCTTAGGGCTTCACTTGCCTGCAACTTGAATGTTAAAAAAGATAAAACCTAAAATATATCAAGTTTTTCAGAAACAGCTTGCACTACATACAGTTATCTTTACTTTTTTCTTCCACATCACAAGCCCAAAGACTATCGGAAAATTTTATAAGTTCTTTTAGGAGGAACTGAAATATCCTTATTCTTTTGCGATAGCCAACCAATAAAATAATTTAATATAGTTTTATGGTGAGCTAGCACAAGACAACACTGTCTCAGAAACATTTCTAAGTTGTAAAATGAGCTAGTTGCAATTACTGTCCCGAAAATAAAATTTTTAATACTGTATTGGGTCTGGCTGAGATGGAGTTAATACTCCCCATGGCAGCCCTCATAGCACTGTGCTCTGCATCAGTAGCTAGAAAGGTGTTGATAGCACACCAGTGTTTTGGCTACAGCTGAGCAATGCTGGCACAGCATCAAGGCTGTCTCTCCAACATTTTTGCCCCCCCCCCAATGGCAGGCTGGGGCAGGGCAAGATCTTGGGAGGGGACATAACCAGGACAGCTGACCTAAACTAACCAAACAGATATTCCATACCATATGACGTCAGCTCAGATATAAAAGCTAAGTAAAGGGAGACGGAAGTGGGGGGGCATTTTTGTCTTCCGGAGCAACCACTACACGTACTGAAGCCCTGCTTCCCGAGAAGTGGCTAGACATCGCCTGCTGATGGGAAGTAGAGAATAACATCATTTGTTTTTTCTTTGCTTTCGCGCGCGCAACCTTTGCTATCACTTTATTAAACTGTCCTTATCTTGACCCACGAGCCTTTTGTTATATTTTCTCCCCCCCCGTCCAGCTGAGGAGGGGGAGTGATAGAGCGGCTTTGGTGGGCACCTGGCATCCAACCAGGGTCAACCCACCACAAATACTAAAAACTCAGGCTTCAGAATATAATCCCCTTGAAGCTCAAAAAAACTGTATTAAGTGCTTAAACAGCACAAAATACAATATTCAATTGCAACACTAAACTGTAGTCATGCAGATTAACAGAGCATCCATGGCACCTCAATCACCAGTGCTTTTTAGAACAAATGCTTCTCTGAAGCTTATCTTTGTTATTTAAACTACTTTCTAATAACACCACAAGAGGCAGGTTTTACCCAAAAATACAGGAAGGACTGGAGCATGAAATGGCGGCCCACCAAAGCTGATGGCTGGCTGTTTTGATTTCAAAGAGAACAGGTTGGATTTCTGCCCAAAGCTCTGATAACTAATTACACAAGTGTTCTTCCCTAAGATAACTGCCATCATCCAGTATTTATTAGAAGCTATTACCACATACTAGGAAAGAAAATGGACTAATCTTTATTATTTTATAGTGAATTAGTGCAATAAACCAGGTACTATAATGACAACTGTAGGATGGGTAAAGTGACTGCTGATCTATACTGAGACCAATTCTTCAAAAATGCACAAAAATTTTTGTGTTTCTGCAGGAAGTAGCCATTTATGGACCCTCCAAAGTGACACCAATTTTCAAACCCAAATAAATATTGGTAGCACTGTAACTTACATGCTGAAACTGAATTTGCAGTTTTTGACTTTGTTCAGTAAGCTCTAAGAACTCCCTCATAGTTTCATCCTTTTCCTTCCGTGCCTGCTGTAGGTTAGTAGTGAGTTGAGTGATAATGTCATCTCTTTTTTTGATAGCAGCTTCAAATTCTTGCAGCTACAAAAGAAAAAATTTAAACTATTAGTGCACGTCAAAGCCACAGACAAAAAAAAATACTAGCTTATTCTAGTTAAGTAGGAATACATCATCCCTAACTTCTCCAATTAAAAGATATCACACAGACCTACTGGAGCATTTATGTTTTCGCTAACTCTATTTGTAAATAGTTCAGACACAGTCGTCCCCCCCTTCATTTAACAATATATGACGTCTCCATAAAATGTATTTATCAATGAACAAAATCTGAACCTTTAAGAATGTTAATTAGTTAAATATATAACTTGCTTTTAAACTAAAAAGCATGGCCACATAAACAAACCATCATAAAGGAAGCCAGAGTATCTACTTAGAGTGTTTCAGCAATTTTGTACAACTACTCATGTCTACAACACTTTTTCCACAATAAATGCAAGTTATATCATCTCTCACTGAAAGTGCAATAAATTGCATTCATTGTACTAACAGCATATAATAGATAGCATGCAGTATCCTACATTGTGAACCCAGAGAAATTATTCATAACTACATTAGAAAATCAGCTTAAGCTGCAAAACTGATACAGTGTATTTTACAGATGAATATTTTGTAATTTGTAATGATGAAGAAATGATAAATGTAAAGAAAAAATCCTTTGCAAGTGTTTCATTTTTTTGTAGGATTACACTCAGGCAGTCAGAAAGTCTACAATATGGGACTATTTTCATGTGCAATTATATAAATGGATGCGTTACTCACTTTAAAGTCACTTTGTCAATTTGAACTCATTTAAGGCTAGTGGAAGCTTCACCTCTACATATTGCACACTTCTTAAACCATCAGTCACCCTCTGTAACTGTTTCGTTTACAGTGCTCCCCAAAAGAAGCTTCTCCAGGTTATATGCTGAGTCTTGAAGTTAAAATTATAATGCTTCCAGAAAAATTTTACTGATTTAGAAGATAGGGACATTATTCAGTGGGACATAAAAAACAGAAGTCCCTTAAACAAGCCAAACTATGCAAAGTATTTGAGGAAATTCTTTTAAGGTTCTTTTCAGAACACTGCAGTGAACTCCTACTTTAAAAGCACAGACCTAGTGGAAATACTAGATGTTTGTTATAATAGAGAAAATTAGGAACAGATCAGACACTTAAGTGTGTCATATCTTTCCTTTTGCATCTGTTCAATAAAATCAAAGAAGTAAATTTATCTGTTATATGGTAGTTTTCAACTTTTTAAATTCAATCTTCTTCTTTAACAAACAGGCAGAACTAAAGCACACAAAATATCTGCCGCACTCCCCTTTTACAATTCTTTTGTTTCTTCTGAAAAATAAACCATATGTATTTCTCAACTGAGATATTACGCACTGTACCACTATCACACGAACATATGCTGCAATTATTAAAATATTATTGTACCACAGCCTGTTTTGTTTTAATATATTTTTAATTTATTTTAAAAATAGTAATCATAGCCATTTTTAAAATGCAAACATTTTCACTTTCAGGTTTTTCAGGAAAAACTAACAGTAGTCACAATTGTGAGAAACTAAAATTATGCTTATGTTCTTTATTATGCTGTAATTATGACTATTATGTTTAGCACAACAGATACAAAACATAGTAATTAGAAGCTAAGTTTGACTTAAAATGCAACACAGAGATTCATCAATGGACAAAGGAATGATAAACCACCTCCTCCAGGGCAACCACCTAAAGATCACTCTAGTATGGTGGAAAACATGACGTCCATTTTCATAGATAAAATACAAATGAAAGCAGAAAAAATTATAACCGTACAATAACAATGAAGGTGAGAATGACTGAATATTGGAACAATTTTTGTATTCTACTTTGCAACAAATAGAAAAACACAATGATGTGACCTGAATCCAAATTAAAAGAGGAAGATAAGACATCAAGCACGACAAAGCACTGACTTCAGTGCATTGCACCACTTGCTTAAACTGGAAGAATATTCTTTACTTTAAAAGCCAACTTTAAATTTCAATGGTATTTCTAGAATAAGAAATACTTCCCTGTAATCCCAATTTATTAGATGTTTATTAAAACATTCTGACACAGTTGCCTTGTATTTCAGACTGGGAAGTCTGACATACAAATACCTTTTTAGTTCAAGGATCAACTCAGTTCTATCATTCCTTAGGAAGTGAAACCTAAGGTTTTTTGATCTTGGAGGAACAGGAAGGTATTAAAGAAATGCAGTCTTTGCACAACTAGAGAAGAATTAAGGCTTTTCTTGAAGAAAATTGTCTTTCCATTCCTTATTTGAAGAAAGTCACTGCAAAGACGACTGGAATTTTAGTCACAAAATACAGAGAAAAAGGACACACAATGGAAATGCCATTCAAAGAAATAGAGCGCATGGTATGTGATTGAAAGAAATTATGTGTAATTCTGTATCACACACTGACTGCATTCTGAACAGCTGCCATGAAGTGTGAACTCTTTCAGGTGACGCTCTGCATTTTTGCATGTAACCAAGTAGCAAGTAGAAAGCAACATAAGGTAATTATACCTGTTGCAATCCTTCTGTACCATATGCTGCCCTCATTTCTTCTAGCTCTCTGTTTAGCTCTTCAATCTCTTGTTGTTTCCCAGCCAATTCATTCTCCATCACCTCTAGCTGCGTGCGAGAGTGCTGCATTTCATGCTCAGAACAAATCTCTCCAACGCCAAATTCTTCTTCCTAAATCAATCCAAGTTCCTTAACATGCCATTTTTTTATGCTTTATCACAGTAAGTAAACTCAAATATCAAATGCCACCTTAGAACATTAACATACAATACAGCATCGAAGATCTTATTGCCATGGTAACCTCCTTTGTTAGTATAATTCACACCTCAAAAGCACTGACATAAAGCATTTCTTCAAGTTCTGCTTTATAATCTTACCCTTAATAGAAGTAGTAAATTGTTTTGCATTTCAAGTTTAATGACACACTATATTAATATATAACACTATATATATAACACTATATTAATATATAAATGCAGATGCAGAGCACAGCATGCAAAATAAAGTATTAGTCAGCAACACAGTTTTTGTTCAAAACAAATTGTTTGAGGTTTTTAGTATTCACCATTAGTATTACGATTCAATTTGCAATACTGTACCCTGATTAAGTCTGCAGGTATAGCTGTTCTTGTCACAAAACTGCAACCATTTACCTGTATAAAGACAATTTCTAAATACATTGTTATTTGAAATAAGGCTTGATTTCTGTTTTCCATTCATTTGAATCTTATGTGGTGTTTCCTGCAGATCTACAGGAATTTTTATGCTACAAAAACTTATTTCATTTGAAACACAAAATAGCTTTATATATAGTAAGTTGCATCACAGTAACCATAGGTAACAGGTAAATCACCCAAAACTGCAAAAAGAGATACTACTGTCTAAAAACAAAAACCATATTATGAATTTAAACATGTAAAGAAAACAAAGGAATTCAGATTTAAAGGTCAATGCAAAGCTTTATATTTTAAATTATTAAAATGCAGTACTGCTGCATTTCATATTATATGTTTAATATTTCTATATAATACTAAACATAGTTTTGCCTTCTAAAAGATATTTATACACCCCAAGATTTATTCTTTCTGAAAGTCACCAATCTCTCGATAGTCGATTAAAGGCAGTATGATAGACTCTCATCCTCAGTTTGAAGGAATTTCTTAAAATTGAAAAAGAGCAGAAATTTTACATTTAACATAAGACATTTAAAAATAATCCTCTTTCACTCACCTAACACCGCAACCCCTTTCAGCTTCTATGAGAATTTTGGTTCTACAGACTGTGCAAACCTGCAACAACGAATCTCCAAAAGGCAAGCACAAGCCAAAGTAGCAGTTACAGGTTTAAAAAAAAAAAAAAAAATCCAAATGAAAAGAACATGCTGGGTACTTGTGAGTAACCATAAAACTGACAGGCAGGCTCTTAAAACAGCAGATCAATCTTTTAAAATAAGAAAGCAAGAACAGCTGTGTTTCCCCTCAGAGCTGTTTATTATATCAGAGCCTAAAACAAAAATAATGGTATTAGAGATGGAAAGGCGTCATAGCATTTCAGACCCAAATACTACGTCTACATTAAAAAAAAGGTATACTGCTCAGACATCTGCCATAGTCTATATCAGGGCTTATTTACAAAGGACTGTCATGCCTGAGAAAAATCAATAAGAACACTGTTATAAATGGGATCAATAGTCATCGAGTTTGAATTAAGAGAACAAATAAACCTGCATTAGACAAGAATTTGCAGAGCTGACACAGTGCCCTTTCAATTCCTGACTTCCTCAGTAAAAAGGAAGATACCACAGTAAGATTACCACCTTATTTTAGGAGGAATAAAGAAAATTGCAGCAAACAGCAGTCCAGGCAACTCATAGAGACACTGCACATCATTTGTGTATTGCCAGATGTTCGCTCTACATTCAGACATACAAGTGCCTACACAGTGCCTGGCACCAATTTCTTTATTCAGATTTTGGCACATGTCCCAGATTAATAACACTAGCAGTTTAATAGAAACTCTATTATGGAATACTTCTTTTAACTTCCATTTTATTTAGGCTTAATTGATAAAGATGTAGTGTATGATTCTTGTAAGCTACCACAGTGGACACGCTTCTCTTCCTGTGAATCATTTCTGTGTGCAACAATCAAAGACTCTTAGATGCTTTATGGAAAGACATAAAAGCCTTATCTCATTAGACGTTCCAGACTCCTTAGCAGCTGAAATTTCTACAAAAGACCTTTTACTTATAAAAGGTATTTTGCTACACACATTCAGAACAACTGTCTGGAGCTTCAGAAATCCTGCCTCATTTCACAGGAGCCTAGCTCTTAGACATCACAGAAGTGAACCACAACAACACAGTAGCCCGTACTGTTTCTCATCTGATACCTCCTCCTTTCAAATGCCTTATGCCTTCTCGTAAAGTGCAAATTGAAACATGACAAGATAACAAACTGCCCTGTAATCTATGGAAAAAGCAGCCAGGTCCTGCGCTGATGGGGGCCTCATGAGCAGCGTGGCAACTTCCCGCATGACAGAAATTCTGCTGAGTCAGAGCAGACAGGACAGTTGGGGCTGAGTTATTAGCTTCAAAATATCTTAGTTTAAGATTAATTTCTCACTCATCTGCAATATATGAAGACTGCAGTCCAGATACCAACTTCAGCGTTAACAGATGTCTACGCAAGGCCTACTGGACTTCTGTGTTTTGTCTCATGGCCCCAGCAGTTTACCTGCATAGAGATCTTCTGCAAGCCCATAAATACTATTGATGTACATCCTTATAATTTCTTCTTTTAAAGCTTTGCAGTTCACCTTTAACACTGACATGTCCTTATGCCTTAATACCTTATGATGTGCTCAATTACATACCCCAGCAAACAATTAAACATTTAAAGAAATAATCAAACCACAGAGCATTTTAAGATAATGGAAGCAGGGAGTAACAAGAGCTTTGAAGACAACTGCATAAATAAATAACCACAAAGTAAGAAAAAATTAAATTTTACAATACAGGAGCAACTGTTTTGGTGAACGAAATATATGAAACAAGTGACAGTTATGGAAGTCCCTCAAAGGACGTTCTCTCTGATTTTTGTTCCTTGCTTGTATTTTCAAAATAATTCACAGAAATAGTATTTACTAATATAAAGGAAAATATAATTTGTAGTCTACTGGCTAAAAATAAATGTATAATTTATACTGCATCAGTAAACACATATGCTTAAGACAAAGAAATCTTCTTCCAGAGAAACACAAGAAAAACCAACTTCCACGTCTGAATTAAGGCACTGATTCACAACAATAGCCACCAGAGGTCAGGATTAAATTTATGAAATCACTGTATCCCTTTTAATGTTCCTTAGACCTTGGAAGACCTGAAATTTTACCTCCAAAACAGCAGTAATAATATATGATGTGTAACTGCTTATAACGTTAATGCCAGTATCACAGAGATTTCCCTTTATAATTAGCAAATCCATGCTCAGCAGAAATCAATACATACTGTTCAATCACTGAAAAATGTGGAAAATACCTTAATGCATGAAAAGAATATAACCTTTTACAGAAAGGCAAGCAGACTTCTGACTAAAAAAGTGCTTTGATTTGGTAGTAGAAACATGCAGACGTATCTGGAATGGATTCACAATTTTACCTCATGTTTTCTTTTTTTTTTTTCCCCTTTTCTGTTACATTTTGGACATCTGATTCCTTCACAAAAATTAATACTTGGACCTCCCACACTGCTTGTCTTATGCAATGTTCTTAGCCTTTCCTCAGTTTTCTAGTTATGTCACAACTGACTACATGAAACTTTGCTAAAATTAGCAACTAGGGCAATTTGGGAAAATGAATTTCAGTTGTTTTGTTTTTTTTTTTTAATACTCCATAAACAAAAACCATTTTCAGTTTGTGATGAAATTAATTACAATCATATAATACAACTAAGGTTAAAAACTTCTGAAGGATAACAATTGATGGCTTTTTAAAATATCATGGCTTAATATACTTTTCTAATTACTAATAGCACCCAACGTAAGATTTCTTTACGTAGTGGTTAAGGTTGAGGTGTAGAAGTTCATTAACATTTCCAAAAAATCGCCAACTTTGTAGACTTCATATTAACCATCTGTTCAGAAGTACACTTTGCAAATGGGTAAGAGAGTCAATAAGAGGAAAAAAACAAATCACGTGGAACAGTCTTTCAGTTATACTGCAAAATTGACACATATGGAAAATATGTGGGGGCAAATTTACCTTACACAGTTATAAAAAACCAAAAAATTCCAACTGTTGGAAAAAGCCTAACTTCCCTTAGCTCTAAGTATAGACCATAACCTTAAATAGCTAATCACCATTATCATTTAATTTAAGACTATGCAGGTAGGTGTCATTCTTGCTCAAATTGAGTAATTTGTTACAAAAGGCAAGTTGGTCATACAAAGGACTTATCAGTCTCCAGTTTGGCTGCTACCTTTGATAGTGTAGGTATTTAGAGAGGTGACAGAACAAACTGAAAAAAAAGACCGTTATTTACAGTAGAATTCCTTCAAAACAAGAATTCTTATATAAACATTCACTGGTTCTTTCAACTTTGCTTAGACAACTGTATTGGCTTATAATTATGTGTCTGTTAAGTCTCCTAAAGATGGAAATACTTATCACTGAATTTTATCCAATTCCTCAAGAGAAGGGGCAGAAGAATTAAAAACATCTGACTTATTTTACCAACTACAACAAAACAAATGACTTATGACCTATTTCACTTTGAAGCATGACAGCCTCAATTTCAACATGATTTCTGACAAAAAAAACACTAAGAAAAATACAGATGTTCTTCTAATCAATGAGGGAAAAGATGGATCAACAGGCCTATGTTTCTACAAATGTATGGTTTCTTAGCATTCCAAAAAGGATGTCAAGTATCTGAAAGAAAGGTAAACTCAAGATTTCATACAACTTCATCATTACGCTGTTACAGACAAAATTTAACTTATTCTCATCTTCTTCAACTGAAAAGGCTTCAGATCGCTTTATTTACAGGGTGGCCATGAATGTAAGTAGAACTTTTAATAATGAAAGTAACATTACAGCTGATATGAAACATATTGAAAATTCAGTTCCTAAAATGTATACATTCCTAAGCATGTTGTTTCCTCACTGCAGATACCAGACAATTGTAATGAAGTGGAATTAAAAAGAGCTTATTAAGATAGCAACTCTCATCACTTGAGTTTGCTCTTCACCAGATCCAGTATCATGTTACTATACACAAGTTTTGTGTTGCCTACTTATGTCTTGGAAAATAACTCTCAGGGAGGTAAAAAGTCTTTTTGCAAGAATGAATACAAGAAGTGCCTAGAAATGCATCTGTCATTGCACTTTTGAGAAAATCTGCAATTTTGAGGAAATCTGCAGGTTTTTAAAAGGTACATTCAGAAGGCAGTCTGGCTGTAATTCTGTTGTCTTTAGTATATGAAAAATTGGTCCCTAATGTACTTTGTAGGCACCTACAGAAATCTTTGAAGAATGAAGCAGAGTGAAGTTAAAGGTTTAGATGTGAAAATTCATTTTAAAATGAGCTTTGAATTCAACTGATATTAACAACAAAATACTAAAAATCAGAACTTATCGACAATTATCATGAGGCACTATGCCAGATCTTTTCTGTATTCTGTCTCCTTGTGCAAAGATGTGTTTTCCTGAGCTTCTGCAATCAGTCTCCAACACTGCTTCCTACAGCCTCAGAAGTGATCAAAATTTCTTAGTCGTATTTCATTATATATGTAATAGCTCTAACTTGTAAAAATACATGAACATCAATGCCACTGTCAACTGTTTTCACAGGTTCATTCTTCACATACTGCATGTTCCATTTAATAGTAATCACATACCATGGTGATGCACATTCTAAAAAGGTGCAGTAAGGTCACAGCAGTTGTTCCAAAGTGTATTTGCTACACTCTCAATGGCAAACTGTGTGCACATACTGCCCTATCATCTTACCATACATAAAGCAAACTCAGATTCTTTTTGTTCTTTGCTACTTTAATTCCTTGGACAAAATAAACCACATTTTATCTATGAAAAACACTACATCTTTAAACTGATTTTCTTCCCCAGGTAGCGTTTGCTTCAAGCCCTTGCACCTATCCCTCCACAAAAATATTTTTTCTTTCTTTCATTTACAGCACTCCAACAGCTGCACTGGAATCTTCGATTCAAAAAGCACCAGTCTCAGATACTTTTTTTAAAATTTGCATCACAAAACCCATGCCACAGAAACAATCATAATTGACCAGACCAAGGGTCCATATGGTTCCATATTCTGTATCTGAAAGTAGCCAATAATTAATGTAAGGGAACGTTTTCCCTGTACTCCCCAAGTGCCTTCTCCCAACACGCCAGAATAAAGTGAGGGTGTTTATAAACAAGGACAAGAGGAAGAAGTGGGAGAGAAAGGTGTCAAACTGGGGAATAGGGGGACAGGAAAAGAATTCACCTAAAAAGCCTGAGACCAACTCTATGAAGGAAACTGTAACCAGGATTTGATGAGAGAAGTTGGAAAGAAAAACTACTGCTTTCATCTAGGACAAGTTGAGCTGAACATTAGGAGGACCCCAACATAAGAAGAGGGAATAAAGGAGAAGAGATTTTCAAGGGAGAGGGAGAAAAAATATTAAAAGAAAACAGAAGGAGAAACAATGCTTGGATGAAGTTGGAAAGGCTGGGCAAGAAGCTTCGGAATGACTGAGGAAGGAAAAGGAATAATAGAAACAGGCTGAAAAGCTTGTAAGACTGAGCTAAGAAACCAAGCAAGGGGGAAAAAAGGGATGGGCGAGGGAAGGTGAAAAGATTGACGGAAGCTATTACAGAGAAGGGAAGAATTTACAAAAAACTAAGGGACAGAAAACAGAGTTGGTCAAGAGAATAGGCTGGGAGAAGAAGCAAGTGAAGACAGAGCATTTAAGTTGGGAAACAAAAGTCTTTTCAGTTTTCAGGGTATGTCTAGACTGCCCACTGTGTTAACGATTTTACTTTTGCACCATGCGATGCAACAGGTCAGGGACACATTGTCTGCCGTGTATATTCCCTTAGGCTTCACAATAAGCAGCTATAATAGTAGTGCTGAACAAATAGTTATTCTAAGGCATAGTCACCTTCTCTTACAAAAGGCTAAATCAATAGAGGAGCAAAGTATTCTAAACCAAATTTACTTCAGCAATGGAGACTCATTTGATTACTTCATCCCCTCTCACTCATTGCCAAGTTTAAGATTCTGGGGTGTGTTTTGCAGAAGCGTTTAGCACAGAGATCTGCGAAACAAAACCCAGATTGTCACTACAGAAAGTGATTGTTTGAGACATGAAAAATTAGGTTTTTAAACTAGAAACAATATTTACTGTAGATATTCCATGGCTATTTCTTGCAAGCATGTTCCTGACCCACACTTATGCATGAGGTAGTTTACTCCTTACAAACATTAACAAACCGTTTCATTTGGCAAGACCAAAGTTCCATGTATGCTACTACCCTTCGATGTGACAGAGATGAGTAGTAGCTGCCAACGTGTGGTGGGTTGACCTTGGCCAGCAGCTAAGCCCCCCCCTCCACAGTCATTCACTCACTCCCCCACCAGCGGGATGGAGGAGAGAATCGGCAGGGCAAAAGCAAAAAAAATTCATGGGTTGAGATAAAGACAGCTTAATAAGTGAAAGAAAACAAAACAACTCCCCCAAACAACAAGCGATGCAAAGGCAATCACTCACCACCTCCCACCAGCAGACTGATGCCTAGCCAGTCGCTGAGCAACAGCTGCTTTGGAACTCATTAAAATGTAATCAACTTATTAAATAGTTTCCCACAGAAAATTAGTAGAAATTATGCAGAGCCGCAACTCCAATGGCAACATGAAGCATTAATACAACCGTAACGATGACATTGTTACAACAGTTCATGTATCTACTACATTATTGATTATAGTAGCCATCCCATTATGTAGTTGACATAATGCCTGCTTTAATGGTACATGAGTCATACCAGTAATGACATGCAACAGCTTTGTCTATAATATCACATCTATTCTTTCTTTCCTTCTCTTTTTGAAAAACAATGCACAGCATTGCAGTAAACATGTAAAATAAAGTTGAAAGAAAAGTTAGGAAAAGCATTACTTCAGCCTTACCTCAGAACTGTAATCTTCTACTGTGGTGGAAATTTCACTTTCTGGCTAAAATAAAATATTAAAATATTTACAATGATGGCACTCTAAAAATATTAAACAAGACATTTTCCATCTGTTTCTGGGAATGTAGATAATATTTGAAAATATTAAGGTATCCATGAATTTGATTAGAATACATATAGTGAAGGCCACCTTCACTTCCTTGAAATCTCAGCTTTAAAAAAGAAAGTTACTTTGCTCTTCAACTATGATCATGGAAACATTATAATTACATGACAAAGTCTTCTAATGAAAATATAACGTACAGGTACAAAATAATATTTTGGAAATGTAACTTTTTTTTTTTTTTTTTAAAGAAATAAGGAGTACCGAGAAAAGGGCTTTTCTCTGATAGATTAATTTTACCTAATTAGGAATTTTGCTGGCTTAAGAACATCATCATATACAGAATGCCATTTTCATACATGCAGGACTTTTGACATTGACTAGAATTTTAAAGCAAATACTCATCATCTCCTTCAGCTTCCATGGAAACCAAGGAAAGGTAAAAGTGATCAGGAAGAACAAGGACAAAGACTCAAAACTTGTGATCTAACGAATTAGAGCAATTAAAGGAACAAAGCCTTAACAAAGTGAGCATAAACATGCCATGGAAGATGCCTGAATTAAATATAGAGTATCCTGATGAACTACATACAATGTATCAGGTTTGAAAATCAAGATGTTAGTAGGAAAATATGCAAAATATTTAAATTATCTACATAAGATGCACTATTGGGGAATAAGCAAGTACCCTTTTGAACTTGAAAAGTGTAATTTTGAGTTAAAACTACTTTAGCAAAAATGAAATGTACATAATAGGGCTTCTTCAAAATTCACTTAACTTTAGCCGGCCTTACATTAAGTCAGTCTCCATTTTACACTAGATTCTGTCAGGCTTATTTTCAAAGGAACATAGTCAGGTTTGCATCAGTAGACATCAGTAAAATTTGGAACTGTCGACTGTGTTTTGTTTTGTATTTATTTTAAAAGAAAACTGCCACTCAGACCTACTGGAGCTCTGCAGTTTTTATAACCCCAAAATCATCAATTCTACATATTTTGAATCCAATATGTAGCTCCACAATGTAATTAACCTAAAAAAGGGGTATTATTTTATGTACAGAGTACACAAAACTAACTTAAAATATAAATGTGGAAGCTAAAACTCATACAGTGCATATGATCTTAAAAATTAAAGAAGTCCACCTTAAAAATAAGCCACAAACTGAAACAGAAATCAAAATTATGTTGTAAACCTACAGGGTGACAAAAGTGTTTCTGCCATGGAATACACAATTAGTACTTAATGACATTTAATTTTTATATAAATATACATTTTATTCATATTATATATACTTATATACATGCATACACACACAAATTTTACTTATATGTATATTTGTGTATATATATATATGCATATACACACACACATTCATTTCACATATCGTTTGTAATCTATGTCCTTGGTCGCGGACAAAGTCCTCCAGAAGGAATAAAATCAGGGAAAACCACATTCTTACTTATTTTCATAATACAAATAACAAATGTATGGCCATATCCTCCTACAATTTTTCATGGTTTGTTCCAATTCAGAAGACTTCACAAAGAAAGATTAGAAGTATTCCTACAGAAGCTCAGAAGTATTCCTATAAATTTACATATTTAATTAGATCTAACGACTCTTGAAGTTCTTTATACAGTGCATGAAATACAGACACTTCTCAACATGCAAAAAACACGGAAAAGTAGTGTGACTTCTTATATTGTTTTTCCTTGTAATGCTTTTGAATTATATAAACAGCCCCTTTTATAAGAAAGATGATAAATGAATGTTTAGATCCTGGGATAAGCTCAAGCCTAGTAGATAATCATAGTAAAAGGCAAAGAACTTGTAGATTGATGCTTAGGCTAGAGTGAGAAAATATGAATTCCCTAAGGAAAGTGATTACTGAAAATAATTCTCTAATTTTTTATGGTAATTTGGCCAGATATGAGATTTTCTTTTTTAAATGAGTGTATTGCTTCTCCTTTCTGAATACCAATCTAAAGTATAAAAAAAAAAAAAAAGAAAATTATTTTTTAAAACTTATCAAAAACCATATAGTGCTCCATCAGTTTAAGTGTCCAGTATCTGTTAGCAACATAAATAATCCTTCTAAAGTATCTCCTTCAATCCTGTATCTAGATAGTTTTTTGGCTGTTAAGACCAATTATTTTTGTTAAGGGATTTACTGAAGATAAGCAAAGAAAGATGGCCAAATGAACACAAGTTAAATGGATCCGCCTTCTGTGCTAAGGGGTTCATCCAAACCCTGCTAAAAATCAGTTAAAAACACTTAAATCCTATGAGCTCACACATTAGACTCCAACAGTGTAAGACTTAATGCTATTCTTCTACTGTCAGAATCAATAACATTACAAGTAGTCAACATTTTATGGGCACTCATATTGTCCTCCAAGCAGCTATGTTCTGTTCCTAAGACCTGACCAACTTTATTTCAAAATCCAGTTCCTTCTATTATTAAGCTATCCATTCCATATGCTTCAATTCTTTTATGGTCAATAGAAGTAATTAGGTTTTACACAACTCATCTGTCTGAACCACTGGGGTCCAGTTTAAAAGGAAATACTTCAAAAAATTCATATATATACACACAGTTAGCAGCAACACATCTTTTGTCAGGATAATGCCAACAAAGCTATTCATCAGTTCACTCAATATTCTATGGAATCTGAAATAGGTTTCTGTCACACTCTGACTTCAGGTTGTTAGTTTGCATGTATTCTACCACCCATGCCCCACAGCATTTTCTTGCTACAAACAGACGCTCTCTTCTGGAAAGATGTTTTAATTTTTTATTTAATATTTTCTTCACTGACAACGTAGTTGACAGTTGCCTATAAAGAGTCTTTGAGATGTTTGTTCAGTGTATTTTAAGTATCTCAATCAACTCTGCAGGTAGTACCTTTAATGATAATGCTTAAGTATTCAGAAAATTAAAAACACTTTCATCTGTATACGTTCTTCAGAGGAAATACTGCAAGATGATACAAAAAACGGGAGTAATCAGCCTGTGAAACACAGGAGGTCCATTTCAAAATAACTTGTTTCTGTATGCAGTTAAGCATTGCTCAGAAGTCACGTTCTTCAGCACTGGACGCCCAACATTATCACAGGATTCACAGAAGAACTCATATACGAAATTGGCCGCAAGAACTGAAAAGTGATTTTTATGTTTCTTTAGAAAACTTTCATAGGTGACAATAAAACATTTTGCAAGAATGGACATCCAATACTAAACTGCTCAAATTGCAATGGATGAGAGTATTAAAGGGTGAGAACCAAGACTGAGTATTCATGGAACAGAATTCCACCTGAAGTAAATTACTGACTTTTTAATGACCTTAGTGTAAACTGTTACAAAAATTTAACTACAAAATTCTGGACTCATTCTTGAACATGTATGAGCCAGTGGTAGAAGCAAAACCAAGTTATTTTATCGTGGCCAGTTTCACATGGGTCACTAGTGATCCAAAGATGATCAAACCTGAGTAAGACTAATTAAGAGGACCGTGACTAGTAAGGGAGGCAAAGAGAATGTAAACTGAAAATCCCAGTCATGAAACCCTCTCTTTAGGTCATCCTGAACTTTATGGGCCTTTAATATTTGCAGAACATTCTGAAGCGCTATTCTTATACATTGCCTCACCATGCCTTTCTTAGTTCCTATCCAAAACCCATTCAATTCAAAGAAATGTATTCTCTGGTAACTTATGACCCAAACCAATTGACTACAATCAGATTTAAATAGTGGAGATAAACCACTGCCAAATCTGAACATAATGTGCAGCAAAGTAGCCCACTCTTCAGTGTATAAATCTCCTGTATCAGAAAACATCATCAGCACAGAGGTAACCTAAGGATTTAATTAGGTTTTTATTCTTTGGTAATAACGGCCTTATAAGTGTTTAATCTAAATACTCTGTAAATCTGCAAAGACCAGGTAATACAGGTAATTTCTGTGTCAGTAAATCTATTATATATCAGTATTTACAGAGAGAAAGGAAGGCATCATACCACAGGTTGTCTTACATATCAAGGAAAATTGGCAAAATATCTTGGCAACCTTTTGGCCAGGCAGTGAATGGAAAGATGACTGGCTTCAGTCAGAACCACATGCTGCTGAGAATCTATTCTCTTCTCTCGAGGCACTGACTTTACTACTGAGCAGACCATTTCCAAACATTTGTTTACCTTCATTCTCCAATTTCAAAACATTTTTCAAGGGATGCTAGATTATCTGAAGTGACTGGGCTAATTTTTACTACATTTTATTTAACCATCCTTTTTTTCAAATCCTCCATCGTACTGTACATCCCAGAATATCTCTTCTCTAGTCAAAGCCTTTGGTTGCTCTTTGCTTTCATGCTTCTATCATAGGAATGCCTCACCCACATTCACCACCTATGCCTTTTCTCACTGAGGTGTCCCCTCCGTTTCTCCACACTGCTTATGTTTGCATATTTCTGTCATTTTTCTTCCTTAGTTCTCAAGAATCCTACCCAGTGTCTCCTCCTTACTGTTTCTGTTCTTTTCCTGTCAAATCTCTGGCGCTAGCAACTGGCGTAAGTTATAGAAATGAAACAATGAACACACTTTATCACCTACCTGAGTAAACATTTAAGCTATTCTAAAACTATTACCAAATGGATTTGTCCTGTGAAAAACAAAAGACGAGTTACTAATCCTACCTTAGTCAATTAGCAGGTATTCTTCATCACAGAACTTTTAACTTTTCTTTTCTAAGAAGCTTTGTATAATAGCTTTTACTACCCAGGTGACTCAAGGACAATTTTACTGTGCCGCAGGTTAATTTCTTTTGCTTTTCCGGCATTAGTACATTCTTGCAAAGCAGCAAGCTCTGATGCATTGCTTCAAGACTTCTCAGAGAAGGTGCTCTCAGCAATTATTTACCCTGGAAGTAGCTTTTGCTTTCTTCCATATTTAATTGCAGGAAGTCACAAAAAGAAGCAACCCTAAACCCAGGAGTTTCATTGATCCAATTTATTTCCTTGGCTGTGTCTTCTAGATTATTTTTACTTCTATATGGAAAAGGACACTATGGATGTCAAGACCAAAAGATATCAGGGTGCAACAGAGTAAAGACAAAAACCAAAGGCAACTAGAAACTCAACATATTATTCTCTTTGATGAAGACAAAAAGCATTTAGCACGAAACAAGTTAAGACCCAGAGACTTTAACCAAGAAATACCAACTGGCATTTCTCTAATAAATCTTGTAAATAAACTGTTCCTCTGATAGAGGATGGAAAACCTTATAGGAATTACAAATGAGTTCAGACAGAAGGTAAAATGGAATAGATAAGGACAGTACAAAACAATGATAGTTATTCCAGAGTTCTTTGAATTAGTTTCTGTAACTTGAGGGATTACACGGGATGGAGGAACCCACCCTTAGGAAGACAGGGAGAAAAAAAAAGGGAAAGGGATGACTGCAAAAAATAACTTTGAATTCTCTAAACAGACTTTTGCCTTCTCTGAAAAGGAACTCCTCTAACTTCAGATGGGGAATAAGCTCCCAGAGGCGTACCTCTATTTCACTTTCTGTTATTCATATTGAGTAAAAGAACTCTCTGTTATTTGCATTTGGACACGCTAATTCCACTGGGGACTAAAAAATCATACTAGAAAAACTGCAGGGAGATAAACTTCTACCCACAAAATTACCACAAAAGAGCTCAGTCAGGATTTTTAGATAGATGGGCAGTAAAGTCAGATGTTCTGAGTCTATTTTGTGGTACAGAAAGAACAATTCTAAATATGAATTCCAGTAAAGGACGAAATAAGTAAGTGGAATCAAAATTTAGCTAGAAAATAATCCTGCATGATGCCTCCAGTAACCTTGCCTTACTCTTTTGACACAGCAGCCTATAAATATTTAATGTTGGGTGAAAAAGCAAACAGCTCAAAGAAGCTGTCTGTAATTCTCCATTGCACAGATTAGCTTGAAACTGCCTATAACATTGGATGCCATTTTAACTAAGCAAGCTCTAATCCAATTACTGTAATACAGGCTCTCTAACCAAATCATTGCACTTTTAAGACTAAAATCAGTAAGTTATAAGATTCATTGAAACTATTTCAGAATTTTTCCTCTTCTATTAATACTGCACAGATAGAGACTTTAGCAATCATCTTCCAACTCCAAAATACCAATTACTTATTTAACATGAATAAGCAGGCCACAGACAACATGTAACAAAGAAAAATGCTCTCCCAATTGGGAGCAGCTTTTTTTTGGTGGAAGTGAATACAGTTTTGGAAGTCAATAAGACATGAGTAATTCAGGATAGTCAAATTACAAATAAACACTAATCACCATACTTTTTTTTTTTAAAGCTACATTTAAAACAAAACAAAACAAAACAAAACAAACCCCAACATACCAAAACCCCCTATGCATCTCTATATTTATTTATTTAAACTTAAGTTAAGCTGCTTTGGGAATAAGGCAGACCTCATAAAAATTGTACTCAATCTTAAGAATATATTTATGTATGCAATCTTTAGCAACTGCAGTGTAGGTATTTTTTCCATTTTTAAAATCATCTGTGTCTTGTACTGTTAAGCATTCAGAAGCCAACACAGGCTACTAGGACCAACCTGATCTAATTAGACCTGCTTTGAGCACAGGATTGCACTAGATGACCTTGGAGGTCCCTTCCAACCTAAATTATTCTATGATTCTGTACTTTACCCTGTTTCTCCAATTGTAGTAGAGATATTTACCCTGACTGAGAGTAAGTACATCAGCAGAGTCCATCTGTAACATGCAATCATGATGTACTTCAATATATATTTGCTTAAGAAAGTGTCTTCATACAGTTACATATTTATGTAGACTATAATAGTTAAAACAACAGTTTAAGTGATTCCCTTTAAACAGTGCTCTGCCCTAACAGTCCTCTCTCGTTAGTTGTAGATAACCTGCTGCATTTCATAAAGTACACCTTTCTCTTCTCCTAGAAGGCAAAAAAGTCTCACCTTCACCTATGAAAACAGTCATTCAAATACTCTTTAAAAAATTTACTTCCTCCTCCAGGAAAAGCTACGAGTTGAACAGACAGTTTTATTGAGTTACTACAAACAGTTCTGAAGCCCTCACACGAGCTTGCTAAGTATAGATACATGCCTTTATTATGTAGCTTTTCACGAAGTTCAAAATATCTAGTATACTGACATACTGTAGGCTTAAAATTGTAAAATAAATGGATCAATTACTTTACAAGTTTTTATTCACATGTATGATTTGGTCTGCCCCTCCACCAGGGTAACTTTTTTCTTTTTTTTTTTTTTTTTAACACAAATGCAAGAAATTTTTAAAAAGTGTAATTTCTCTATTACTTCTCAGCTGTAGGAAATGAGATTATGGACCCAAAATAGTTACAAATGGTCTATCCTAGCACAGGACTGACAAATCAAAATGCATTGTGCTCATCTGTACTACATCTCTCAGAAAAGATTGCATTCACATGCACAGAGCTGGGATTCTGCATTGACCTGCTTGTTCAGAATGCCACTCGTCCTTTTAGAGGCACTGATTTCACAAATGGAATAAGCTATTCTGTAAATAACATCAGCATCTCTTGTCCCTCATATTTGGAACAACATACTACGTTATGTGAATTCATGTCCACTCAGAACTGGAGTGCCAGTGCATATCACATGGGGCCTCTTACAACTTTCCAGAGCATGTACTTTCAGCCACTAGCAATCAGGATTATATTTCATTAAGTAGTAAAAGTAGAGTATCTATTTATCAGTCTTGTAAGGCATCCAGTTCTAAGTAGTGTTTTCTAAATTCATTCCTCCTCCTCCTCATTAACCAGAAAGACTCAAATTACATTATGGATACAAGAAAGATGTTTAGTTTTGCATTTTGCTGTAGCCGTAGCTGCTGTGATCAAAAATCCACTGCAATTTGTAAACTTTTAATAAAACAAAATGCATAAAATGAAGCAATAAAACAATACCAATTTTTGCCCATTTAGGGAGTACAGCAGTACCAACAACCTTTCCATAATCTACACTACACTGATTACGACAGAAAACATGATGCCAGCAGGCAGGTAGAAAGTGCCTTCTCTGGACATATTAAGGACAGGCAGAGGAGGCAAGGAAATAATATCCAAAATCGCATATAATTCTATCATTTCCACTCTCAAAATTAATGGACTATTTTTCCCTCCCCAAAAGCAACTGTTTACAGCCTGAGACAAACTTACCTCAATGGTGTAAGTCTGGCTGTGTTTGATAATTTCTCCACTATGCAAAGTCCTGATAATAGCAAAGTCAGCAGTAGCAGCTGCTCCCCTTCGGCTGCTGCACGTGGATGTTTCATCACCTTGAGATCGATCAGTATCAATCCCATCTTGTATTGATTCTTCATCTTTGATGTTTGCTGTTTTCTTCCTCTTTTTCTGCTTCTTTGATCCATTTTGACCATTGGTTTGCGCTTTCCGCTGCCTAAATTGGGCAAGCTGTATAGAAGACAAAATCTTGTTAAAGATGAAAGTTTTCCTCTTTATTACTAATGACATCCACTACAAAGGCTTACCAGCTGTTCTACATAAAGCTTCAAACTAATCACTGCTGAAAACAAGTTGGAAGTTAATGCTGCATATCTGAGACACATTCAGATTATTCTTCTGTTTACATAGTTTGCCTTAAAAAAATTCTTAAATGTGAAACAACAATCTATTAATGAATTCCTTTTCAGTTTCATACTAGCAAGTTACTGTTCCACAGATTGATACCTAGGAATCAAAACATTCAAAGGTAAAGGTACAAATGTCACTATAAAAGACAAATGCAATGAAATAACCTCTGATCTCATTTTTCAATTTTATAGTAACAAATACCTCAAAAATAATTTACAGAAATTACTTTTAAATTTTATACCAGAGACAGATAAAAGCAAATCTCTCTTCCAGCAAGTATCACAAAGTTTTTTTAAAAGTTTGTTAGAACTCATAAAGCAGATCAAGTTACTGAAAACATCATAAAGAAATAGCAAAATACATAATGAGGGAATAGTCTAAAAACAAACAATAAGCAAATTAAAAGATACGCTACCTTGTAGCAAAACATGCTGATGAGCAAAAAGTCACAGGTGAGCCAGGCACACAGTTGAAAAACCAATTAGTATGTAAGCTATTCAAATACTGTAAGACACTGCCTTTTGAAGAGCTTATCACTTTTAATCACTTTATAGTGGTTTACACAAGAAAATCCATTTAAAATATTTTTTTCTTAACAAGAACAGAATTTCTGTTCAAATAAGAAAAAGCAAGCACGACAGGTTTTACCAATTAAAATTCAAAATTAAACAGATCCTACCAATGAAATCTGGAAACAAAGATCATTATTTTCAAATTGAAGAGTCCAACATTAATTGCTACAATATATTTTATAAATGTAGCTCCAACATAAAGCATACGAATCAAGATCCTAAAGCTTTAAATACTTTTTACAACAACTAATACCCAAGTATCATGTATTTTTTATAAATCAGCTGTAATCTTAAGAAAAAGCTATAGAAAAGATAGCATGTTTGCTCCTGATATTCACCAGTCGAGAAAGCCAGGCTTCCATCCAACCTCTTCAGCAACATGCAAATCAAGCAGGACACACAGATCCTCTTTCCCAGTCACCGGTTACAGTGCGAGCTGTCACTTGAAGTGTTCTCTAGTTCTCATCTGGCCCCAAGATAGCTGAGAAGCCCCAATCTAAATAAACGCATCACTGACAGATCACTGCTGACTTCTGGCTAGTTTATGCTTACGTCCCTTTATTTGTATTTCTTCATGGGTTTCTTCAGCCTCCTTCTCCATTCTTAGGATGACTGACAGTTTGGCATATGGCTCCTGCTCTGTTTACAGGAGGAGGACCTGAAGATTTGCTGAGCAAAATATACTCACCTACGTATTTAATACTTAATTCCTCCCTACCACATCCCTAGTTAGTTCAACTTAATGATTTTTTTTTTTCTATTTTGTAAATAGGCAACTTTCATTGTTTCACCAAAACTCTATTAAAGCTTATAAACACCACAAATTCTGAACAGGAAAAGAAAGGATAGTCTCCTCCTGACTTCAAAGTTTAAGGAGAAAAAAAAAAAGCATAGATTTAGCTTCTTAAAAATGGGAAGGGTGAAGGTTCCATTTGTCTCTATGACATTACTACATTCTGCTAAAACTGTAAATTTACCTCAACAAAATAGTTTTCAATTTAACCAAAAGACAAGCAGAATTTGTCCAAATGCCACAATGACATAAAACAGATAACCTGATTTCAAGTGCAACTACTGAGATTTCACATTTTTTACTTTTTAAATAATGGAAGACATGTAGTGCCACTGGTCAAGAACTCTCTTCCCCAACTTGATTGAAACCTTCTGTAATGGAAAGTTAAGTTGGCTTTTTAAAAGCAGCTTTACAGTCTTTATTTGTCTACAAAATTAGATGTGTAGCTCAAGGACAAGTGAATTACTCTGTGTCTCTCCTCAAGCATTTTGCATATTTTAGCTGAGGCATCTGGGTATGCCAGATTTCTCTCCTTTCAAAATTAAGTTGTCGACTCTCACTTGTTCAGAATTAACAGATTAAACTCTACCATGGCAGTTATAAACAGACCTTATTTTTTTCTGTTTAAACGTTGCTGAAGATGGGCACATATAAAAGCTAAATGCATATGCAAACTAAACTGCTATATTTTTATATTACACAAGTTCTCAACTGACAATTTCTGTACGGGTATTTAATATTTTGGAAATAAATTACACTACACTATTAGCGCAGATGCACGCACAAATGATAGCACTTTTTACTCCGCACATTCATGTATACACAAAACTGTCCAGCTATTAATGCAACATAGCTTCAAATTCACATTTTTAATCAAATTTTAAAAACTAGAAATGAGAGAAGCAGCATAATGAAAAGCTACTGGTGAACAAATACCCCGTGATGCTTACATGAAGACAAGGGAGTCTCAGATACCTAATTCCTTCAGAAAATAGGACTCGGGAACTAGAGTTGAGGATCTATCTACATTTCAACGACAAGCAGGAAAAATTCGAGCAGCAATCATGGAAACTAAGGAAAATAAATTTGGTAGAATTAAAACTTTCATTAAAACAGAAAAACACTTCCAGATATTTTATTTCCCCAAAAATCGTTTTTCCAGTATGAACAAAATGTGAAACAAATACAAGCTGATACAACCATACATTCCTTTACCCTGTTGTATTGGGTTTGTGTGGCAAGGTTTTGGTAGCTGGGAGGCTACAGGGGTGGCTTCTGTGAGAAGCTGCTGAAGCTTCCCCTGTGTCCGATAGAGCCAATGCCAGCTGGCTCCAAGATGGACCCACCGCTGGCCAAGACCGAGCCCATCAGCAATGGTGGGAGCACCTCTGGGATAACAGATTTAAGAAGGGGAAAGAACTGCTGCACAACAGCAGCCAGAGGAGAGGAGAATACGCAAGAGAAACAGCCCTGCAGACCCCCAGGTCAGTGAAGAAGGAGGGGGAGGAGATGCTCCAGGCGCCGGAGCAGAGATTCCCCTGCAGCCCGTGGGGAAGACCATGGTGAGGCAGGCTGTCCCCCTGCAGCCCAGGGAGGTCCACGGTGGAGCAGATATCCACCTGCAGCCTGGGGAGGACCCCACACCGGAGCAGGTGGATGCCCAAAGGAGGCTGTGACCCCATGGGAACCCCGTGCTGGAGCAGGCTCCTGGCAGGACCTGTGGACCCATGGAGAGAGGACCCCACGCTGGAGCAGGGGAAGAGTGAGGAGTCCTCCCCCTGAGAAGGAAGGAGCAGCAGAAACAACGACTACAACCCCCATTCCCCTGTACTGCTGAGGGGGGAGGAGGTAGAGAAAATTGGGAGTGGAGTTGAACCCAGGAAGAAGGGAGGGGTGGGGGGAAGGTGTTTTTAAGAACTGGTTCTATTTCTCATTATCCTACTCTGGTTTGATTGGTAATAAATTAAATTATTTTTTTTTCCCCAAGCTGAGCCTGTTTGACCTATGATGCTAATTGGTAAATGATATCTTCCTATCCTTATCTCAACCCACGAGCCTTTCCTTATATTTTCTGTCCCCTGGCCAGCTGAGGAAGGGGAGTGATAGAGCAGCTTTGGTGAGCACCTGGCATCCAGCCAGGGTCAATCCACCACACCTGTCTTCCAGGCATATCGGCTTGATAACACCAAAACTAAGTCTGTGGAGAATTTAACACTGCTTCTGTCAGTTCTAAATCTGCAGTTTTGAAACAATTCAACATCAAGTGTCTGTCAAGTTACAAAAGTTGCAAGCAAGAAGAAAAGATGTAAACACAGATGTTACTCATGGAGGAGGAAGGATCAAAAAACAGAAGCTGAAGGATGCTCAGAACAGGCTCTCTGCATTGATCCATCTCCAAGGAGCAAGAGAGAATGAGCACTTTACCCCGGGAAGGCATCAGGAACATAGTCAGCTGTGATGCAACTTTACCATAGGTTTTAGCACATCTGAAAACCAATCTAGAGCAAGTCTTCTTTCACTATCCGCCAGCGTGTTGCCTCCAGCTTTTCCCATCATGCTGATAAGACCTTGGATCCTCCAAGCAGTATTGAATCCTGTTAAAAATTCCATCAGTGTTTTCTGGTAGTGAGTAACAGCTGGTTTTGCTCCTTATCCTTGTCTCTCAGCTTTTCCATCTAAAATACCTAACAACTTGCAATTTTCAGCTTATAGGTTTTTCAAGTCCTGCTTGTAGGCAAAAAAAAGCGACACTCTTGGAAACAGATGTGTCCACTTTATAGCAATATAAAAAATTGTATTATGGAGTCCATGTTTATTGTCCAAATTATTTCTGTTGAATAGCCATTGTATAATTAAATTCTTAATTGCAATAAATAAATGAAAGTTTTAAGCTAAACTCTGAGAATGAAACTATGTTTCTTTCCTCTTAATGCATAACAACCTACAATAAAATTGTGCAGGAAGAATTACATGTTTATTTTCAGAACTGCCATTTACAACAGCTGCTCAGCTTTCCAGTAGATTGAAAAATGGGAAGTGATTGGATGTTAGCACTAAATTCTGTGGATGCACAAGACATGTTGCCTCTTAGAAAAACACCTATTCAAAATCACAAGACTACAACAGAGCAGCGTGCAGATAAGTAATGGGTATACTTTTCAAAATAATTTCCCACAATAAAAAAACAATTGCACCAGAGAACTTAGATATTTAAGCATATATTTATTTATCTGGTTCTAATTATAATTTCTTTCTACTTATGAATCCCCCCAAAAATACTAGCACCAATCGCGCATCACAGACTGCAGCAAAATTACAGACACCTGGTACAACATTACCTTAGCTTTTAAATGCTGATATCCTCCAACTGGCAGAAAGTCAGAAAAGTGGAGGAGAATCAACCACTATTAGGAATTAAATACTCTTGAGACAGAAGGGAACTAACTTGCAGAGTGGTGGGGATTACTTGTGTAACTGTGTTAATTATGATAGTTAATGCACTGCTATAATTACAACAGCAGCATTATTTATTTATTTATTCAGCTATCTTCAGCACATTCTGACACTTGGCAATTGTGCCAGCAATCTAGATTGCTGGGATACACTGTCCACTGATTAATTTCAAATATGGTCTGACTGAACTATTTCTAGAGTAGAAGTGCATGTTAAAATAAAATTTGGCTCCAACAGAATGCAAAACTTAATCTCCTCTTAAGCATTTAAAAAAATATATAAAATATCCAAACAAAAGCTGCAACATTTAATCACTGCCCATATATCAGCACAAGAAAATACTGAAAAAATCCATTAATATTTAAAAAGCTACAGTTATAAAGCATAAATAGCTATATTTTCACTTCACATGCAGAAAAGACTTTTTAAAACAGAAAAAACTGGATGCTGCCTTATGATTGCTTATTATCCCTTAACATTCTGAGATAATGTATTAGATCCGGATAGTCTCATTTTCAGAGTTAACAGGAATTAAAATTGCTCAGTGCCTCTGAAGAAGGCTGTTATGAAATAAGATAAACAATATTTGCTGTACTTACTGTTTAAAAAACAAATTCTAATTGCTAAGACAAGAAGTTTATAGGTAGCATATCCTGTACAAGTATAGTTGTACAGTTATACTTCATGTCTTAATTTCAAATTTTAACTTACTAACATTGAATGCTTACATCTCAAATTCAGTGCTGCATAGGCAGCTCTTACAGAAAGAGCAGTGACTGTTCATCTCTCATAGCTCCTCTTAAGTATAAAATCTCTATTTCTTTTCTTAACTTGTATTTAAAGAAGCAGCTTAGAAGGACGAGTTGTGAACTTACAGACTGACAACAAAAAGGAACCTCAGAGAACCTGCTACAGGCAGTAATTATTCTTTTTCATTTCTATACTGTACAATAAAAGCATGAATTAAGATCTACATTATGGTCTTGACTTCTCAACTACTATCGTTTCAAAAGATGTTCCAGATACTGCTTAAACTTCACCTGAACATGTCCTGCTCACAGAAGGGGACTTGCTCTTTGTCAGAATTTCTCAAACAGTCTGGTATCCAGTGAGAAATGTTCTGTACTGGACCAGGTCATCTTTAGATCACTCAGTCAACATAAGACGACAAGGACTTCTGCCTGAATCTTCCTGTCTGTAGCTTAGAGCAGTGGTTAATGGCTCAAAGTCAAACTGGCAGTCCAATAATATTCCGTATGTTTATAGATAATCTGGATGATGAAATCACATGCACCTTAACCAAGTTCATGGATGACATCAAACTGGAGGAAAGCCAGATACACCAGAAGGAAGAACCACCACACAGAAAGACCTCAACATGCCGGAAGACTAAGCCAACAAGACCTGCATGAGATTTAACAAAGATAAACATCAAGTCCTGCACCTGGGATGGAATTACCCATACAACAGTAACAGCTGGGGACTGACTGGCCTGGTAGCTCTGCTGAAAAAGACCTGAGAGTCCTGGTGGATAGCAAGCTAACCATTAGAGAGCAGCATGTCCTGGCAGCAATGAAGAGAAACCATGAGAAACCTCTCTGAAATGACTCTCAATGCCTACCATAGTAAATGACTAAGATATGAAGCCAACGGTCTGTACATCAGTTTCGCGATTTACTACTTATTGCATGACTGAAAAGACCCTATGCAATCCTGTTTTGTAAAACAGAATTTGGTAGCAATAATACCATTTGTTATTTGAGCATCTGGTCTCACAATACAGTGGAAAAAGGTCCAGTGAGCCTAACAAACACTCCTAGCTTCAGTGCTTTAACGTAAATGTTGTATTTAACAGCAGGAAGCATATCTTAAGCTTTCAATCTAGCAGACTGAAATTCTCCACAGGAGCAGTGTCTGCAACTAAGCACATGGAGGGTAGGCAGATGTGAAATAGTATTGTCAGGTGTTGCTTGGGACTTGTCACCAACACAAAAGCCACAAATTTGGCTGAGAAAGGGATATTTATTTTGCTTATAGAATGAATGCTAAAGAGTCTGCTCTAAGCTGTGTCTGAATGTATAACATGCATTGTAGCAAACTGTATTGTACAAGTTTTAACTACAACATACCCCAGAATCAGACAGACTGTGGCTGCAAGTGCAAGATAACACTCAGGTGCATCATGAAACTCATGGAAGATCATAAACAGTCCTATGATAAAAATGGCTCAGGCTTTTCCAAATATAATGCTCCTAATCCTCATCACTGAATGATAATAAGGTATAATTTCTGAATGATTACTGAGAATGAAAGTGAAACCAAAATATTTAGACTAAGACTGATAACTTGTCTTAAAAGGCGAAGGATTAATTTAAGATTCACTTGCCCTAGTAATGATAGGTCACTACTCCCCTTGAGAACAGGTAAGCAATTACTGCTACAGAGGCTTTCAGTGACACACAAAGAACAACAAGCAAGGCCCTGGGGTGGGATTTGTTTTGATCATCTATAAAGCACAGATACGTCCCATGAAGTCTTGACTTGGGTGTCTTGCAAGCCAATAGGGACAAAGCAAAAAGGCCAACCTGAATTTGAAATTTTGACAACATTCAGAAGCTGGAGATCTGCTGTGATTTTAAGTCTCAGGTTATCTATTCCACCTCCCCCGGATAACTGAAAAAAATACTTGCTGTAATCTGTTTCACCTGTGACCTGGGTTTATGATTCCAATATACAGTAACATCTTTATGTTCCATGGCAGCAGATAAGAGGCCCTCTAAAGGAATAAGGAAGAGAGCCTGGGAGACAGCAATACTAAGATTTAAGCAGTAAAGCCTCACCTAGGCTGTTCAAAACTCATTTGTTGTTATGTCACCAAATTTTGTAAAGCTTGACCATCCGCCCCCTAAAGAGGTATTGAATAGGCTAACTGGTAACTGCGTAAGAGAAGAAAGTGGCACTTTGTCACTTTTTGTCATATTCTCAAAAGGTCTAAGCACTGAGAGTTGCATTGCCAAAGCACTAACTCCTGAAGTATAGGCAAATTTACAGTGCCGCCTGCATCTTCTAAGTTCCTGATGCCTAAGAAAAGGGTAACAGAGAGTGAGATGAATGGAAAATTATCAAACACAGAGGATAAATAGACATCTTTCAAGTGAAGTCTACTGATTCTATTCTATTATTCTATGCTGCTAATCAACAAATAGGAGAGTATCACATCTCTTTCCAAATTCTGAGATAAAAGCCTACAGAAAGAAGATAACTGACAAGTAACCTGCAAATATGTTCAACATATTATGTCACATAGCTGAAAATCCAAACTGTAAGTAAAGAATGAATGTTCTTTGCAAGTTTCAATCTGCTTATCTATTGAGGCAAATGGAGCTTTAGTTTATTTCTTCCATTCAACAGATGCTGAATTTACTAAGTGGGAAACATTAGGCTGAATGAACAAGAAAATAATCACCCAGGAATGAGGTATTTCCAATCTACTTTTTTTTTTTTATGTTGCACTTAGTCAGATTTTCCCAAATAACGTAAGCAAGACCTTAGAATGTCTCTCCGTACAGAGATTTTAAGTGGCTCATGAGTATTAGAGGATGTCAATAAGGCTATGAAAATTTCCAAAGAAGAAATGCTATAGTCTCTACCTAAATACAAGCTTGAGAGTCTTTCAGCTTCAGAGACAGCCGTTCCTGTGCAGTACTCTGAAGAAAACCAATGGGATCACCACAATTTACAGTTACAGGTGAAGTACCATAGAGGACAACTGAGGACAGTGAGAATAACAGCATGCAGGGCAATTGTCTTCATCTTTTTAGCAGTCTGTATCAAGTTAGAGACTACTGTTGTCAGTGCTAATAACCAAGGGCACTGAACTCGAATGAACCCCTCCAGATGGCACTGTGAGCTGGAAAGCCTCAGAATTAGCGTGGTTCTGATCTGGTCTGCTCTTCCATGTCCCAAGAATTTAAATAGGAACAGACCTAGGAACAGCTAAGTTCATTACAGCTGGGTTATTTCCTGGACAAGGAATGTAAGTTAAGTGTATGAAAATACTCTCAAGTCAGGTTACAATGACAGACACAAGTACACCAAGCACATTTCAATGCTGGATTGCTTCAGGAAAAGCAATGCCTCAAACTAACTACTAAAAAAATTGCTCAACTGGTCTCTTAACTAACCTACTTATACATGCATGATTTATATATTGCTCCTATCTACTTTTTAACTTTATCTTTCTCATACTGAATGTTGTATAACTGCCTCTGCTGATACAGAGGGTCAAAAAAGCACCTGACCTGCATTGGTACCATTATTTCCCTAAAGTGAAGGGGAAATAATTGGATTGGGCCAAGCTGTCAGTGACAAAAATGAGAGGGCAAATAGAAAGCTTGTTTTCATGCTGCTCTGTAAAAAAGCACAGATCACCCATGCTTGAAGCCCGAAACATGAGGATGTCTTTGTCACATCAATGCAAAGGCAGCTAACGTAAAACAGAGCTTCTTTTACTCTGCGTTAAGTGAGGAAGATCACCAGTCGGGTGCTGTCTCAAAAGGCATGGTCTATCCTTTGCTTCTGCCCAGAGTTTCAAAGGCTCTGTAATAAGGTAAGGCAAAAGAGTTATGCAATGACAGAAATGCACTCCTGTTATACTAGGCTTATGTGTAACACCAACTTTAATTAAAAACTGGATCCTGAAGCTTTCTTCAGCTAGGCTGAAAAAAACCCCATAGCACAGAGACAGAGTCAGTCTTCAATGTCCTACTGTTACTGATTTGTTATTAGTTAGAATTAATCATATTTAATTTTAATAGGAATATGGAACTATAAGAAATATTTTAGCAAAATATATATTGCATTCTATACATTTAACCAACAACTAACAGCTGCTGTGAAATCCCCTGTATAGCCCTGTACCAAGGCCGGAGGAATTGGTTAAAATCATCTAGTAGGAACATTTAGAACTTAGATAGCAGATGTCAGAATTTCAAATTAATAGGAACTTAGGAACTTAAGAAAATGTATTATGTGTAACTATAAGAATTCGAGTATTGTCTGAAATCAGTTAACCACGGAAGCTTTGGTAAAGATTTACTTCGATCTAATTAACGAGAGTTCCAATCAGTAGAGTCAAGTGAGATTAACCAATGACTGTTTTAGTATAAGAATATTGATAAGGTGGTGTGACTGAGGGCCAATCACTAGAAATATTAAATTCAAGAATTAACATTGAATGTATTTTATGTAAATCTAATACATGATGGTGAAAATTGTACTGCGCAGAATCATATGAAAGGTCAACTATCAGACAAAGTGAGGAAGACTATGGAAGACCACCAGAGGGCTTCCGAAGACCACCAGAGACCTTCATTGCGTCTGCGTAAAGGACATTTACATATGCTAATCACTTCCCAGGAAACCAATGAATATGTATAACCTTTCTTGGAAATCTAATGAATATGTATGAATAAGTTTAATATAAGGTGTACGATTTTGGTGTTCAGGTGTGCGTGGTTCGTGAGAGGACTCACCCGCGCACCCGGCCGTCAATAAAGAAGTGTCTGCTTATCTACACTAAATTGGTGTTGATAAGTTCTTTATTCCGAGTTTTTCAGCAACACTACAACCTCTTGAAACAATTTTTGGAGGGGAGGTGGGGAAGGAGGAGGAATTATCAGAATGTTAACAAATGGATTAACAAATGTGTTTAAGAAAATCTTTCAGCCCCCTGGAAGGAAAAATATTTCCCCCTTTCCTCCCTTAGCCATTCTAAAGTCATCCAGCTTGCCAAAGCCAGGAAATTCCAGGCCAGAGCTAAAATTTGGTCAAACAAATTTTAACAAAGGAGATGCAAATGTTTCCATTACATTTTATCCTTATAAAAGAATGGGGGGGGGGGGGAAGTTTTACTACTTAATTTGCTAAACTGCTAGTTTTTAACAAGTCATATGATTTTCTTCACCAACTTTCTGAACTAGAAAACTTCACTGCTTTGCAATGCCGTTCTTCACATCTCACGAAAGTTTTCTGAAAATTTGCACCCAGCAGATGGGTTTGGATATTAATTCATTCTTGAAAATGAATCCTAATATGAAGATTTAGATCCTTTGAAAGCATTAGTTGTTTTCCATACAGTTACAGTACTGTTCATTGGACTGTATGAACTTGATATCTCACAGCCTTTTAGAAACAAAAATATCAGTCATTATCCTCAGGCACTAACCAACCTTCAGTGTTGTCATAATCTTCAAGAGAGTCCTAAAATTCAGTCACTAGGCTATAACATTGCAAAGATTTTCTACATGCCACCATGTTTATGTCTACACACAAATCCACTAGACTTCAGCAATTTAATAATAGTATGTACTAACCGCTAGTAAGTTACTCCCCAGCTGGACCCAGTTCTCTGGGGTGTTTTGGTATCCACATAAGGCAATGGGTAACTTCAGCTCTGACATCGACGTAAGGACAGTAAGCTCACTAAAGTGCAGGACCCTAAACAAGCTGTAAACGTAGATGAGGTTCTATTAACTAAACCAGTTCCTGTTTTAAAAGTGTACATGAGAGCCTACAATATGATTTTAGTATCACTTTCCTACTGAATGAAAACACAGGATGTGGTATGTTTTGCTGACACAGCCAAAAGACAGACTCTAGGAAGTGAACAGACAATTTATCTTTGGTGACTTAAATCAAGATATAAAATTATTATATCTTAGTAACACTTAGCAGCTGAACAGTAAGTGGTAGAGGCTATGACAGACAAAAGAATAAATAACATTTTTGAGCTCCAAAAGGTGATACAACCTTACCTATCATGGTTTTAGATGTGTAACAAGATGATACCTTTCATCTTAATGAAAAGTTATGAAAACTCTAAGTTGTCAGATAGTGTTAGAACTTAAGAATAACTAATAAAACTAAGTCACTGGTGGCATGTAGTACACTAAATCAGGTAGGCTACACATGACACCAACTGAATGGAAACTAGATTGCTGTGTATCCCCTACTGGCCCAGGAGATGCAAAGCAATGAAGACAAAGCTTGTGTTCATTAATTCAATCACATGAAGATAAAAGCAAAACAAACAAACAAAGGCCTGGGACTTGCAAAAGTTACCACACCTTAAAGCCACTGGGACAGATTAAAGTAATGCCTACAAAATACACTTGGCAGAAAAACCATTAGACTGAAAGCCACAATTAGTGCAGTATTTCATAAAGATGAATTCTCCAGCAAGCTTCAGCAACGACATTTTTTGTAAGGTTGTGCAATTACAAATTTGGCTAGGATTTTATGTACTTTTTTCCCCGCTCAACTCTTGATGAAATCAGCCTTGTGAAATGAGTTGTCTTCTGGAAGTAAAAGGCAGATACAGCCCTACCGAACAGAAGGCAAATGAGAGATAGTCCCCATGCTACTCAAGCATTAAAATTATGTACTGGCTTCCAATTTTATACCCACTTTTTCTTTCAATATTGTGTTTAAATTTATAATGCTAGGCCTTACATTTACTGCAGTTGATTTCTATAAACCCAGTGCAGTCAAGTGAATTACAACAAGGATCAATTTTACTCATTCTCACCTACAGAACCATAGTTCATGAATGGTTCACAATGAATTATTTAAACAAAGCATACAGATGAATACCATACACCACAAGAAAGAGAAATAAAGAAAGAAGTAATGGACATTCACAGATAACAAGCTTCAGCAGGGCTTCAGAAGAAAGCTTCGTTTATGGCATAGTAGCAATTTAGTGGTCAAATATAGGCATTAAATCATTAATCTATTCAGAACTTGAATTTTTTGGAAAGCAGCAGAGTCATCAGGCATGTGTCAGTAAGTATGTTGCCTTCTGTATCACTAAAAAAAAATTTACTAACAATCTGAGCATTGTTTAGGTAGTTACTTCACTTTACTTCTTCTTAAAGCAACTGGTTTAGCACCTGTTCTTTAACAAGCATATAGTTATATCAGCTATTTAACTATATATAGTTAAATTAGCAGCTGGAGACTCATTTAATTAATCCCTTGGAGTTCTTTCAGGATAACAATTTATTTTCAGAAAACAGTTGCAATACGGTTACAGAGTTAAGTATTAAGCATCTTTATTCCACTATATTCGGGTCTTAAAAAAATATTCAACTCAAAAGAAATGTCTTCCAGAACAGGAATAGTCTAAAAAGCAATGAAACCACATCATTAAATGCGACATGCACACAAAACAGTTAATAAATCTCTGTCTTACATGCTGCCCTTCTTCCCTGAAAAATAACCTTAGGAAAACATGCCTAAGACCACAAGACAGCAAAAAAGTGAGTCTGTTTTTTCCCTGAGCCCAAAGTAAGGCTAAACTCCAATCTAAATTTCTGTAATAATAGATGGAAAGAGCAAAGTTTCCTTCTGGTAAAAGAAAAATTATTTTCATGTCTAGTATTTAATATTTTTTCTCCTCAATTACCACTCAATTACTATTTTTCTCCTTACTAACCACACATAACTGAATTTATGCCTGAGAGCGCTAGTTTCATTTAACAAAGCAGGAGCTATGTTTTTATTTTACGGGACCCCTAAAGTCACAATGCATGGCATAATTAACTTCAGACAGAAATAGTACACTATCTTTACATAAATTAGCTAAATATACTACTACAAAAAAGTTCCTATAGAGTATATTCAGATTCTTATTGCCATTCAATTCTCCTAGTCCCTACATAAGCTTATAGCAGACTACCAAGAATAGATAGCAATAAAAGCTACGAATTCACATCCTAGAAAACAGTTTAGTTCTTTTTTTTTTCCCCTCAGAATTTTGGCAAAAATAAGTTATACAGTACACTGAACTTCCTGGAATGGGCAGAACAAGCCTGATCCTTCAAAGAGCAGTTCACAGGGTTTCTCTAAAACCCTTTTAATCTCTGGGTTAGAGCAGTCGCAAATACTTTATGAAGTACCACTGAAATGACCAATTCCAACTTTGTGGTAGAACATTCTTCATTACCAGAAAGAGAAAGGCCTGATAGTATCAAATCTGATTAATTTTTTTCAGGAAAAAACTTTAAAAAGTTGCTACTACCACTAAATAACGTTGATTACTTAATGAGAAGTTGCTTGAGAACAAATCTTCCAATTATTCAAAAGCTGGGCACAGAAACCTTTCATATTATTAACAAAATATTAAAATAGTTCGTTCCAAAAATCCTATACTATAACTTAGCAATTAAAATCAAAACCCATATAGAGTAGTTAACACATGATATTTAGACAATGCAATTTAAAATACTATATAAATGTTTTCTCTAATTCAGAAACATAAAAAAATCATAATCTATGGCCATCTGTGCTTGCCAGTTAGAAGCCAACTATAAAAATACAAAAGTATGCAAAAGCAACAGTTGCCAGTATCTCCACACAGTGCTTGTCAATCAAATTACTGGCAACCTGCAAGTTTATATTTGTAACACAGACACTTTCTTCCGCTTATTGTCTTATGTGTTTAAAAGTTAAGGTTGACATTTTACATTTTTATAAAGATTGATATTTTAACATTAATTTTAAATTATAAAACCAGAAAATATAAAGCTTCAAGAAGGAAAGTAATGATTCTCATGTTTCTAATAATAGGATTCTAAATACAAATTACTTGCACAAGATTTGATTTTGAGTATTACCAGACTGACTTATATTCTGATTTAGATGAATTTATGTATGAAATAATTATAAGCAGAACACTATTATGTTTGTTTTCAACTGGGAAAGAAATCACCAGAATAAATCTACTTTCAACAGTTTTATGGCATTCCATGCACTAATTTGAGTGGGTTCCTAATAAAACACTTGAAATCGATTTTCCCCACACAGATACAGCTACATGGACATTATAGCCCAAATCAAAAAGGTATTCTTCCCCACCCTCAGCAGATGAAGACAATACCCAAAAATACAGACTTATTTTTGAGACCATGAAAATATTTGACCACATCAGTCCATTATCACCTGGGATGACAGCTATCATCCTACCAGATAACATAATTCTGTACCTCAAGTTATTCTTACCTTGTTTCAAGTAAAATCTGAGAATATTACCTACATAAGCTGACCACAGGAAAAGCACCATCACACTTAATTTAAAGAACTCATGAAAACCAAAAATATTCCAAAATTGGGATTGCAGGTAGAAATAAATTTTGCCCTGATGTAGAGTATGCATGCATTACAGCCCAGTCTTTACATTTTTTCCCCATAGGATTGGCCTTAATCAGCGCTCAGACTGTACTGAGATACTGCCATTTGTAGAATTACCTTCTCATTCACTGTAAATTGGAAGGTGCGTAGAAAACAAGACAGTTCTGCAGGAATATAAATGATGATCTTATGTTGAAGAAAGGAGAACACTGCATACAAAACCTCTGTGCTTTTGCTATTTCTACCAATCTCCCTGCCAGTCACCAAAGAGATCAAACCAAGGTTTCTATGATGTTCCTCAGCTGTCTGTTCTTCAGTATAGTTGCATATCCTGGAAGAGGAGGAGTACCCTCAAACAACGGTGCTGACCACTACTGTGAAATGCAGGACCCCTTCCTGGCTTCAAGTTAGATCACACATCATCACTTTTTTTTTTTTTAAACACCAGAGGATCCTGTAGACTACTGTTCCATCCAGTAATGAAATGGAAACTTGAAATTTCTCCTTTCTGCCATTGGGAAAGCATGTGAACTTTCCTCTATCATCTTCTTTCATGCTGCTGTGGTTTCCCAAGTTTTCTGTCAGCTCATTTCTCCAGACCATCAAGGTCTCTCTGAAAAGAAGCCCTATGCTTCAATTCATTAACTTGGTATCATCTGTGACCTTGCTGAAGGCACATTCCCTCCTATTGTCCAGACTGTTAATAAAAACATCAAACAGTAGCAACCACAGTTGCAACCTCTGAGGAACACTACAGGCCATGAGCTTGACTTTGTATCAGCACTGAGCATAGCAGTCCAGGTAGTTTTCTACCCACCTTGCAGTCCACCTATCCAAACCACCTACCTCCAGTCTGGTTACAAATAGCCTCTAACAGATCACATCAAACACCTTCCTAAAGTCAAGGTAAACAGCATCCACCGTTCTCTCCCCATCTACTGAGCCACTCGGGTCATCACAGAAGACAATTATTTGCCCTTGATAAATTCCAATCACGTTCTTGCCCTTCATGTGCCTGAACATGGCTTCCAGGAGGATCTGCTCCATAATCTTCCCAGAGGCAACAGTCACGCTGACTTTCCTATAGATCCCCAGATCCTCCTTCTTACCCTTCTTGAAGATGGGTCTGAATGTTTGGTTTTTTCCCTGCTCATTTGGAATCTCCTAATCACAATGACCTTTCAAAGACAAGCAAGGGAAGAGCCTTGTAACGATAGCAGCCAGCTCCAGCAGGATGCTTGGATACATCACATTCAGTCCAATAAATCTGTGTACGTCCAATACGCCTAAGTGGTCCCCAGCTTGACCTTCTGTACTGTGGATAATGCTTCAGTCCCTACAACTCTGCCATTACACTCAGGGACGTGGGAAGCCCAAGGACAGTCCTTACCATTAAAGGGGCAAAGAAAGCCTTGAGTATTGCTTCCATGTCCTTTTGTACCAGATCATTTGTCAAGATAATTTTGAATTTTAAGCCTCTTCACCATGCTTGCTACCCACTTCAGTTTAGTACTGTCTACATATATTAATGCATTCTTTCCACTGCTAATAATGAAAATACCGAATGACATGGGCCCCTGAAAGACTAAAAGACCACCTACTTTGAGAGTAAGCCATTAAAACAAAAATAATGCTAAGAACCATTTTTTCATACAGTTGTAACCACCAAATGATGACTGTACCTAGACCAAGTCTTTAGTTTGCTTATAAGACTATGTCAAACAGTATCAAAAATCTTAACACCACACTGACTTTCAGCAAGAAGTTCTGTCTGTATTAGCCCTAGTTACCTAAAGGCACTCTCATATTAACAGTTGTGCAGATCCCCAAGGACATTAATGCTGATGATTCCTTTAGACAAGTCTGTTTCCTTTAAAAAGCAATCTTTGCCAGTCTTTTGGGACTTCCTAATGAGTATAAGCAGAGTCTTACTGACGACTGCGGCCTTAGTTACGGTGTATTATCAAGCATCAACGTAGCTTCCAGGGGGCCAGGGTTGGGGGTAATCAGCTGTTTCTCAAAAATCATGAATACTGATTACAATCCTACAAGAAAAATCATGACACGTCTAAAGAAAACCGTAGTCAAGCAATTGATGCTTCCTGTAAGATTCTAATCAATACTCCATTCTAGCTCAAATAGTTTGTTCTTCCACAACACACTGCAAATAGTCAACTGCAAACTCTAATTAACTTAAAAGACTACCAGTTCTAGAGTACAGGGCTTTAAAGATGCAGTGACATTGAGCCACCTAATGAAATGCATGGAGAGAATCTGTATCTGAAGAGGCTTTGTCCAGACTTCTCTATGTAGCTAGCGCAAAAGAACTTAAATCACAAAAGCATTTGCCATTTCTGTTTGGTGTTGATGCTGCAAGAAAAGGGGCTACAGCCCACTGCATGTTGTTTCTGATCAGCAAGACTCCTACACTTCACAACAATGCATATTTTACTTCCCTCCTGCGCTGTAACATTTAATCTATACACTATTTATTAGAAGTTCGCTCAAAAGGGCTGAAGAGAGTATTTCACGGATTTTAGAAAAAGCATCAACTATCAATTTACTTTGAGTGTCTACGTACTGCTTATATTATCCTGATTCATATAAGTTGAACTTTTTCCTCCTAAGAGAAAAAAAGAAAGAATTTATATTAGCAAAAAACTTTATTCTGCTGTAAACCACTTTAGCTGTATTTATGTAGAACACATCTAGGCTTTTTCTCCTCCACTTCACACTGTGTCCTCTTTAATAAAAATGTATTTATGTCAGAGATATTTAAAGATCAAAAATTGAGGAAAAAAATTTAAAAGGTAGACAGAATATATATATGAATGGAATAAAGCACAGTAAGATCTGAATAGTTTTGCTCGTATTAATTTCTCATTAACTAAGAAGTCTGAAAGAAAAAGGTACCTTTAGAATGAATAGACTATGCCTAAGTAAGACTTTATTAATAACCAGCATGAGATTATCAGTTTTTTCAAGTTGACAAGTGCCATGGACTTGATACAGAATTTGAGAGGTTACATCTCTGGCAACAAGACAATCAGCTTTTCAGATACAGATCAACAGTTTAAATTCTGTTCAAGCTTAGCAGGGACTAATAGCTACTCCTTGTTAATAAATGAGTGATGTGATGACTTCCACCCAGTTGCCAAAGGCAATCTTTTCACAAACATTAATGCTGAGATTTTCAAAGTAGTCTGGAGAATTGAGACACATTTTTAGGAAATTATTCGTAGGCATTCTGGCCACCTCTGCACACAGGGTTGGTGCAGAAACTGAACAAAACTTTAAATTTTGATTTAAAAAAATGTTTGTGGTTTTGATTTTTTTTTTAATTGTAAAATACTTTAAAACAAGTCAAAGTTAGTTGCACTTCATCATTTTCCCACCTTGTTTATATTACTTTTACATGAATTCGTACCATGTGGCTTGTCTGGCACTGAATGGACAGAGTGAGAATAAAGCCCTCAAACTCAGTAGGTTTGTGAGAGACAGCTCTGTGAGGAGCAGAGCAGACATAAGGAAAAAACCAACTGCATGAATTTCATGCTCAGTGTGCAAGACTTGACAGGCTTGTATTATTTTGACAGGCTTCTATTATTTTTTACACGCTGCTGAATCATGAGAGAAAAGCAAGCTCACAAAGACACTGATAATGCTCACAAACTTTCAGACTTGTCTGTGGACTTTGCTTTTTTTTTTTTTTTTTTTTTTTAAAAAAAGCAAAATTTAATTCCTGGAATATATTCCAAATAATGAAGAAAATCTAGGAAACATATCCACCTTTGAGGAGTCTTGTATCAGGATTTCCACTATCTCTTTAAACACAGCAAACTATGCTAGCTAGCACAACATACTACTAAACATACCAAGACAGGGTTTTCTTATCATTGTTATGGAGTGTTATCTGTAATAGTATGATATTTCTCCTATATACTTTAAATTGAAAATATATATTCCCAATATATGGTACTAATATTAAATCAGCTACCTCACTTAGACAATATAAATGGATTTAGGAACATTTAAATATTTTTCCCTTGTTTTGTGATTGGGCACAGCAGGTTTCTTCACAGAGAAGTAAGAGTTTAAGGACAAATAAAAACTTCAGAAAACTAAACCACCATTAAGAGATAATTGTGTCTGTTAAATCACAGCCTACCAGTGAAGTCGGATTTGAGTAAGCTCTTGTGCAACTTACTTTGCTTGTTCTCTGTAACACCTATTTTATCAATATTTGCACAGAAACATACTCAGTCCCAGAATCCCATCTACTCCACCTCTTCAACTCCACCAATCTTCTTGGCTCAGGATCATAGTTTTAGAGATAAGCTGTAATTTTGCCATGGCAGTACAGTTTTCATTAAATCTATGCTTTCCCCTGGAAATATCATCAAAATGGTATACATCCTCTTTCAAATTATTATCTCCAATTGTGGACTCTTAAAATTTCTTCATGTTTTGAGATTCAGAAGCACGGTCCAAGAGACTATCTCTTCTTTGTTTTGTGATGATGCTACAACTTAGGGTTGTTAAAACCATGATCTGATCACTCCCCCGCCTTCCTAAGCTTAGTGTTTGGTTTCCAGGGTCTCACATTCTTTTGCCCAGCTGACAACTACATAATTTGTTCTATCTGGAACCTTGTTCAGGTTGCTTTTCAGAAGGGGAGGGAAGCAGGAACACTGACTCCATACTACCATGAAACTGAGAATTGTAAGAAATCTTAACATATTTATTCATTCTTCTGTCTTTTCTCCACTGGTTGTAGGAAAGGTTGTTTATAAAATAAAATGTTGGCTTCTCAAGAAATCATGCAAAAATGCAGATTAAGGTTTCTTTCAAGAAACAGGAACACCAGAACCATCAACACAATATGGCATGCCAGCACTTTGCAGTCAATATACAAGTGTCTCACCATAAATTTCAAGATCTATTGACTTTATGCTTCAACATAGCATTCAAAAGACTGCAGTTATCAGATGCATTTCATTGAACTGTAGTACATTATCAATGTGGCTCTGCAAATTCAAAGTGTCACGTTAGCTGGTACCAGTAATGAAATTACTTTGAAACAAATATATAGCAATACATTTGAATCTCTAGCTCTAGGGCAGGTATTTAAGACAGAGCTTTCAGCCCCTAAATTAGGATTCCCAACAATTGTGTTGTTAGTATATAATCTCGTATTGCAATATAAGGTAGGACAACACAGTTGGACCTACTTCAGCAGCCTTTTTTGTCCTCATTTTCATCAGATTTTTCACTATTCCAAACACTAAGATGCTACACTAACCATATATTATTCTTCAGTTAATGTCTCCGTACATCAATATTTAAAAGCACCTACTTGTTTGGTTATTTCCCGTGGGGAAAAAATACAAGATTTTCTGGTAACACCTACATATGCTAAAGGGTCCAATCTATTTTCCTTGGAGTATCAGATACGCTTTACTGCAAGTACTTTAGAAAGAATTTGTGGTGGTGATCCTGCTTATTTTCCAAAACAATATAAACAAACTTGTCTAGACACTGTTATAACTGAGGGAAACAAATGTCCCAGTCACCTCTGTTTTGCTATTGCAACACCCATACTAAGAAAATAAGTAGCTGGAAAGCAGACCATAGAAATGAGGGAGAGACAAGTGCTAAAATGAAGAAAGTCCTGAATGTAGGCAAAGACCAACTTTGTGCATTCTCTTCTGCAATTCCTTCTCTTTACACATGGCAAAGCAAGCAAACATTTTAAATTGTGTATTTACAATGCAATTTCTTGCTTTCATAGTGCTACTAACAATACTGTGTTGTCTTATTTCTCTATTTTTATGAAATTCACTGGGCATCTTGGATTAAAGACCAATTTTCTCTAAACTGGCTACAGAGCAAAGGTTATTTTGAAGTGATATTTATCTGCATCCTCAGACGAAAGCAAGTATTAGTTTAAGGTCATTCTACCTTGCATCTCTACTGTAAGGGAGACAGCTGCTTCATAGCTTTGAACAAATGGGTATATTGACAATCACACTTAAAACAAATAATCAAGCCCTGTATTGAAAGCAAGAATAGATCTCTGGAATGCGGGAAATGGAGATCAAAACCAGGAAATAGAAGAAAAATGGGGAACACGCTTAGAAATAGGAAGAGTTCCAGTAGTGCCAATGGAAAAGAGAGTTGAAATCCCAGATTTCAAGTACTACTTTTTTTACAAGGACCCAATAAAGTCCAGAAAAAACTTGAAGACAATGGGTAAAAAAGTAGACTTTCTTTTTATTTTTTTTAAAAGGAAAAAAGAACACTGAGAAAACTGTAAAGAGCAGGTAGTTCTATTATCCTCAAGAGAACAATTAAGTTCTACTAAAAAACTCAACATTTAAGCTAGCCATCCCAATTTTCTGCTATTAGAAATAGAATGTGTCTTGAAAAGAGTTTCACAGACTACCTTTCTGTTTGATCTCTCATCTGAGCTCATGTAACAGCCCAGAAGCAATAAACTGTAGATAAAATATATTTACATCTTAAATGTATATAAATCTTTCTTCTATGATAAAATGCAGAGATATCCACTGTTTTGAACAAAAATAAAAGCATGCACGGTGAGGTGAACACCTCGCTTTTTGTTTCTCTCTCATCTCTACTCAATTTCTGCCCTATCTGCTTTTACTCAAAGAGTTTTAAAATGACATGTTTTCTCTCCAAGGTAATGTTCAGTCCTTGTATCTGTGATTTTCTCTGCAAGACAAAAACCAGTTCTTAAGCTTACTCATGTTCATAATCAAAAGACACACAGGCAATTCCCTATACCTCCTACTATTTGCATTTAAAATTGACAGAGATGCAAAGGAGAGGGAGTGGATTGAAGCATGTAAAAGAAGAGGATACAAAAACCCCACAAGTTCAGAAGGACCTGGGAGAAGAAATAGCTTAGTAATACAAGAGAGGAATGCCTAGGAATTAGGTACAGGTTTGTGAGGATCTTCATGTGCAAGAAAAAGGGCTCCCTGAAGTAAATTGTCTTAAGGCCCATTTCTTCATTATAGTATTTTTTTCATAGTTCCACTGGACTGTCCTGCTTCATTATAAACAAAGAGATTAGGCAGTTTCCATTCACATCTGCTGAGCCAAAGCTCACCTGTGCCTTTCCAGGAGCCTCTTGAGAGTTAGCCTAGACTCCCCTCCAGTTGCTCCCTCTCTTGTCCATTAATACGCACGCAGCATCTTCAGATATAGAGAAAGCCCAGCATCATTCTCATTCTGTGAGCTTTTAGCCCATAAAGCTGCTCTCCGCCATACTTTATGAAGAGTGACAGCAATGACTAGGGCTTTATGATGAAATTAGCACTTTGTGATATGGCTGAATATGACTTCTTATTTTAAGAGAAAAGCAGAGTAAAAAAAATGCAGACTGAAAAGAAAATTCTTGCTTCCAGGATTCTGTTTAATTATTTTTGTTCAAGTTATTTGAGGCAGACAGAGGATAAACAAAACGAACAGTCTACACATGAAAGCAAAAGAAGACATGTTAGTAGGCCAGCTCTTCAATGAAATGTAAAGTTTAAATGTATTTCATTTGTCTTCTGTGATGAAAAACTCTTAATAACCACAGAAATACTGTTTTTTTTCCTCTTCAGGTAAATTACAGAGAATTTAAAAGGACTGTGTTCTACAAACACAATCTCTACGTTGAATTCTTCTGGGGCTTTTAAATTAGACCTTTAATCACTGTGGCACATAATTATTCCATGCTTTGCTTGAGTCATTTTAAAAAAAAAACAACAACCTGATCAACAGCTTTCCTTGAGAAATACAAAACTTCTCAGTCCAAAGAGGCCAGAGATAAGGAAGTAACACCTTCTTCTCTCCTCAAGAGTAAGATGTAAGAATGCAAACAGCGAACATTCTCAGACTCTTAGACAATGCTATTTTAATAATACACCTCATTTTCATTTTCAGCCATCTGAAATATTCACATCCATGACCAGAAGACAAAATATGCAATTATTTCTTTTTACTATTCAATTTGTGAAGGTAACTTGTCAAATTACTTCTACAACCTGTAGTACTTGTCCACTGAGTGCCATTAGAGCTTCCCAAACCAACTTCACTGTTCTACCTGCTCAGCAATTCTCTGGTACAGATCAAAAGCAGTCACACTGCTTATTCTGTGCTCAAGTGTTTAACTAAACCATTTCCCTAATTTCTTAAGGTTCTTCAACTATTACATAATTTCTTCTAACACCTCAACAAGAACATATTACAAATATACATAGAACTTTTGAAAATCAGGACATTAAATTACGTATTTCTAACATTAGACCTGAAATCCTAGACCAACCTGAGAAAATTTACAAAGTAAATTAGTGTCTTTCCCTCACCCACCCCTCCTACACCAAAAAAAAAAAGCATGCAGGTAGGGAGTGTGCCCTTTCCTCAACACAAATTTAAACAGGAGCAATGCACATATTTAAATACTCCGCAAATAAAATTTCAGTACTGTAAAATGGACCGTTCTACAAAACTTGCTATGGGTAGTTTCATATCTCTTAATTTTACCAGTTATAATAGCTGTGCATTTCATATATGTGTGTGTGTATAAATTAAATAAAAATATTTTTTAAAATATAAAAAGCTTTACCAAAATATTGTCAGCTATTTTCTCACAAGGGAATCTGAGTCCCCAACATTTTTATTCTGAAGCTAGCACACTACTCTGCATAGTTTTGAAAGCTGACCAAAATAGTGCAACATCCTGATAAGAAAAGCCAGCTACTAAGCTCTTAAATAAATACATAAAATTAACATAGCCAACTACCATAAATAGTATCCACTGTAATGTTAGACGGGATTTCCAAGCAAACTGATGCACAGAGACATGCACACATAGTACTTGTGTATATAAATATCACACTAAGATCTTCAATGACCACCCTCTCTAGTCTTTTGTAAGACCAGGTATATCTACACTATCTCAGGCCATCAGCAATATTGTAGAAACTCTTCAGCAAGGCACATAACATATCTGATTGATTTCTAAATTCACTGTGTTCTGGGGCACTGATCAACTTAACATGCATCTATATTTCTGCTGCTGGCACACACCTCCTTTCCACCTTCCATCACAGTCAACCCTGTTTCTCTTAACTAGCATTTTTGATGCTTTTCTTGCTCCACCATAATCAGATTGGGATAGAAGACAAAGAAATTGCTTGTTTGGGGAGAAGGTAGTTCTATAAAGGCACAGAGAGACATTTTAACGGGTAAGGGAGACAGACATTTTTAGAGGCTTGGTTTATATCCAGCACATTAACCTTGCGGCAAAGGAAAATGAATGACTATAGGTCTGGAAAAAGGAGCATGTAATTTACTGGCTTAACTTTGTGCCTCCCTTGCCCTTGTGGCTTTGTAACAGACAGAACAGCAACATATGGTGCGACTGCTTCATAATAAAGGCTTGGTATAGCCTCCAAAAGTCAGCAGGTACACATAAACGTTGGTGAGCTTCTATCAAGAGCTTCTTATTCAATTTTTCAAATGATATATTGGCAAAGGCTGTGTGTTTGCACTGAGACCCATTCTGCCAGGTTTGAGTACACCTAGCACCTTTCAATCAAGGTAAGATTCACAACACAGCTTCTCATTTCCAGTAATAATAAAGGATGACTCAAAAGAAACTTCTGTTGCAGAAAATCCATTTGCAATACACTTCTCTGTAAAAGATTGATGTGGGGAGACAGTGTCTTAAGAAGACATCACGAATAAAGAAAAGCAAAGTTCCATTGCAGATAAATTCACACAGAACTAAACTCCACAGCTTGCCTCCTTGACATTACGATCAGAAACCAACCAAATAATTGCTTTACAGAAAGTTCGTATTGCTTAAAATGCACATACTGAGATTTGGCAGTAGTTAGCTATCTACTTTTTGAGGGGAAAAAAAAAGGCAACAAAACAAACAAGAATCTAAGTCCCAATTTTGAATAACTCCACTGCTAGCAGTGCACCAGCCACCTCTATGGTACCTACCAGACTCTTTTACCAGCCTCCCAATTGCCAACATTCATCCCACAGTTTATGTAATTATATATTTTAAATATAAATAAGACATTTCAGGCAGATGCATCAAGGTATCTGCAGCATAGCAAACCTGCACTTTTAGTACAGTAACAACACATACTTTAATATGCTTTTCCAGCTATTTTATTTAAACAACATTCAGTGGTTAGGCTCAAAAGTTTTTTGGATGCTTGTTCCTGTGGTTTGCAGAAAATATTCATTGGAGCCAAGCAATTTTAGGAGACATGCTGATTATGAATGTGTTTGTATCCTCAAAAAAAAAAAAGAAAAGCAGTTGCAGGAGCAACTCCTGCTTCCATTCTCTGCTAACACAATTTCTTCTTTTTTGCCTTTATCGGTGACACCTGTCACTGGAAGACTGAGACCTAGTCTCTGCAGTAAAACACATGTAAAAAAAGGGGTAAGCGGTACACAGAACACCAGTGAAAAATCTGACAAACTAACACTGCTTTTACAGTCCCTTCCCATGTAAATCACATATAGCTTTAAAGAATTATAATGACTTAAAACCACACGGGATGTTTAAAAGCATAGCACATGAAAGTCTTCAGGCAAATACTTAGAAGAACATTAGGATTTAGTCAGAAAAGACTAGAAGAAGGGTGAGAGTTATGACAGTGCTCCTAAAACGCAAAATAAATTAGTGAAGTGTGAACATGTCTTTTCTCAAAGTAAGCAGGAAGCCACTGAATTCCTGCTAGACTCCTGGCTTTTGGTTCATTTTTCAGTAACTGTCATTAATTTTCTGTGTTAACCCCAGGCCAACATGGCCAGAAAAATATAAATTCTCTTGATAAATTCTGCATTGTGGTTTATAATACTGGCAAATTTACTTCAACCATTTTCTTTGTGAACTACTTTCTAATTTTCTGCAAAAGAATTAACCAACCTGGGTGTGACAGAATGTACTGCCACCAGTACCCGATCTGTCCCAGTGCCTTTTAATAGTACTGCATAACATTGTGTAAACACCATTCTTGCTCTAAGCATTTAAGAACAGGTTTTCCTATAAAAACGTACAGCTCCATCCAGGAGAGTTTCCCAATGTACGTTTTGAACACTCTTTCAAAAGAAACAGAAACACGCTAAGTTACAAAATTTTTGTCTAGTACAGCAAAATACTTATTCAATACTTCACAACCGACCTACATTCTGCTCTCCATAGGCCACATAAACAAGACAATGGTGATGTTTCATAGTTTCATCTTTAGTGTGTCTTCTCGTTGCCTGTACTATTACCCCCTGCCAAGTTACATGTGTATCTTTAGCATGAATGACTGACTTACAAACTTCAAAAATCTTATCATTTAGCAACGATTGCCGGAAGGAACCAGACTATACCTAATGTCAAAACACTAATTTTATCTTATTTTCCTACGAATGCCATTAATTATCTTATCTCATTGACCACACCAAAGCTCTCTTTGAAGTAAAAAAGAGGTCCTCCTGGAGCGTGGTAACCCTGGTCTGTTGCCCAGAAGGCGAAGTGCTTTGCAGCCGGTGTGTACTGAGCCATGCTTAAAGAGTAAAATGGTAAGCTCCCCGATTAACACACCGGTAAGCCCGCAGGGCACCGTCTGAGCCGCCTGACAGCCCATGAGGCGGTGACGGCTGAAGGCGGGTGTGCAGGCACCGAGGGCTGCCAGCGGCGAGCGCACACGGCCAGGTCCTGCAGGTGACTCCCGTACAACCCCGCGTTTTCAGGCGACGGGCAAACGCACCTCACCGCATCACTGGAGGCACCTTTAATCCTCTGCCTCCTAAGGCTCTCTCACGGTATTAGTACCACACCGAGGAGCAGCCGTCGGTTTTACAGACTGCCTTACAGGTTTACAGAGAGTTTTGCCGGGCTTAAGAGGCAAACCGGAATTCGTGCCTCGGGTGCGAGGCGGTAAGGAGGTTAGCTCTCCTCCTCCTCGGCTCTTCCTGCACCCGGCGCCGCCAACGGAGCGGGCCCCGCAGCGGAGGGCCGCCCGGGCCGTCACCGCCCGGCCCTG
>NW_010972436.1:4704436-4704742 GCF_000737465.1 Haliaeetus leucocephalus
CCCCTCAGCCTCGCCGCCGCCGCCGCCTCCTCCTCCTTCTCCCCCTCCTCCTCCTATCCCCCCTCCTCCTCCTACCTTGGCTTTCCCAGCCTCCAGCTTCTTCAGCCGCTCCTCGTCCTCCATGGTGTCTGTGCGGGAGAGCAGAGCGTTACCGGCGGCGGGAGGCGGGGCCCTCCCCGCCCCCTCCCCTCAGCCGGGGCGCACACGCTCGCTGTCCTGTCCCGTCCCGTCTCACAGCGACGACAGCTGCCGCGGCGGGGCCACCGGCGCCGCCATCTTCATCTCCACGTAAACACGCGGCCGGGG